>NC_080427.1:17458065-17775148 GCF_029873635.1 Malania oleifera
GAAAATGATGAGAATATTTTTATTGAGAGGAATTAAAATATACTGATATGAGAATTATTTTATTGAGAAACGTTGAAAAGAGGATATATAAATATATTGAAGAGTATTTTCCAAAAAATGATGAAATATGCAGTATATAAACGTTTCACTGGGAAATTTTGAATAATGTGAAATGAGATATATATGTATTATTATGAAATAAATTCTGAAGTTTGAATATTAAAAATGGTAATATTGCAATGTAAATTCTGCGATATAAATATTGAAATGTAGAAATTGAAATGTGAACATTGTAAAGTGCGAAAGCTGCAATGGGATTATAGAAATACAATTAATAAAATACCAATACTGCATAATGATTGCAGGAATGTGGTAATGATAAACCTGAGGGATGAATATGGAAACCCTAATGATGGGTAGTGATATTGAGTATGATACCGTTGCTAGTGGTATTAGTGTAACCACACAGACTCATGGAGCCTGTGACGTGATAGTCAACTGAGCTGTTTAGGAGAGTTGTTGTGCCCCCTAAGTCCAGATCAGGGCTATAGGCCAGCCAGTCATACTACAGATATAGGATATATGATATGATACTTTGATCTAACCGGGGCAGCCAACCGCAGTTAGATCCAACCTTCGAGCCGCACAACTCTGACCATGGGTGTAAGCATGGCGTGAAATATGGAGTGAGACCTCGAACATGGGGTGAAGCATGGAGTAGCGAATATCCTCAGGGCAACTATGAGTTATAGACATGGGTATATTGGTTACCAAGCACACTCATGAGCTAGACGAAAGTGGAAAGGAAATGAAATGAAAATGGGAATGAGAAAGAAAATTTGAAATGAAATTATGTGAGTTAACATTATAAATAATTAAAGCGAAGTAAAACTCACCGCCTAAGGGCTTACTGAGTAAGGTGAGTGCCCTAATAAATATCAGTTGTGGTCGAACCCAAGTAATTCGGGTAAGAATACAAACGATATCAGGGCAGAGGGAAGCTGCTTGTATGGGGGAGTAAGATTCCCTATTCTCAGGAACTTCGCTAGTAAACATGAGTTGTGTACGAGAAGAACTACCTTACTCATGATTTGGAGTTAGCAGCAATGGTCTATGCGTTGAAGATTTGGAGACACTATCTTTATGGGGGTAGGTGTGAGATTTTCACTGACCATAAGAGTTTAAAATACTTTTTTACACAGAAGGAGTTAAATATGAAACAGAGGAGATGGCTGAAGCTGATAAAGGATTACGACTGCACTATCAGCTACCACCTAGGAAAGGCTAATGTGGTCACTAATGCTTTGAGCCGGAAATCAATGGATTCATCTGTATCTGCAATGGAGATTCAGCATCCGATCTAGATAGTTCTGAAGAGACTCAGTGTGAAGCTAGTAAAGGGCGATCACCAGACATTTATTGCTAACCTGGTTTTGCAGCCAACTTTACAAGAGAAAATTAAAGCAGTTTAGAGGAATGATGCAAAACTAGTAGAGCTTATGGAGAAGGTACAGGTTGGTCGGGAGACAAAGTTCAGCATCTTAGATGATGGAGCCTTGAGGTTTTGTACCAGATTGTGTGTTCCTACCGACCCTGAGATCAAGAGGGTTGTTTTGGAGGAAGCACATCAATCCCTGTATACTGTACATCCGAGTAGCACTAAAATGTACAAGGATCTTCAAGAATCTTTCTGGTGGAGCAACATAAAGAGGGATGAAATAAGGAATAGCTTCCCAAGAGGGGAGGGGGGGTGAATTGGATTCTTTTGAATTTTAACGATTTTTAAGTTTCTGATTTTAATACCCAATAAAAAATATATATATATATATAAGTGATAATCACACTTGAGAATACAGAAACTTAGAATCACAAATCAATTAATGAAATCAAAGTAATTCAATCACTCAACCAAGAATATAAGAGCTTTAGTTAATTTTCCTAAAAGCCTTCTAGAATGCACCTCTCTTGATCAAGATTTCCGCAGATTAACCAACATACTCCCTTTTGGGTTTCCACAAACAATTAATCAAAATGTACTTTCCAAATTTCAGGTATCTTTGTTTCTTTCTTACTTAGAAACCCGCAACCTGCACTTTTAAACCATACAATGATAACAAGTAAAAATATAAAGTAAAGCAGAGAGAAAGAGACAAGAATTTTTATGAGGTTCGGCTTCAACACAGCCTACGTCCTCGCCCTTGGAAAAAACACCAAAGGGTTCCACTATATCAATTCTGTTACCTGGTGGAACAACACCTGTTTACAACCACTCCTTCTGTTAGGCTAGAGCCCGCCTCTCCAAACAACAATCCCTTGTTTGGTCCAACGATTCAACAGCTCTGAATCGTCTAAGAATGAAGAAAAAGAGATTTTGTGTACAAAAGAAAAACTCTTACAATAGAGTAGATTAGTACAATTTAGCACACTGATACTTCAAGGTAATTCAATTATAAAAGAATTTGAAGCTCAATACTTAGTATGAATCACCAAATGATTTTCAATAAAAGATTCTAATTTTTTTAAAGCTTTGCTTCAAAGAATAAATTAATAGCAAATCAGTAGTTTGAACACAAGAGAGTTTTAAATCCTTTGAGAATTTTGAATGCTTGAAGATCGCTTGATCTAAAAAACCTTTGAAGGTTGCTTGATCTAAGAACTTTTGAAGATTGTTGGATCTGAAAACCTTTGAAGATTGCTTAATTTCAAAAACCTTTGAATATTGCTTCAATCATTCTCTTCTAAAAAACCTTTGAAGATTTGAGCTATTTATAGATTTTTAGAAGCTGTTCATTACTCCCAAAGATTCCTAAAAATCATTTCCAGGTATTTTGAAATAAATATGTCCAAAAACATGGTTTAAAAGATCTTCCCGTTGAGAGATTTAATGCCAACGTTCGAGTGGCAGTCGCTTGCCACGACTTGGCAGTCACCTGTCATAGAACAACCTCTCAATGCAGAATGCTGGCAGTCGCCTGTCTTGTTCATGCAGGCGCCTAATAGGTTTAGGCAGTCGCCTATCTAGCTACTAACTTTAAAAATAAAAAAAAACTCTTTCTTAATATGGCAGTTGCCTGGCCCTTCAATATTTGAAATTTTTTCCTTTTTCAAAAGCTTTTCTTTTCATTAATTAAAAATATTCTTTAGAGTATATATATAAAATATATATTTTTGAATTTCTAAGAGCTTCAAACCAATTTATACTTGAAAATAACTTTGAAGTACTTACATTTAGAACATCCTTAAAAATATAATTTTTTGATCTTCAGTCTTTGTTCTTCCTTCATCTTTGTTGTTTCAATCTTTTCTTTGAACTTTTCACCAGTATAACTGTATTCCTCATGCTCTTTGTAATCCATAAACTTTACTTTGTATTCTTCAAGAATTCTTTGTAATCCATAAGTTTCCTTATGCACTTGAGATTCCTGAAAAACTCTTACTTGAAACATATTAAACACATCATTGATTTGTTATCATCAAAATAAGAATTGTAAGCCTTATTAGACCAACAAGGGAGATAGCCTAGTATGTGGATCAGTGTTTGACATGTCAGCATGTGAAAGTAGACCATTGGAGACCGATGGGATCATTACAGTCACTCCACATTCCCGAGTGGAAGTGGAAGCATATAGCCATGGATTTCGTCATAGGATTATTGCTGGTGTTGCATGGACATAATGCTATTTAGGTAGTTGTGGATCGAATAACGAAGACTACCCACTTTTTGCCCATCATAGTTAACTACTACATGGATAGATTGATTGAGTTATATATCTAGGAGATAGTTAGATTCCATGGCGTCCCAGTGTCCATAGTTTCAGATAGAGACCTACGGTTCACATCTCATTTTTGGAGGATTTTGCAAGGGGCCATGGGTTCTTAGTTGTCATTCAACACAACTTTTCATCCTCAGACAGATGGGTATACGGAGAAGATGATACAGATTCTGGAGGATATGCTATGAGCACGTGTGCTGGACTTTGGAGGTGATTACGCACCAAAGATGCGTAATTAGGTATTTTAAATCGTGCATTAATGATTATATTTTTAATTAAATGCCTGATTATATTCAATATTTTAACATTGCGCTCTATTTATAACATTTGGTTTTATTGAATAATTTATGAATTTTTGGTATTTTATTATTGCAAGGTAAGTTAGGGACATTAAAGTCGACATCACTTCGTAATATGGGCATAACATTCCTATTTGAGCTCCGATCGAGATGATTCAAAATGTTGTGGTAAGTCGAGGAAATTCTTTACAACTTTTGTGTTTTGAGTTTTGAGAGGGCTATAGGAAGGTCAAAATCAGGCTTGTGCACGGCGGAAAAAAGGGAAGAAACAAGAAAAGTGTTGACCTTATAGGTCACACCCAGTTTTGATAATGACAAATACTAGTATTTGATGATTGTCAAGTGTTTGTGCAGGCTTAAATGAATATCCCAAGGAAGGACACTTGAAGCAACTAGAAGACCTTGAAGACCTTTAATTTGTAATTGTAAATTTATGTTTATGGGTCTGTAATAGTAACTTAGGATGTGGTCTGTATTTACCTTACCTGCACATCGTGCATATTGGATATATGGTAAGCTCAAAATGACCATAGAATGACCATAAGAGCTAAATGACTTTAGGGCGGTCGACCGACGCCGGATTTTTGGGAATATCTCAAAATGGCCCTTAAAAAGACCCTAGTAAGACCTTAGGTCCTAATACTCACACACATATCATATCCTAATACTCACACACATATCATATAATGTAAAGGAGTGTTAAAATTGTGCCTTAAATTGAACAAATATCAGAATGCTGAGAGAGCTCGGATGACTGAAGTCCTGGAGTTCAAAACTCCTCGGGCGCCCGAACTGTTGACAAGTCAACAGGCTCTCGGGTGACCAAACTATAATACACATATCTTCCCCGAGCACCCGAACCCTTTGAAAGGGACATTCCACCAACTCGGGCAACCAAGCCATTTAGTTCAAAAATAGCCCCGGGCGACCAAATACATGGATTCGGGCCACCAAACAATGGACTGGGCACCCGAACCTATGAAGAAATGCTACTGACTTTGATTCGGGTTGCTGAACCAAGACACGGGTGACTGAACTCATTTAAATTACTTTTATTACTGTGTCTGTTTGGGCGACCGAACCTCAATTCAACCACCCGAACCTCGGCGGGTTAAAAATTATTTAACCACGGTAAAATTGGGTTATGTGGGGTTAATGGTGTTTAAACATTTTGAATCTTTTCTAATAATTCCCATCATGTCCCAAATGGTTATATTTTTAACCTTGGCTATAAATATGAGTCCATTTGCAAAATTAGCATAAGATTAGCAAAGTGATTAGTCAACATATCCTCTCTTTTGAAAATACATGTTTTGGCCAAATACTTTCAAACTTTCATTCCTTTGATAAATTCTGAGATTGTGAGAGTTCTTCTTGTGTGATTGTGATTGTTATACTTTGCTAAAAACTTCCACTTGTTTGTGTGATTGAGATATTTTTTTTGGGGAGTTTAGCTTAGGTTTATCCCAAAGATTTGCATAGTATAAATCTTGTGTGGGGATAAACCAAGGAAGCTTAGGATATTTGAATCTTTGTTGCAAGTGTCCAATAGCTTGATTTTTGGTGTGCAAAAATCCTTTCAAACAAGCAAGTATTTTCAAACTAGTGTTGTGCAACTTTCATTGAGGAAAACTCTTTTGAACAAGTTTGATTATCTGATTAGTATACTTGGAATATTGATGTGTTATTGAAATACCTTGTTTAGATTCCAAGATATTGCTTGTGTTGAACACTTTTGAGCATCTTACTGATTATTTGGCATTGAGTGTAGATTGCATAAAACTAGCATCACTGAGCTTACACTATATCCATGTTATTGATGTGTATGTGAACGTGCGTAATTGGGTACATATCTGCTTTACATGAAAGCACTATTTCTGTACCATCTATTTGAGAGAATACTATTGTATTTCCAAGTGTGGCCTGAGGGGGCGATAATCTAACCCGGTAAGGATTGTGTAGGTTAAGGTTAGCCTTGTGTTAATTGACCTGGTTGTAAAGGTTGAGGTCAGCCCTGTGCTAATTGACCTGGTTGTTTAGGTGCCACTCCACCCATTTAAGTGAGCAATTATAGTGGTAATCCTTGTACTTATTAGCCCAGATGGGGACGTAGGCAATTTGGCCGAACCTCAATAACATATTGCGTGTACTGTTTACTTTTTGGCACTTTACTTTTATTGCACATGTATGTTTATTTGTTATTCGCATAGACTGACCCTAGGTTATGTAATACTGTTGTTAATCCAATTGACCTAAGTGATAAATTTTAAATACCCAATTCACCCCTTCTTGGGATTGCACCAAAGCTAACAAAAAAAAATAAAAAAATAAAAAATAATAATATACCTTTTGAGCCAGGTTGATGTGACTCGGCCATGCAGCTGCGTGTGTGTGTTGGGCCGTGTAGGGCGCCTTCACTGGCTAAGCCTCTCCCCATTAATTCTCTCATTCTCGCCCCTATCTTTCTGCCGCACCTTTCTTCCCTTCTTTCTTCCTCTTCCTTTCCTTTGTTTTTTTTTTTTTTTCCAATTCTCCCTCTTAGCCTCACTCTCCCTCTCTTCTCCTTTCTCTTCAAGTTCTCTCCTCTCTTCGTTCTCTCCTTCTCTTCTCAACTCTCTATTCTGCCCTCTCAACTCTTCTCTTTTCCCTTTTCTCCCTCTTTTTTTCAGTATCCCTCTCCCTCTCTTCCTTCCTCCTGCTTCCTTCGGCTATTGCTGACACCTCTTCTTCCACCTGTGCTGCTCACACGGCTGCTAATGCATCAACCTGATCCACAGCTGCTGCTATGTGCTGCCATGAACTCGTGTTGCTGAAGAAGCCAAGAAGTCTCCTGCTACTGTTTTGAACCCGTGCTACTGAAGAAGTAGTGTTGTTGTTCTGCTGCAAACCGAAGTCTTGCAGAGGCTGCTGCTGTTTCAACTTCTCCATGGCTAGCAATACTCCTCTCTCTCTCTCTCTCTCTCTCTCTCTCTCTCTCTCTCTCTCTCTCTCTCTCTCTCTCTCTCTCTCTCTCTCTCTCCTTCTCTCTCTCTCTCTCTCTCTCTCTCTCTCTCTCTCTCCCTCGCTCTCTCTCTCTATCTTTTCTTTTAAATATTTGGTTGAATATTGTTAATTTCCTTTAGAATTTCAATTAAAGTTTTAACTTTTAAATCTTGTTTGGGTATTATTACTAAAGTCAATTTATTTTCTTTTTCTTCATATTTAGTATTATTATTAGAATTAGTTTTTGTTTGAGTTATTCTTTTTATTATTGTTAAAGTTCGCTTTGATCTCTTAAAAAAAAAGAAAAAAAATATCTTCTTTAGGATTTAACTTGTTTGTCTTCTCTAGAATTTAAATTTTGTTGGGTTATATTTAACTTAAGTTCGGTTTAATTAAAGTCAAAATTTTTATCGCGTTTTAATTTATCGTTAAAGTTGTTAAAGAGTTAATTTTAGTTTGCGTTTTCAATTGCGTTAAAATTTGGCTTTTGTTCGAGTTTGTGTTTGATTGAGTTTCTTTAGAGTTGCATGCTTGAATTACATAGTAAAGTTTTGATCTTTAGGCTTTTGTCCGGAATTTCAACTTAGGATTGTGGTTAGTATTTAATTATATTATAGTCTATTTTATTGTGCCCTTTTCCGTTTCTCACTGTTAAATTTAGTGTGTGTTAGGATTCATAATTTAAATTTCACGTTGTTTTTAATTCGTCAAAAAAAATCTCAACATCTCAAAAAACTCGAATTTGAACTATGTTCAGTAAACCTTTTGTTTCTTATTTTCTTTTGGAATTACATGAAATTTGGAATTAGACTGCATTCCTTGAGGAGACGATCTGACCTTTGGGTTAATTATTATACGACTAAACTCCTATACTTGGGATAGCTTCCGAGATGCTCATTTTTCGAGTGAGTTAGGAGGTCGTTGGATGCAGTATTTGCCACTGGTCGAGTTTTCGTATAACAACAGCTACCAGGCTAGCATTAAGATGGCACTGTATAAGACATTATATGGAAAGAGGTGCCAATCCCTATTATACTAGGAGGAGATTGGGGAAAGATAGATTTTGGGGCTAGAGCAAATATAGTAGACTTAGGATAAAGTCAGACTCATCAGAGACAGGATCAGAACAACACAGAATCGGTAGAAGAGTTATGCAAATACTTGCCAGCGGGAGTTGGAGTTGGAGTTTGACACAGGAGATCACGTATTTCTGAAAGTGGCACCATTAAAGGGAGTTATAAGGTTTAGGAGGAAGGGTAAGCTGAGCCCTAGGTATGTTGGACCATTCGAGATTCTTGAATGGATGGGTCTAGTTGCCTATAGGTTGGCATTGCCACCGGTCCTATCTAGGATCCATGACGTATTCCACATTTCTGTGCTGAGGAAATATGTCCCAGACCCCTCCCATATGATCAACTATGAAGCACTGAAGTTGGGTGATACGTTGACTTATAAAGAGATTCCAGTGCAAATTTTAGACTGGAAGGAACAACAGCTACGCACAAATAAGATTCCACCAGTAAAGGTGCTATGGCGCAATCATGCAGTAGAAGAAGTTTCGTGGGATTTAGAAGAACAGATGCGCTAAAGGTACCCACATCTATTTAGTGGAGCTTAGAGTTGATCCCGTCAGAATAGAAGTGAATAATAATGTTGTATTTTGATTTGTAGTGTAACGTAGGATAGATAGAGTTTTTGATTTTGGAATTTGAATGGCTTTGGGAGAATTTTGAATAATGGTAATCTCCCATAACCCTCTTTGTAAGCATAGTGTTCCTCCGTCATAAGTGAGGGTAATTAATAAAATTGAAAGTATTTTCTCTAAAGATGGGAAGTAGATGAATAGCAATTTCAATGATGAAATTTTTATGAGGGGAGAATGTAATAGCCCCAAAAATGGCTATACAAGATTAGTGGGGTGATTTCAAAAAAATAATTAATTAAGTAATTAAATTAAATTAAATTAATTTTTTTAAAAGAAAAAATAATAATTAAAATTTAATTTAATTTTTATTTTTATTAATTAAATAAACTATTATTATTATTAATTAAATATTATAACAATATTATTATTATTATTATTTCATATTATATATATATATATATATATATATATATATATATATCACCTCTTGGAGCAGAAGCTTTAGGACGATTTCAACTACATGCAAACAGAGTGCCCCTTTGCCCGTCCTTCTAGTCTCTCTCTCCCACTCTCCTCAATTTCTCGGCTAATATTCAGTCGATCAAAATCAGAGAATACCATTGGGCTCCATTCTTTACCACTGACATTTCTACTAGAACAAATTTGTCATAGGAGCGATGAGACATATCCCTTAGGGTAAGGTAAATTCTCATTCTTACCTCAATTTTTCTTAAATCTTAAGCCGAATTGACGATCGGACACCACCATGAGAATCTAGGGATGATTTTCTACAAGTCTAGCGGAGCGGATTTCTCGTGAGGTCATTGTAGGCATAACCCCAAAATTAGGACAAGAGAGTTATTAAGGGATTAATTATTATTTAATTAATGTAAATTTGGAATGTTAGAATATTGTGCATTCTGAGGTTGAACTTAGGTTATTGAATTCAAGATTCGGGTGAGCACTGTGGGTATAATTTCGAGATCCTTGCAAGCGTAGTTCAAGAAAACAAGGGTAAGTGGAGTATTTTAGAATTTTAATGTTAATTTGGAGTATATAAAATCTAGGAAATGGTAAACGAAAGTCATTCTAGGAGTTGAGTTGAATAATTTGGGATAAATGTGAATTTCAGGTTTTTGGGCTACGAACGCTGGGGGCGTAGGAATTGGGTATTTTTAACGAGATCTCAGTAAGCCAAGTAAGAGGAATAAATTATTACAGTTATTTTTGAGAATATGTTATTTTTCCTAAAATTATTATGACATGAATATCAGATAAAATTGTGTGACATATGACTTATATTGAATTGTGGTGTTTTGGTATTTGAAATATAAGAGGTGATGAAAAGTGATAAATACTAATGAGTATTTTCTAAGAAATGTTAAAATACGTAAAACATGGTATACACTATTATGAGATAATGGAATATGCACATAAAATGATGAGAATATTTTTATTGAGATGAATTAAAATATACTGATATGAGATTTGTTTTATTGAGAAACGTTGAAACGAGGATATATAAATATATTGAAGAGTATTTTCCAAAAAATAATGAAATATGCAGTATAGAAACGTTTCACTAGGAAATGTTGAATAATGTGAAATGAGATATATATGTATTATTATGAAATGAATTCTGAAGTGTGAATATTAAAAATGGTTGCAATATAAATATTGAAATATGGAAATTGAAATGTGAACATTGCAAAGTGCAAAAGTTGTAATGGGATCATTGAAATATGATTGATAAAATGTCAATACCGTATAATGATTGCAGGTATGTGGTAATGATAACCCTGAGGGATGGATATGGAAACCCTAATGATGAGTTGTGATATTAAGCACGATACCGTTGCTAGTGGTGTTAGTGCAACCACATGGACTCGTGGAGCGTGTGGACTAACAGTCGACTGAGCTGGTTAGTAGAGTTGTTGTGCCCCTTGAGTCGAGATCAATGCTATATGTCGGCCAATCGTACTATAGATATGGGATATATGATATGATACTTTGATCTAACCAGGTCGGCCAACCGCAGTTAGATCCAGCCTTTAGGCCGCACAACCTTGGCCATGGGGGGATGGGTGGCGTGGAATATGGAGCGAGACCTCGACCATAGTGTGAAGCATAGCGTAGTGAATATCCTCAGGGCAACCATGAGTTACAAACATGGATATATTGATTACTAAGCATACTCATGAGCTAGATGAAAGTGGAAAGGAAACGAAAATGGGAATGAGAAAGAAAATGTGAAATGAAATTGTGTTAGTTAACATTATAAATACGTAAAGTAAAACTCACCGCTTGAGGGCTTATTGAGTAAGGTGAGTGCCCTGATAAGTATCAGTTGTGGCCGAACCCGAGTTATTTGGGTAAGAATACAAACGATATCAGGATAGATGGAAGCTGCTTGTATAGGCAGGTAAGCTTCCCTATTCTCAGGAACTTCGCTGCTAAACATGAGTTGTGTACGAATGATTTTGGAAACAAAATTAAAGGCTTTTGAAAGCTTGTGTTGTATATCCATATGACTGCATATAAGGAATGGTATATTTTCTCAGAAGATACAATCACTAATATATTTATATATTATGATATAATTAAACTCATACTGTCACACACTATAAATAATTTATTCCGTCTTACTGAGATGTGTCTCCCCCAAATTATCTAAACTTTTTAGAGAACCGAGATAGGCTAGGTGATAGAGCTCCGAGACAGTAGGGAGCTAATATACAGGGTGAGTTTTTGGACTAGGGAGGTGTAATTCCCCTAAGGTTGTGTTGTTTTTGGGTACAATAGAATGATTATATATGTATATTGATACTCAAGATATTGTATTTTGGATGGTATGTACATTATGTCTTCTGCTATTAGGTTGTGTATGTGAAATGAATTTTTACCCGATATGTTGGAATTGGTGTATTCCTAAGAGGGGGGTGAATTGGGTATTTAAAATTTATCTCCTAGGTCTAATTAACCAGCAACAGTATTACACAAACTTAGGGTCTTTCTATATAATCATAAACCCAAAAAATATATGTACAACATATAATGAAATAAATATAAAACATACATGTGCTGAAAATGAAAGTGCGAAAAATAAATTGCGAAAATATAGTCCACACACACGATATGCTATCGGGGTTTAGCCAATACTGCCTATGTCCCTGCCTCAAGCTCACAAGCAAGAGGATTCCACTAAAGGCTCACTTCAAGGGTGTAGCAGCACCATATACAACCAGGTCAATTAACGGGGATGACCTCAACCTACAACTACACCTTACCAGGATGGTGCACCTAACTTTCCTAACTGGGTCTAAGCCAATCCAAGACTATTCAACATGGCTAGTCTCCCTCTTCAGGCCTATGCCTAGAATACAACAGATATAAAATTTTTCATACAAATAAGTATGCTTCTTACACTAAGCTGATATGTACCAATATGCTCAACCAAATAATGCACTCGCATATGATAGGATATTAAGCTCAAGTGAGATTTTGTTAACCAATGTGTTAACTCTTAATAGAATGTATATCATCAATGTGTGTATGTGAGAGTGAGGCTTTTGATGTCAAGCCAATATGTTTGTAATGTGATTAATCACAAGCTCTCTATCACCCTAACTAAATATCACACTAATGTTTTTCAAATGTAAAGCACAAAAGATAATAGGGTTTAATCTTGCTAAAGATATTATTGTGAAAGCACAAAGCAAGCTTATGAATCTTGCAATGAGGATGCATGATCTTAAGCTAAGTAATAGGTTTTCCCAATCAAATATTTTTGAATGAAATATTATGGGAAAAACCTTAAGCAACTCTTCAAAAATCAATGCACAATCAAAAATGAATAAGGGAGAGTGTGAGCTTGTATAATGAGTATGTAAAAACAATCTCACTCAAAATAAATGACTAATGAATATAAGGAGTGAATTTTGGCAATGGATTTGGAGAGATATGGGAGTATAAATGATTTTTGGCCAAAAATATTTTCAGAGAAATTTGGTTAATCTCAAAACCCTAACCATCTCTTAATTTTGCAAATGAAGCCCTATATATAGAATTGGGAAAAATTATAGTCGTTGGGGATACGGTGGGTATTTTGAAGAAAGCTTAAGTGAGTTTAATTAAAAATAACCCAGTTTCAACTCGGTAAAATTTTGACAACCCGAGAAGATCGGTCGACCATTTTTAAGGTTCGGTCAACCATCTCACTAAGTTTGGTTGACCGGGGGATTTTTGAACTACAAGTTTGCTCGACTGTACAAATGCGATTCTGAACCCTTCGAAGTTCGGTCAACCAGACTAAGTTCAGTTGACCAAACTTCATATACTTCGGTCAACCAAGTCCTTTTGAACCTGGAGGCTCGGTCGACCAGGGCATTGGGACTTCCCATGTGTCCGTTCAGTCAACTAGGGCATTGGTGTACATTTTAGGACAGTCGACCAAGTCGTCAACATTTTGACCCAAGAGAGGTTCGGTCAACCGAAGGGTTTCTGTGTGTTGGGGTTCGGTCAACCGAACACACCAACATTGTCCATTTATTTTTTAACTCCCCTTTTAAACCTAATCACATATTTTATAATTCTAAGTTATGGGGGACTTTTTCATGCAAAACTTTGGATCCTATAGTCAATCTAGGGTCAATTTTAGCTAACCCTAAAAATCTAGCGTCGGTCAACTGAAGGATGATTCCTAAGTTCAACTATGGTCTTCATCTTATAGTCTCTACCATGTATGATATGCAAATTATTACAGACCTTTGAAAATAATAATATTACAAACCCAGAATGAAATATAAATTACAAGACATAAACATGTTCGGTCTTCATTTTCTTCAAGTCCATGTGCATCATATGATACTGCTAATTTATCCTGCACACAAACTAGATCACACATAAGATTCTTGTGTTTCGTGAGCATCAAAACTAGAGATCAGACTTAAAAAGTCAACACAGTACCCAATGCAGGTCGGGTTATGTGTATGGTATCATATTGTTGACGTGGCCGATATATGATTGTTTAATATTTGTTTAAAAAAAATTGGTATAAAAATCGGGGCATCACAGTCTAACTATCTCTTGTAGATACAACTCTGTCAGTCTTCTTAAGGAGTAGTTAACTCTGATAGGAAGGAAATGGACAGTCTTCGTTAGTCGATCTACAACCACCCAAATAGTGTTCTGTCTATGCAACATTGGCGGTAATCCCGTGATAAAATCCATTGATATATGTTCCTATTTTCATTTAGGGATGTGGAGTGGCTACAATGTTCTCGCCGGTCTTTGATGCTCAACTTTCACCTACTGGCATGTCAAACACTGCGCTACGAATTCAGCGATCTCTCTTTTCATATTGCTCCACCAAAAAGATTCCTGAAGATCTTTATACATTTTAGTGCTACAAGGGTGTACCATATACAGGGATTTGTGCGCTTTTTCCAAAATAACTTTCTTAATCTCATGGTCGGCAGGTACACACAGCCTAGTACAGAAGCTTAAGGCTCCATCATCTGAGGTACTAAAATCTACCTCCAAACCATCCTGTACTTTCCCATAAGTTCTACTAACTTTGCATCACCCCTCCGAGCTACTTTAATTCTTTCCTGTAGGGTCGGTTGCAATACCAGATTGGCAATAAATTCCTGATGATCGCCCTCCACAAGTTCCACATCAACCTTTCCAAATCCATCTGAATTGGATGCTGCATCGCCACCGCAAATATTAATGAACCTACTGATTTTCGGCTCAAAGCATCAACTACCACATTAGCCTTTCCCATGTGATAATTAATGGTGCAGTCATAATCTTTTATCAGCTCCAACCATCTCCTCTGCGTCATGCTTAATTCTTTCTGTGAGAAGAAGTACTTCAGGCTTTTATGATAGGTAAAAATCTCACACCTACCCCCATATAGATAGTGTCTCCAAATTTTCAAGGCGTAAACCATCATTGCTAACTCCAGATCATGGATAGGGTAATTCTTCTCATATTCTTTCAACTGTCAAGAGGCATATGCTACCACTCTCCCCTACTGCATCAAAACACATCAGAACCCTTTATGTGACGCATCACTATAAATTACGAAACCCTCTTCTCCTGAAAGAATCATCAAAATCGGTGCAGTGATAAGTCATTGCTTTAACTCCTGGAAGCTCCACTCACATTCGTCGGTCCACTCAAATTTCACACCTTTCCTGGTCAATCTAATCAATGGACCCAACACTTTAGAAAAACCCTCAACAACTTTGCGGTAGTACCCAGCCAAACCTGAGAAACTTCTGATTTCCTGCACATTCTTTAGTTGTACCCAATATACTATAGCCTTAATCTTGCTCCGATCTATCGCAATACCACCCCTGGATACCACGTGTCCAAAGAAGGTAACTTGCTCCAGCCAGAACTCGTACTTCTTGAATTTTGCATATAGCTTTCTTTCTCTCAACACCTGAAGTACTATCCTTAGATGTTCCTCTAGGCTCTTTGAATATAGCAATATGTCATCAATGAATACCACCACAAACTGGTCTAAATAATGGTGGAAGACCCGGTTCATCAAATCCATAAATACTGTAGGAGCATTTGTCAGTCCAAGTGGCATAACCAAGAATTCGTAGTGGCCATACCGAGTCCTGAATGCTGTCTTTAGAACATCCTCTGCTCTAAACTTTACCTGATGGTACCCCGACCGCAAATCTATCGTTAAGAAAATCTGTGTCCCCTATAAATGATAAAAAAAAATCATCGATGCAGGGAAGCAGGTATTTATTCTTGATGGTCACTTTATTAATTTCTCTATAGTTGATGCACATTCTCATCAACCCATCCTTCTTTCTCACAAAAAAAACTGGAGCTCCCCAAGGCGACAGGGTGGGCTAAATAAACCCCTTGTCTATCAGTTCCTACAACTGTTCTTTCAACTCCTTTAGCTCTTCGGGTGTCATTCTGTACGACGCTTTAGAAATCGGCGCTGTCCTTGGAATTAGATCAATAGTAAACTTTACCTTACGATCAAAAGGTAGTCCCGGAAAATCCTCGAGGAAAACATTAGGAAAATCCTTCACTATCGGAATATCCTCTGACCTCAACTCCCCTTCTGGTACTTCCTTCACAAAAGCCAAATATCCCTGACAATCCTTTAACAACAATCTCCTCACCTGAATGGCAGATAACAGTTGTGGTGGGGTACGCACACATGACACCACAAATCTGTACTCTTGTCCTCTTGAACGTCTGAACACTACCTCTCTCTGATGGCAGTCAATACTAGCATAGTGAGCAGCTAGCCAGTCCATCCCCAGAATCACCTCTAACCCATGCATCTCTAAAACCACCAAATTAACTAGTAAAGACCTCCCTTGAATATAGATTGGATAGTTCTTGAGTACCTTCCTACACAACACTACTGCCCTAGTCGGTGTAGAAACAGACAAACTAATGTCCAACTGCTGAGTTTCTATCCCACAAAATTTAACAAATTCCCGAGCGATAAAAGAATAAGTCGCCCCTAAATCAAACAAGTCAGTAACTTTATATGACAGTATTGAAATAGTACTTGTCACGACATCTCCTACTGCCTTAGCATCTCTCGGTGTTAGTGCATAAACTCGTGCTGGAGGGGTATTCCTCTCCTTTCCACCTCAAGGTGCCTGGTGACCTCTTCTGTATGGTCTAGAAATAGGCACGACAACTGGCGGTGCTTGCCAGTATCTCGCTATATGCCCAGGTTGATGGCATCGATAACAAACAATCTCCCTGACCCGACACTCCCCCGGGTGTCTCCTGTAGCATATGGGACAAAGAGAGGGCATCTGTCTACCCTGTACTGCCCGATCTTCCACTCTCGGTCTCCGCCCTCCTCTATTATCCTACCTCCTCCAAGGCCGTCGACTGGACCCTACCTAAAAATCTAGAGGCATGGGCCTCTTTCCTTGGTTCTGTGCTGCAGCGCCTCTCTACAGGCAATTCATAATCACTGCAGCTCTATCCACTACATCTGCAAAAGTCAGAGCTTGGAAGCCTATAACATGCTAAAAAAAACTCTGTCTCAGGCCCTCCTTGAACTTCCTAACCTTTTTTTTCTCATCCGGCATCAAATATGAGGCAAACTGGGACATCTCAACAAATCTGGTTGGATACTGTTGTACCATCATCTGCCCCTGCGTCAAGTGTAAGAACTTCGCTGCCTTTGCACTTCTAACAGTAGTGGGGAAGTATCTCTTGAAAAAGATCTCCCTAAAGCGGCTCCACATCACCACTATAGGCTTAGGTCTCTGCTTCTTCATTAATCTCACTGATCTCCACCAGCATTTAGCTTCCCCAGTCAACTTAAACGTCGTAAACATTACTTTCTACTCATCTGTACACGATAGAACTGCCATCATGTTCTCTATATCCTAAACCCAATTCTCAACTACTAGTGGATCAGCCCCTCCGAAAAACGACGGAGGTCTCATGTGCGTGAACTGCTCAATCGTGCAGCTCCACTCCCCTGAACTCCTAGTCATCTCTGACATCACCTGCTAGGTGACGCTACATAGCACTACATCGGGGTCTCCGCCACCCATACTAGAAGACCCTGTATCATTATCTCTAGCATGTGCACTACTGCTCCCTGGATCCATCTTGAAAATAATATAAAACAATCTTAGAATTTTATCCTTATAATACCGCTACTGTGCTTGACAAACAAGGATCCATAAAATATTCTGCTATAACCATTTAACATCGTCAATCCCATATTAAGATCCAGTCCAACCACTCAGAAACAAGAATCGGCAATAGTATCCATGGTTTTCTTGAAGTCATCACCCCAAGAAAATGACAGAAACAACCACGGAACTCCTAGCTCCAGGTCACAAGATAGAACCCTAAATTCCAATCTCATCTTCTAACAGTAACTAACTCATATCTCAATCTAGCTATCTCCTATTCTTGTCACAATCCATTCCTATACTCTAGTATTGTATTCAGCTATTTACCAAAGTCTGCAGAACCTAGCAACCTAGGCTCTAATACCAAACTGTGATGCCCTAATTTTCATATAATTTTTTAAATATATATATTAAATCAATAATACTCAAACATTGGCCATGTCAGAATCTCTAATACCACATCAGCATAATCCAACTAGAAATGGGTATCGGGTAATTAGTTAAACTTATATAAACAACCCTAATAGTAGAAGTCAATAATTAGAAATCATCCAAAATACAAATACCCAGATTAATATACATCCATATATATACACCCGCACATATACAGGTCTAACCCATTTCCAAAACAACAAAACATCTTAGGGGTAACATACATCCATAGCTCAAACACTCACCCTGTCTATCAGGGTGTAGGCTCCCCTTTATCTCAGAGCTTTATCTCCTGGTCTGTCATGATTCCATGAAATCTTTAGATATTTGGGTGAGAAACATCTCAGTAAGACGGAATAAATTATTTACAGTGTGTGGCAATAAGAGTTTTGTTTTATCATAATATTCTCATTTCAATGATAATACCATCTGAGAAAAAATATGCCAATTATACTCATATACATATAGATATAAAACACAAGCTTTTATAAGCTTTAATTCCATTTTTCAACTCATTCATATGCAACCCATAACTACCAGTGAAAGTTTCCAAGGATAGGAGAGATTACACGCCTAAATATGCAGCTCCCCTCTGCTCTGATATATGTTTGTAACCTTACCCGAATAATTCGGGTACAACTACAACTGATACTTATTAGAGCACTCACCTTACTCAGTAAGCCCTCAAGCAGAGTGTTTTACTTCGCCTTAATTATTTATGTTATTAAACTCACACTCGTTCTTTTCTCATTGCCATTTCGTCATCTAGTTCATGAGTGTCCTCGGTAACGAATACATGCCCATCTGTAACTTATGGCTAACCTAAGGATATTCTCCACACCATGCTTCCCCCCATGGTCGAGATTGTGCGACCCGAAGGCTGGATCTAAATTGCGGTTGGCCTACGCAGTTATATCAAAGTAAACAATCCAAATACCCGTCTGTAGTACGAATGGTCTACCTAACCCTAGTCCGGACTCCAAGGGGCAAAACTAGCCTTCTCACTGGCTTATTTGACTACCACGCCACACTCTCCCCGAGACCGTGTGGTTGCACTTATCATTTGCTAGCATCGGTACTGTGCTTTCTATCACAATCCATCCATCAGGGTTCTCATTTTCACATTTATACATTCACATTCCAGTATTCCCATATCAACATTCACATTTCACTATTTACAATTCAGTATTCACATTGCAGTATTCGCATTACAATTTTCACATTTCAGTATTCACATTCCAACATTCACATTTTCATATTCTCATTTCAATATTTACATTACAGTATTCGCATTGCAGTTTTCACATTTCAGTATTCACATTCCAAACACATTTTCATATTCTCATTTCAATAATCACATTGCAGTATTCACATTCCAATATCCATATTTCCATATTCACATTTCAATATTCCCAATTCAGTATTCGCAATAGGTTCTCATTTCACATATTTCAACATTTCTCAGTATAAAACATATCGTTATTTCATACTGCCACATTTATCATATCATTTCTACACACACACACACACACACACACACACACACACACACACATATATATATATATATATATATATATCATGCTCCATCACTTTTCCCAGTAAATATATCCATGTTACATATTTCATCATTTCTCAGAAAATACTCTTCGATATATCACTTTTTCATTGTTTCTCAATAAAACAATTCTTTTATCATTACAGTTCCGTATATAAACATTACTGGGTTTCTCTTATATTCTTTTCTGTACAAAAACATTTCAATTTTATGTTTATCTCATATTCTCATAATTCACCGTGCAGTTCACACAACCCAGTTTCAAACAAGTTCTCTGTATAACTCATATGCCACACAGTTTCGTCTGTTATTCATATTATAATACATACTGTTCAAACATCATATCACCATTTTCACATATCTATTCAACCCATAATTTCTAAAATATTGCAATAATTTATTCCCCTTACATGGCTTACTGAGAGGTCCACTAACACCCTAGATCCTACGCCCCTAGCATTCGAAACTCAAAGCCCTAAAAATCACATTTTCCCCAAATCAATCAACTCATCTCCCATAATAATTCTCATTTAGCACTTCCTAGGTTCTATATACTCAAAATAAATACTTAAATCTTAAAACACCTTACTTACCCTGATTTTGGAGTGGTGCCCAAGAACTTTAAACCAAAAATCCTCTCCGATTAAGTTGTAGAGAATATCCCCACGAACCTCGTGGCGGTTCCTGATCATCAGAACGGGCTTTAACAGAGCGAAAATTAAAGAGAGAGAGAGAGAGAGAGAGAGAGAGAGAGAGAGAGAGAGAGAGAGAGAGAGAGAGTGAAAATCGTAGGGTAGAGAAAGAGAACGAGAGGAGAGAGAAATCACGCTGAAAATGAGGGTTTTCCTATTTATAGGCAAGGATTCATCGACAAGTTAAAGTGATTCGTTGACGAGCCCATGAAGACACTTCGTTGACGACGAGGCTGGTTTGTTGACGAACCTGAAATTCCTTGACTCTTGGTATCTTCTCGTCAACGAGACACGTGTACTTTGTTGACGAGACCTAGAAGGATATTCATCAACGAGGACTCTAGGTTTGTCGACAAACTCCTGCCAATGCCCCTTTTTCCTTTTCATTCTCTTCCATTTCTTTTCTTTTATTACTTTCATTAATAAATTTTTCAGGTCTCTACACAAAGTCATAAATTTTTTCAGGTAACATTAGTCGAGGATCACCTATGAAGTATGCCCCTAATCATTTCATATTATTTTCTTTTTTTTATTTTATTGTATCTTTCATTTCTTTTGTAAGGGACCTTGGTTCCCCTTTTTCATCCGAGCTCTCTATTTTCTTTCTTGGGATCCTTAAGTGGCTTTTATGTTAATCTTTTTGAAATTGCCCTAGTAAAGGAGGTGATCCTTTGATGGTATATTCAAGAAATACATTTTTTAAAGCTCAACAAGGCTAGCAAAAGATTTTTTATTTTTTATTTTAGGTAGGTGAAAGATGGTCTGCCATCCTTTTGGCGGTAAACATTTCCTCAAATGAATTGTCAAACAATTGGGACCCCAAATATGAGGGTGCGCTTTCTTGGTAAACTTACTTTAAGAAAATTTGGTTTAAAATTAAGGCTTAAGTGAGTTATCAATTGGTAAATCAATGCATTATTTTGTTTGTTTGGTTATACTAGTCATCCAAACATGGCAACCTCTCATTTATTAAAAACACTATCAAAACACACATGAGACACTCACCATAATTCAGATTAAAAATACACGAAACCTTACTCATTGATTTCATAAAGAAGTTACACATTACATCATGCAAAATACTTTTTTACTTCATATGAATTAATAGGTTATGGTAGGTTATCTCCATCCATATCGGCTAATAACAATGCTCCTCCTAGAAACACCTTTTTACAACATAACCCATTTGCCATAAAAATCATTATGGGTTGGCATAATCTTCTTTAAGACGACTTATCCTTCCTAAAACTATTGAAGGTGCACCGTATCCAAATTGATTGTTGAAATGGGATCTTTACTAGGCATAATTTGTTTTCCCTCAACATTCTTAATATTTCATAAGGCATGTCCACCTCTTCTTTTTATGCTTTTGCCTCATTGATCGGATTCTCAAAGTCAACTATTAGCTCTTGGTCTTTCATACTGATAAAACCATTTCCTGTATCGCTGCAAGAAACATAGGTAAAGCAATAGCAGATTTGACAAAAGACACAAATAATAGATGATGTAATGGATGAGACTGAAATTTATTTTATTTTATTCAAATTCAAAATGATCTAAATAGAAAGAATTTATGGGGCACTACCCTCTTACTAAAATGAACGAATTCATAAACATCCCAAGATTACATTGATTTCATCACCACTGGTTACACAAGCACATGCCAATTATGTAATTTAGTATATACCAAAGCAGGATGAACTCAATTTTCCACTATCTCTTCTATGCCATATTGATCCACCAAAGAAGATGACAACCATTCAATCTTCCAAAACAGCATGGAACTACCAAGTGAGCATCCATTAATTTTTGTAAGAATTCACGAAACTTACTGCATTCCTATATTGAAAAATCAGGTCCTTCTTGGTTGAAAAGGAAGGTGTATTCCCAAGAGGGGGGGTGAATTGAGATTTTAAAATTTTCTTTAAATCCTTTTTATTAAACTCTTTCTCTATCCTCTTTAGTTTTAACAATTACACATGTAAAATTTATTAACAATAATAAGTACAGTAGAAGATTAAATTAGTTATTAACCTTAATAAATGAGTATGCTTACTTTGAATGCTTTATAAATTAGTCAAGAATTCTTTCAACAATTATCAAACAAACCAATTTAATCAAAGTAACCAAGATAAGATTCACAACAACACAATCTCAACAATGCTTCCAAGTTATAGCACTTAAATAATTCAAAGTTGAGTTTGAGAATGAATACTTGCTTATAATAAGACCTGTATTTATGGACCTATTTTCTCAATGTAAACCACAACTCAAACATTCAACAATCTTCCAAAAACTCAGACTTTAAATAAACTTTCATGTAATTAGTCTTGGGTGTTAACCAATCAAAGTACTCCATTTAAGGTTTCCACAATTTATATTGATCAACGAACATACTCCCTTTTGATTTTTGCAATCCCAAAACCGAATTAAATCTTGGTTTATTTAATTTCCAATCCACGTAGTATATATGATCAAAAATTAAAATCCAACCATGCAGTTAATATAAACAAGAAATTAAATGAGAGTAGGGAAGAGAGTGAGCCGAGAGTTTTTACGAGGTTCAGCTTATACCCTGCCTATGTCCTCGCCTTAGGCAAGACCACCTAAGGATCCACTATACCATTCCTTTCTGGGTGGAACAAACCGTTTACAATCTCCTTAAGGGTAGAGCCCCCTCTCCAAGCGATACCCCACGCTTGGTCACTCCTTCAATAAGCTAGAGTGTGCCTCTCCAAGCGATACCCCACGCTCGGTCTAACAACGATTCAAGAACCTGAACCATCTACAAAATAGGAAACAAATATTGGTGTACAAATACACTCTCAAAATAGAGCTAATTAGTACAAGTTAGAGCACTAATATACTTCAAATCGAATATCAAATAGAGAAGATATGAAGCTCAAGAAAGTTTATCACCGGAGGTTCTTTCTTAGAATTTTGAAATGCAGTAGAAAATCAAGAACCGTAGGCTTTTGATTAGTAGAATATCAGTAGTATTCTTCAACAAGAGTTTGAACAAGAGAGAGCTTTAGAAGAGTGTTCAATATGAATGCTTGAATGCTGATTGTATTACTTTTGTGTAAAAATCCTTGGGTTTAGGGATTATTTATAGAGTTTTAGAAAGTAATTCCTTGCTTCCCACGTTACTTGGAGTGTTTCCCAAGTTTTTACAATGTTTGGAATTCAAAAACTTATTTTTGGAAATTTCCCGTTACTGTTTAAAATTTGAAATTTTCGCAGGTCAATCGACTAGGCCTTTGGGGTCAGTCAGCTGGGCCAGTCAACTGAGTCCATTCAATCTGGGTAGAAATTCAGTTAAAAAATTGTCAGTTGACTGGACTTTCTAGTTAGTCAACTGAGTTGTCAAATTTTTACAATTTTCAATTTTTCAATACTTTGAATCCTTAATTTTTGAAAAACTCAAATGTAACTTTAAAAATCATTTTCCGAGGTTTTAAAAAATTGGTCTCTAAGTCTATAATGTTCCCTAAAGAGCTTCATATATCCATATTGATATTGAATGAAGTACTTACATGAGACTTCTAAAACTTAAATGCTCTAAGCACTAAGTCTTCATGCTTTTCGATTTCTTTGAGTCCATCTTGACTTCATGTCTCAATATGCTTCAAGCTTCATTAGTGTTTTCTATGCTTTAATATTCATTGAGCTTTCATCTCTCTTTAAATCCATGCTTCAATATTTGGTAAACTTTCATTTAAATGTCTTTGGAGTATAAGCTTTCTCCTTTGATAAGCCTTGTGAACATTGTAAGCACTAAATCTTGAACTTATATGTTTGTTTGCTGAAAGAAATATCACTTTAACCAACACATGTTAAATCCCCTTGATTTTTTATCATCAAAACAATATTTTTAGCCTTGCAAGGCCAACATTGGTAACAACACCAGTGTGATCCTATGTCATAAAGTGCAACTTCTGTCAATAATCCGGCTTGATGCAATTCTTCAAAGACCTCATCTAGCGCGATTCAGACTTGTCCTATCCTTTCTTTGTGACGCCCTACTCAGTATTAGAGTTGCCCATCCTTCCCATCTTGAATGCTCCTTTGATTATTTTCTTAGTAGTTACCAAGTTTGCAAAACTTTGGAGAGTGCATCCAATAAGATGTATGTAGTATGGATCCTTAAATGTGTTAACAAACACAGAGATCGCCTCTTTATCCTCAACCGAAGGATGCACTTGTGTTGTTGCTTCCCTCCATCGATAGGCATACTCCTTTAACGAGTCATTTGTTTTCTTCTCTATATTTTGTAAAGTTAACCTATCAGGAGCCATTTCCATTAGATGCCTATAATGAGCAATGAAGGCATGACCCAAATCTTTCCAAGTGCAAATCTTCATACAATCTAGTTGGATGTACCATCTCATGGCTACTCCGGCCAAGCTATCCTAGAAGTAATGGATAAGCAACTTATCATTATTTGAATATGTAGCCATTTTTAACAATACATCTTCAGATGAGTAACTAGACACCTGGACCTATTGAACTTTTTGAAATTTGGAACTTTAAACTTCAGGAGTAGAACAATATAGGGTACCAAGCACAAATCAAATGCATCTACTGATTCAAACACATTTATACCTTCCACAGCTCACACGCATTCTTCTAATGTCTTATATTTACAATTCACATTGTTAGCCTAAGTGTGCGTCTAGAGGGAGGGTGAATAGACACTTTTCGCAGATAAAGAAATTTTCTACAAAAACAAAATATCTTGTCAAGAATCAAGTGATTTAAATCACAATAAATATCAAAGTAAATAATCTCAAGCAAATAAAATAAGAGAGAGAGAGAGAGAGAGAGAGAGAGAGAGAGAGAGAGAGAGAGAGAGAGAGAGAGAGAGAGAGTAGCTTGACACCGAGATATTAACGTGGTTCAGGACCAAACCTACATCCATGACTTAAGATTAACTCAAGGATTGCCAAATCCACTAAACAATCTCCCTTCAAAATGGAGAAGCCTTTACAAGTAGGGAACCAATCTCAGCTGCTCACCAAGAGCTAAAAACAAGGTGTTCACCAAGAATTACCTTACAAGTGGCTCACCAAGAACCTTCAACCTCACAATGAGTCAATAGCAAATAAAGATTACAAGAGATGCTCCTTCTTGAGCTGATAATACAAATAAAACCTCACATACTCTCTTTCAGCAAGTGATTTATAACAAGAATAAGGTGCAAGAGAGCTTTGAGAAAATGTAAACCTAGAATGAATGCTCCAACTAATTTTCTCAACAACCAATATTCAATGAGCGTTCTTAATAAATGCCAATGGGTTATGGGCAAGGGGACGAACTAGCCGTTGGCTAGTCATTTGGCATTTATTGATGCAAGAAAAAGAAAAAAATAGTCGTTTGAAGCTCATTTATTATGAGTCTGCTCGCAATCAATTGTCGACGAATGCCATGGATTTGTCGATGAGTCGCCCTCAATAGTCGACGAGTCACCTTCTTTCGTTGACGAGTCACTTGGGCCAAGAGTCATGTTTTAGCTACTAGAATTTTTCATTGATGAGCCAAGCTCATTCGTCGATGAGTCAGCCTCACTAGTTGATGAATGCCATCCATTCGTCGACGACTCGCCTAGGCAGAACCTCAACTTAGGCTACTAGAATTTTTAGTCGACGAATGCAATCCATTAGTCGACAAATCCCCTATTTTCATAATAATGAGTCTCTAAATGAAGTAGCCCATGCTAGGACACGTGCATATGAATTATATTGATTCTAATGATAGTTTGGGCTTGTCTTAATGAGGTTTTGATATGTCTTGTTTAGAAAACCAAGTTTGAAAGCTCGTTTGGACATCTTATGCACTAGCATGACTCAGTATGCATATGAAAATTCATTTTTGATGATTTATATTAATATGAACTACATGCACATGCATTTGCTCAACTATTGCAAGGTATTCTCACCAACATCACATGCACAAGAGTTAAAAGAGTTTCCTACCTCACACACAACTCAGTACAAACACAAATGCATGATTTCACATAATTTATGGTTGTTTTTGCTTTGGGTGTTCCAAGTGTAGACTTTGGTCATGACTTTTTCTCATTGCATCTTCAATGTATATCTAATCCTTATGCTTTGCTTTGGTATTGTCCTGTATACCTGAACTAAACTTGAGAATATAGATTAGTTAATCTGAGGGTCACTAATGGGTTATTATCATCAAAACTTTCCGGAATAGGAAACCTTAGCTATTAAGGTTAACATTCTCCCCCTTTTTGATAATGGCAAATCATTAGTATTATTTGTAAGATTTTTCTTAAAAAAAAATGCTCCCCCTCAAAATGTGCAAACTTGTTTAGAAAAAAAAAAAAAAGCTTCTTTCCCCCTTACTGTATGCAATTTATGCATGGTGAAAAGATATTCAACCTTGAGATTCATAAACATGCATGATTTAAAAAGGTTCAGTATATCCATCAATTCAGTAGTATTTCCTAATGACAATCAGCATATCAACACAAAAGAATAATGTCCAACAAATGAGCAATATCTCCAGTATGACTCAACAACAAACAAGCTGTCAAGCAAAAGAGTCAAGATCATGAATGATTATTTAAGCACAGCGGTACCCACAAAAAAATGTTTGTTCCTCATAAGCATTTACTATGCTCAACAAGCATTACAGCAGCTATAATAGTTATGCCTCAATCATCAAAACAAAATGATGCATCAAGTCAACAAAATGATGCAAACATAACAGTCATATCCCAAAAGAAGCATACATATCAAAAACAAGTAGTCAAGTGTCTTAAGTGTCCAATTTTAGCAAGCAAGCAATACCAATACAACATTTCTCTCCCCCTTTTGCCTTCACCAAATACAATGCTCTGCTTAGATATGTTGTTAGTGTATCAGAACTGAGCTTTGGGAGAGAAGAACCTAACCCTTCCTTCAGCTGAGGCTTTCCAAATTTGTTTGGAAGGATGGTTGCGTGAAGACCCCTTAGCAATGTTGGAATGTCGAGATGAAGTTTTGGCCTTTCACTTTGATCGTGAGGCCATTGTGGTCATTTTGGGCTTGGAAAGTGATTGGATGAAGACATTTAAGGTTAGAGGAACCCGAAGAGGGTAAGTGACGAGAGGGCTCTCGGTCAAAGCTTAAAAAAAATGAAGTTTGGAGCGTTGGATTTTGAAATGCCTCGACAGGACTCGTCGACGAGTGCTTACCGTTCATCGATGAATTGCCCGCGATCGTCGACGAATGCCTCTTGTTCATTAATGAGTGTAGCAAAGCTACATCAATGAAATTATAATTTAAAGCCAACAAAGATCATGGATGATTGGGGTGTTTTTAATACAAATCCTTGGGAGTGCACATACCCAATTCACATCTAATTTTGCCGAATCTGGAGTGCACATACCCAGTTCACGTTTAATTTTGCCGAATCTTTCTTCATTGAGGGGTTTTGTCAATATATTTGCTAATTAATTTTTGGTATTAATATAAACTAACTCAATATCCCCTTTCTACACGTGGTCTCAAATAAAATGGTGCCAGATCTCAATGTGTTTGGTCCTAGAGTGTAGGCATGAGTTTTTCGAAATACTGATGATGCTGGTGTTGTCACAGTGTATTGGGGTTCCTTTTACTAAAATCTTAAATTCCTCAAGTTGTTGTTTCATATACAAATCCTGAGCACAATAATTACCGGCGGCAATGTATTCGGCTTCGGTGGTTGAGAGTGCAACTGAGGTTTGCTTCTTGCAAAACCATGAATCAAGAGAATGTCCCAGAAAGTGACATGTACCACTAGTGCATTTTTTGTTAGTTTTGCATCCCCCATGATCCACATCTGAATAGCAGGTGAAGTCAAATGGAGCATTCTTAGGGTAGAAGAGCCCTAAGTCATATGTTCCTACTAGATACTTAAAAATTCTTTTTATGACATTAAGGTGCGATTCTTTGGGGCATGATTGGAACCTAGCGTATAAACATACACTGAACATGATGTCCGACCTACTAGAGGTCAAGTAAAGTAGACTGCCAATCATTCCTCTATACAGTTTCTGGTCAACCATTTTGCCATTTTCATCACTATCAAGCTTTGTTGTAATGCTCAATGGAGTTGATTTCGTTTTTCCGATTTCTAGACCAAACTTCTTGAGCATGTCCTTTACGTACTTAACTTGATTAATAAATATTCCTTTTTTTATTTGTTTGATTTGTAAGCCAAGGAAGAATGTCAACTCTCCCATCATACTAATTTCAAAGGTCTCTTGCATAGATTGAGCAAACTCTTTACACATGATTTCATTTGTGGCACCAAAGATGATATCATCAACATAGATTTACACAATAAGAATATCATCTCCTTTATGTTTCAAGAACAAGGTAGTATCAAAATGTCCTCTTGTGAAACCATCTTCCAAGAGAAACGTGCTCAATCGGTTATACCATGCTCTCGGTACTTGCTTAAGTCCATAGAGAGATTTTAAGAGTTTAAATACGTATTCAGGGTGTGCATGACTCTCAAATCTTGGGGGTTGTTTAACATAAACTTCTTCATTGATGTATCCATTGAGAAAAGCACTTTTAACATCCATTTGAAACAATTTGAAGTCCTTGAAACAAGCGAAGGCAAGTAACATCCTAATTGCTTATAGTCTTGCTACAGGGGCATAAGTTTCATAATAGTCAACACTCTCATGTTGGTTATACCCTTGTGCAACTAGTATTTCTTTATTTCTTACTATGTTACCATCTTCGTCTTTCTTATTCCTAAATACTCATTTTGTTCCAATAATTGATGTGCTCTTGGGTTTAGGAACAAGTTCCCATACGTTGTTTCTTTAAATTGATCAAGATCTTTTTGCATAGCCATGATCCAATTTTCATCATTTTCAGCTTCTTTGAAATTCTTAGGTTCAATTTGGGACACAAAAGCTATGTGATTGCATCCACTTTTCAGGTGTGATCTAGTACTGACTCCCTTAGATGTATTTCCTATGATAAGATTAGTTGGATGATTTTTGACAAATTTCCAAGCTTTGGGGAGTTCCTGATCTGCTTCACCTGGTTTTACATTTTCTTCTTGAGGTTATGACTCTTGACGATCATTTTTGTTATCTTTGGAACTTTCTTCTTGCTTATTATTTATTTTAAGTTGCTTAAGTTCCTTTTTGATTCTATTAGCAGTTACTTGATCACTTTCTTCTAAATCAAACATTGCTTTGGGTGCAAAAGGGTTTGATTCGTCAAAAACTACATGTGTTGACTCCTGCATAGTTTGGGTTCTTTTGTTAAAGACTCTATATGCTTTACTGTTCATAGTGTACCCTACGAACATCCCCTCATCAGATTTTGGATCAAATTTTGCCAAATGGTCTCTATCATTTAGAATGAAACATTTACATCCAAAGACCTTGAAGTCTAAAATATTTGGTTTCCTACCTTTCCATATTTCACAGGGAGTTTTTTCCTATCTTAGATCTAATGATCACACGATTACTAACATATCATGTCGTGCTCATGGCCTCAACCCAAAAGTATTTTGGAAGACTATGTTTGTTTAGCATCGTTCTAGCCATTTCTTGGAAGGTTCGATTTTTTCTTTCAACTACTCCGTTTTGTTGTGGAGTTTTTGGTGTGGAGAAATTGTGAGAATAACCATTTTCATTGCAAAAGTCTTCTAATTCTGTGTTTCTAAATTCCCTTCCCCTATCACTCCTATTGTAAACAATGGGCACACCTTTTTTCATTTTGAACTTTTCCACAAAAATGAATGAAAGCATTGCAAGTGTCACTTTTGTTTGCAAGAAAGATAACTCAGGAAAATCTAGAGAAATCATTAACAATTACAAAATCATTTAATTTTCCACCAATGCTTGCAATGTCATTAGGTCCAAATAAATCAAGATGTATTAACTCTAAGGGTCTAGTTGTGGAAATCATCTTTTTGGTTTTGAATGGTAACTTGATTTGTTTTCCATATTGACATGCATCACAAACTTTGTCCTTGACATAATTATCCTTTGGTAAGTCATTAACTTGTTCTTTAGAAGATAATCTATGCAATAAATCCATGCTAGCATGACCAAGCCTCTTATGCCATAACTAACTAGTTTCATTTGTTACAACCAAACATCTAATGTCACCAGATTTAATATTGTCAAACTCAATAGTGTAAATGTTGGACTCACGTTGTCCTACTAGTACAGTTTTTCCATTTAAATCATTTATCAGGCATTGGGTGGACTGAAGTACATTGAGTCCCTTATCGCATAATTGACTGATACTTAACAATTTGTGCTTTAGTGTGTCGACAAGTGCAACATTATCAATTGAAAGAGATGTGTTACCTATTTTACCTTTACCTATGATTCCGCCTTTGGCGTTGTCCCTGAAAGTCACGAACCCTTTCTTTTGTAGATGAGAGAGACGAATTTGCCAACATCTCTTGTCATGCACCTTGAACACCCGTTGTCAAGGAACCACTTGTTCTTCATCAAAGAGGTCTTCAAGAAAACCTTCAAATAGAGTTTGGTGATTTGTTTTGGCACCCATTTTTCCTTGGATCTTAGGGGGTTAGTGCTCTTGATCACCCATACATACTTCTTTTCCTTTCCTCTGTTTCCTCTAAAAGGAAAAATGAAGTGTACATGATCCTTTCTTTGAGAGATGCATTTTCTTATTTTAAAGCAGAACAAAGACATATCTCTTTTTGTTTGCATTTTGAGTGAGCTTCTTCAAGATGTCTATTCTTCCTTTTAGAAGCAATTAACTCATCATAAAGTTTCCTACAATTTTATTTCAATTCATCATGAGAAGGAAAATATTCATTGTCAAAACTTACCTCATCTTGCTCATCCACCATGAAACAGAAGTTTGCAACTTCCTCTTCATTTTCTCCATTGGTGGAAAGTCCATCGAGTTCGTCCCATTCGATTGCATTCATGGCTTTGTACTTCTTCTTATCTCCTTATTGATTATTGCCTTTTTTTTTTGAATTGTGGACAATCAGCCATCCTATGTCCGAGCTTTTTGCAATTGTAGCACATCATGTTGGATTCTCCCTTTACCTTTTGCCTACCAGTCCTCTTGTTCAATAAGAATTTTTCTGAATCTTCTAGTGAGGATAGTGTTAGCTTTACCGTGATCCTAAGAGAGGAGGTGAATTGATATTTTTAAAATTTAACCCCTAGGTATTCCTTCTAAGAGTAGTATGTTCATAACCCTATGGTCAATCTAATGCGAATAATATAAATATATCAGAAATTAAATGAAGCAGTTTAATTAATCGCACAAGCACCAGAAAGTAGTAAATAAAGGGTGACACACATATATGTTATCGAGCTTCGGCCAACTACCTACGTCCCCACCTTGGCTAACCAGCACAAGGATTATCACACTAACTTGCTCACTTGAACGGGTGGAGCGGCACCCATACAAACCAAGTCAAATTATCACAGGGCTGACCTCAACCTTAACCAGGTCAATTAGCATAGGGCTGATCTCAACCTTTACCAATCCTTACCAAGCTAGATTACTGCCCTCTCAGGCCACGCCTAGAATCTCTTAGATATACAATCAAAGGTACAATGTATGGGTGCTTTCACGTAAAGCAAATTTGTACCACAAATGCGCACAATATCACATACACCACAGATGATTTAATAATGTAAGCTCAGTGTGGTCTAACTAGTTTAACTCTCAAAGATGTTTTCTATCAGTGTAGTGAGTACGTGAGAGTATCAATAATAATCTGTGTACTTCAAAATATTCAATCAAATGTGTTCACACAGAATATCAAACAAGCCTTAATAATGTCAATTAGTGGAATATCTCAATCACACAAATATGTATATGCTTGAACTTGCAAAATATATATGATCTTTGTTTTCAGCAAAAATATATGAGTGAATAAATATTGCAACAAAGATGTTTCACCTCAAACACAAATATCTCCTCAAATGGTTTTCAAAATAAAGAGCAATAGATGTTTGTAAATGATTTTGAAAATATTTCCCAACCAAAAACAAATATGAGCTTCTCAAGATATTGCAACGAATATGCAATCTCAGAAGACCTAGTAAAGTCTTCGTAGGATGACCTTATTGGCTAAGTCCCTAAGAATCCTTTTGGTTGCTCTCAATAAAAATAGATCAATCTCACAACCAAGAGAGAGCAAACCTTCCTATCTAAACACTCAAGAGCACTTACAGATGATTTAATGAGTTTTGAATGTAAGCTAGAGTGTATTTGGAAGGGTATGAGCAAATGGGAATCAAAAGAGAGTATTTTTGCTTGAGAGAAATTTTCTTAATCTTTTTGCTAATCGATGCTTAATTCTCCCAAATGAAAGAGTATATATAGACATAAAAAAATATTTGACCGTTGGGGACTTATTAGTAATTATTGGAAAATTTTAATGACATTTAAATCAATTTAACCCTATTTAAAAATATTTAACCCGCGATAAAAAGTATGGCAACCCGAGAGGTCTGGTCGACCAGATCAGTTTCGGTCGACTAAGTCTTATATGCTTCGGTCGACCAGGGGACTTTTGAACTGAAGGCTTAGTCGACCAGGAGAGGGCGATTTCTCAATTTTTCGAGGTTCGGTCGACCAGGACATTTTGAACTACCTGGTTCGGTCGACCAGACCACTGGAATTTCTCCCAAGTACCCTCCGGTAGACCAGGTCGTTGGAGTACAAAAGTGGTCGGTCGACCAGATGGTCAAACATTTGACCCCAGGGCATTTCGGTCGACCAGGGCCTTTTGAACTACCTGGTTCGGTCGACCAGAGCCTTGGTCAACTGTTGACCCGGACCGATTTCGGTCAACCAGGAGAAAATGACCTGTGTGGGTCGGTTGACCGAAAGTACAATACTTGTTCATTTCTGTCCTTTTTCAAGCAAACAATTAACCAAGTCAAATATTCAAACATATGTATGCATGAGTGAGTGTCTTAGGGTTTTTTGGGGTCCAATTTCAAGATACCGAAAAAGTTCGGTGTCAGTCAACCGAAAGGAAAACCTTAAGGTCATGCTAAGGTCATTTTGCATTATGATTTGGTTTAAGCTTACAAGATAAACCATGCATATGTTGTGTGTGCTTATTACAAACCAAATGTCATAATTACTATTACAGACCAAATATACCACTAAATATATTACAACTGAAAATTACGAACTGGTCTTCAAGCTTTAAGCACATGCCATTAATGATCTGCTAATATGGACCTGCACATAAACTAGATGTTCATTAAATACAGGAGTATTTGTCATTATCAAAATCGGGCGTGACCTATAAGGTCAACAGATAGCTACTTCATCTTCATTGTCACTTTCTTCTTCCTCCACAATTTCCTTTTGACTTGCTGCCTTTAAGGTGATCCCCAGTGTCTTTTTGGGCTTTTTAACTTCAAGTGTTGCATTTTTATTTTTGATCTCATAAGTCATGAGAGATCCAATAAGTTCATCAAGTGTGACCTTTGAGAGGTCCTTTGCTTTTTCAATTGTCGTTGACTTGGCATGTCATGATTTCAGTAGTGAATGAAGAATCTTCTGCACATTATCTTCTATGGAATAATCCCTACCAAGGGCTTTAAGGCCATTTGTAATATGTGTAAAACGGGTAAACATTGAAGTAATTGACTCTCCTTCCTCCATTTTAAACATTTCATATTCTTTAACTAACATATAAATTTTTGATTTCTTAGCTTGTGACGTACCTTCATATGTTACCTAGAGTTTATCCCAAATTTGCTTTGCAGTGTCGCACCCGCAAATGTGGTTGTATTCTTCATTACTTACAGCACAGTAAAGGAAGTTCTTTGTTTTGAAATTTAGTTAAACTAACCTTGACTCGACATCTAACAACTCCTAGAATTGTTTGAGCTCACCTTTGTCATTTTTGAATTCATAATCTCCCTTGGTGATTACTCGCCACATTTTCAAGTCATATAATTTGATGAAAATTGTCATACAAATTTTCCATGCCAAGTAGTTGCCCCTACTAAATTTTGGGGGATGATCAATGGATTGTCTCGGGGTGAGAGGTGCCTCAACCGCATCCACCATTTGATCTTTGTGCTCTAGAAATTACTTTGAAAGTCAAGCGACTAGCACTGATACCACTTGTCGGCCCAAGTGTGCATCTAGAAGGGGGTGAATAGACACTTTTTTCGGATAATGAAATTTTCTACAAAAAGAAAATATCTTGGCAAGAATCAAGTGATTTAAATCACAATAAATATCAAAGTAAATAATCTCAAGAAAATAAAATAAGTTTGTGTGTGTTTGTGTGTGTGTGTGTGTGTGTGTGTGAGAGAGAGAGAGAGAGAGAGAGAGAGAAGAACTTGACACCGAGATATTAACATGGTTTGGCACCCAGCCTATGTCCACACCTTGAGACCAACTCAAGGATTGCCAAATCCACTAAACAATCTACCTTCAAGACGGAGAAGCCTTTACAAGTAGGGAACCAATCCCAGCTGCTTACCAAGAGCTGGAAACAAGGTGTTCACCAAGAACCATCTAACAAATGGCTCACCAAGAATCTTCAACCTCACAATGGATCAATAGCAAATAGAGATTACAAGAGATGCTCCTTCTTAAGCTGATAATACAAATAAAACCTCACACTACTCTCTTTTAGTAAGTGATGTATAACAAGAATAAGGTGCAAGAGAGCTTTGAGCAAATGTAAACCTAAAATGAATGCTCCAACTAATTTTCTTAACAACCAATATTCAATCAATGTTCTTAATAAATGCTAATGAGTTATATTTATAGGCAAGGGGATGAGCTAGCCGTTGGCTAGTTGTTGGGCATTTATTGATGCAATACATAACGAAAAATAGTCATTTGAAGCTCATTTATTACGAGTCTATTCGCAGTCAATTGTCGACGAATGCCATGGATTCGTTGACGAGTCACCTTCTTTTGTCGACGAGCCTCCTAGGCTGAGAATCATGTTTTAGCTACTGGAATTTTTTGTTGATGAGCCAAGCTCGTTTGTCGATGAGTCAGCCTCACTAGTTGGTGAATGCCATCCATTCGTCAATGATTCGCCTGGGTAGAACCTCAACCTAGGCTACTGGAATTTTTTGTCAATGAATGCAATCCATTAGTCAACAAATCCCCTGTTTTTCACAATAATGAGTCTCTAAATGGAGTAGCCCATGCTAGGACAAGTGCATATGAATTATATTGATTCTAATGATAGTTTAGGCTTGACCTAATGAGGCTTTAAAATGTTTTATTTAGAAAACCAAGTTTGAAAGCTTGTTTGGACATCTTATGCACTAGTATGACTCGGTATGCAAAAGAAAATTCAATTTTGATGATCTATACTAAAATGAACTAGATGCACATGCATTTGCTCAGCTCTTGCAAGGTATTCTCACCAACATCACATGCACAAGAGTTACAAGAGTTTCCTAGCTCACACGCAACCCAATACAAACACAAATGCAAGACTTCATATAATTTATGGTGGTTGTGCTTTGGGTGTTCCAAGTGTAGACTTTGGTCATGACTTTTGCTCATTGCATCTTCAATGTTCATCTAATCCTTATGCTTTGCTTTGGTATTGGCCGGTATACCTAAACTGAACTTGAGAATATAGATTAGTTAACCTAAGGGTCACTAATGGGTTGTTATCATCAAAACTTACTAGAATGGAAAACCTTAGCAACTAAGGCTAACACACATTGTAGCTAGGGATTTATTATCTGACAGTCTCCTTAAATAGCTCCCTTCTTTCAAAATTGAGAATTATAATCGGCGGTGATTGCATATTTTCATTCCTAGTTTGTTTAAACCCTGGGGCTGAATGCAAACCAGATGTTGCTAGAATAAATGGGTGTGAGCTCAGACCTGTGGCCATCTTCTCATTAATTCACTGGCTACGATGAAAGGTGTCCATTGACCATTGTGAAACTCGGCGAAAATAAGGGATCACCCTTAGCTATTGGTTCTAGTGATTGTACAACCTTCCCTTTATTTATAGTGGTGAACATTTCCATTAACTTATTCATTTAATCTTTGATTTCCTAGACATCTTGGCTGACTTCTTCATGGCTTTGTTCAAGTCTCAACTTTTGACTTTCTAAATGTTCCCTCATAATTCTGACTTTTCATCGAGTATTATAAGGATGCAAGGAAACTTCTTTGTTTAGATTAATGTTGAAACCCCAAATTCCAATTAAACTCAGTTGTCTCCCTAGAATTGTAACCTTGACACATTGAATTTGCGAGATACTTGTATAATGTGAGCACAATCCCACTAACAATGCTTATGATGGAAATCTATGTATTATTATGCATGAAATGCATGAATACTTATGAATGCAATGCAATCTAAACAAACCAATTTTCCAAAATTCTTAAAGAAACCCCAATGCTCCACATATCTTTATTACATCAAGTTTAAGAAAACAAAAAACAAAAAAAAAATGGATACAAAAAGAAAAAATATTTTTTATATTTATTTTCTCATTACAATAGTAAAGAAACAACTATATATGCTTAATAAAAGCACCCAAACGATCCCAGTTCTTGGTAAACATCATGTATAATCTGTGTAGTTTCAGGATAAAATTATCTGAGATACACTCCATGCTTAACTTGTTTCATTTTCTCAGCCATGGCTCTTGCCATGTTAGTAGCTCCTTAAACTTAAAAGGTCATCTTAAATGTCTGGTGATCTAGTGCCTAGAACTTGGCCTCCCAATATCTTGCTTTCTACATATAAGGTACTACTTCTTAATATTTGGCTTGTAGCTCTCCCAACTTTGCAACTTGGCTTCAAGCTTCTACAAGACTTGGAATTTTTCCTCGTTCATAGTCTTAGAGGTTCTCAATAGTTCCTTGTTTAGCTTGGCTTCTACTTGAAATTCCTTCCCCTTCTTTAAAAGTTACCATTTCTTCCTTAGCATGTAGGTGCACTTTCTTTGGTTTAATATTTTGCTGGTACCTGAGGATTATTCCTTGCCCTTTGCACTTCATCTGCCAAGCATTCAATTTAGCTCCCATGGCTATTTCCTTAGCCAAAAAAATATTTTCCTGAAGTACCATCTAGTAAACACTCTCTTTCTTGAGCTCTTCATGTGAGATTGAAGTGTGACCCTAGCAGTTGAAGATCCTATCTAAAGGGTGGGAATTATCTGAGACCACAATTATTGGAGATCTGTGACTCGAGGATTAACCCAGTTAGTGCACCAACTTGACTAGATTGGCCATCAAATCCTTCAGGAAATTTGATGGAGGATCAAATTTAATCTGCGTTGGCAACACCACATCAATTCCCTCGATCAAACTGTCTCCCTGTTAACTTTTCTAGCCTTCTGAATATTGCTACACTTTTGTTTACTCTTCCTTGTACACTTCTATTGAACCATCCATGGGGTTGTTTAGGTTTAATCCAATATTTTGGAAAAGTAGTGTTTATGCATAAAATAAATTTAACAAAATGTGGAAAAAAGTTAAATATACAACAAAAAAGGGAGCTCAAAATAATATACAACAGAAAAATGGACTAAGTCTGCAAAGAAGGGTGAAACTTTTGTCTTGACCCAAGCATATTCAATGATTACGAGTTTTCTCCAAGGCTTTATGTGAGGAAAGGAAACTAAAGCGAGAAATTTGTTGGCTAATACTTTCTTCCACACCACACCTAATGAAAAGTTCATCAAACTTACTCATGTATTCGGTCACACTCAAATTTCCTTACCTAAGGCTATAAAGTTGATCCATGAGGTGTTCTCTATAGAAGTTTGGGACATACTTTTCTTTCAACCTTTTGATCTAGGACGGGAATGGTAAACCTATGTCCTATGGTTGAACCCTCACACAAGCACATATACTTAAAACACTTTAACTTAAAAATTAAATCAACCAAACATAAACACCATAAATAATGCTTTAGTTCACATGTTCAAGGATTTTAAAAAAGCGTATGACTTGTCCAGTAATTAAGCCCCTATTGGTTCTTTCACAAAGGAATCAAGTCATATGCTGAAAAGTTGCTATTTCAAAGATTCAAGAATAAAAGCTCTATGTTAGCAAAACTAATATTCATTCAAGTGATTTAAACTAGCAAGTACCAATGTTGCAATCTATGGATTCAAAAGGGTTATTCAAAGATGTGATTTAATTTACTAGCAAGGGTTCGCAAAATATAACAAGGATTCAAACACAAGTGCTGAAATTACCAAGAGAATTGTTTGGATGACTTGACATTGTTCCACATGTAATTAGATCACATCGTAAATCCTTCGTACAAGTTTTGAAATAGCAAGACGAATGTAGCTATGGAGTGTCGACGAAGTGACCGTGTGAGTGTATGTTGGTGGTGGCACACAACTCAAGCCTAGTTGTCTTGCTTTATTACAATTCAAATTTGAAATTCAAGCATATTCCAAAATGAAGGCTAAAATTATGTGTGGCCCATTGGAGCCGTGTGGGGCCCACATGACGGTGTGGGGCCGACATGGATCTCATACTCGAACTTGCTTCGGCATATCAACTAAGGTCTACATGCACCGAAAGTCTTCACGTAATCCATGTGTACCTACAAAAATAGTTACGAAAAAAAATGGACATTTGGAGGTCGTCCACATGTCGCCATATCTGCAAACGAAATGGGTAAGGTTGGTTGTTCCCATCACCTTTCTTTTATCAAATCCTAATGTTCTATAAGCCTATGACCAAGGCGAGCTTCTTATCTTTCGACATTCACCCAATGAAGCTTTGCTTGCCCAATCAACCTCATCTTTGCAAATCTCACCCTTTGTGGGTCATTCATCCTATGTCAATCAAAGTATGAATCCATTTCAACTAACCAATCCTAAAAAATCTTTGAATCCATTTGACCATTATATCTAAGGGCTTCAATTTTTACTTTTTTCATCACATCCATATCTAGATTATGATTTTCCCTACGACATGGTCTCCTTGGTTGGATATCATCTTCATCATAATCCTCATCATTCCAGTGTGGAACATAAGGGTCATGATGTTGGAATCTTCTAGGAACATTTGGTCTTTGTGGAGGATGAACGAGAGGTCATTCTAGAGGTGGCTCTTGGAGAGTGGTTTTGTTCCCTACAGTGTTGGGAAGCAAGCTCGTTGTCAACCTCAAAAGGCTATCCTAGATTTTCTAGAAGTGGGTTAGGAGCTAAACTAGCTTATAGCCTCTCAATTCTCGCAACGACATTAGTCAAATCTTGGTTTAAGACATAGACTTGTTCTTGTAGGTCATCTAGGAGTGTATCACGGTCCATATCATTCTTACCACCATGATAATGATTCCCATCTCGGGTTGCCATTTAGAAGAAACATAATCCTCCTCCTTGGAGGTTTTCTCCCTAATCCTAATTAACTATTATTCCAAATAGCTACACAAGCTATACAGGGCCAATCTATCGACAGTTGTTTGAAACCGTCGATGGTTTCAGATAGTTCTAAAATCCTGTGAACTACTAATGGATGGGTAATTTCACCCACAAACGCGCTTTAGTATTTGGGGCATAACTTTTGATAAAGAAATAAAAATAGGGCGATCTTGGTATCAAAAGAAAGCTAAGAAAAGTTCCCACAACTTTTGTGTTTAGCCTTTTTGAAGATGAGAAGTTTTTGATAGAAAAAATTGCACATCAATTTGGCGGCAAAAAAATGATGTTGGGACTTAAAAGGGTTCACCTAATTCAACCTAGGCTCTAACACCAAGATGATGTAGGATGAGATGAATCGACCTAATCGTACAGTTCAACCCTCACACAAGCACATACACTCAAATACTTTAAATTAATAATTTAATTATCCAAACATAAACACTATAAATCATGCTATATTTTACATGTTGTTGGAATTTTTAAAAAGGTGTATGACTTGTCTAGCAATTAAGTCTCAATTGGTTCTTTAAAAAAGAAATCAAGTCATATGCTAAAAAGTTGCTATTTCAAAGATTCAATAATATAAGTTCTATGTTAGCAAACAAATATTCATCTAATTGATTTAAGCTAACAAGTACCAATGTTGCAATCTAATGGATTCAAAAGGGTTATTTAAAGATGTGATTTTAATCTACTGGCAAGGGTTCACAAAATATATATAGCAAAGATTCAAACACAAGTACTGAAATTATCAAGAGAATTGTTTGGATGACTTAACGTTGTTCAACACAAGTTAAACCACACCGAAGTCCTTACACTGAAGTCCTTACACCGAAGTCCTTCATGCAAGCTTTGAATCACCGAGACGAGCGCAACAATGGAGGTAAGGAAAAGTGGTCGTGGGGGTGTATGATGGTGTGGCCATGTGGGTGTTGGATGGAAGGTGGTTGTATGGATGATAAGGAGATGATAATGGAGTCTCTAGATAGAATAGTGGTCTCTCACCACCTGGTTTCTGTAGAGAACGCATAGCCTCACACTGCACAATTGAAATGATTGGACAAGTTTTCAAACTCAACGAAGGAAATTCCTTCAATATTCAATATTCAAACATAGCTTAATTTTCAGGTCTTACAATGGAGATATGTAAGCTAACATGAAGGGAGGGGAGACAAGACATTAACAAGCTAAGCTAGCATAGTGAGACAAATCATTAAACAACCTTATACTTCCCATTCAAGCATGAGAGACACAAGTAATAAATACTACGCTAAACATTAACATATTAATTACTAACACAACTTCCTAACACACTTGCAAGTTTGATTGTCTTGTAACATTACAAATTAAATACAAAGACATAAGTCAAAGGAAGGTCAAATTTGTGTGGGACCCGTTGGAATTGTGTGGAGCCCACATGGGTCTTGAGTTGGATTTTGCTTTTATACTTCACTTGGGGGTCTTCAAGCACCTAATATTCTTGAAATAACATATCCAAGCACAATATAAAATGAACATAATAATCAAAAGTCTTCAAATCATCCCATGTGAACCTACAAAACAAATTTAATGATAGAAAACATCTGAAGGTCGTCTACGTGTCACCATATCGGCAAAGGAGTGGACATCGGAAGGTCGTCCACGTGTTACCATATCTGCAAAAGAAAGGGGTAAGACATGTTGATCCCCTTCAAGCTCCATCGGGCAATAAATCACCATCTGATCGTCTACATCAAGCTAATTGTGCAGGTACCTCTAATCCTGAAGTTACTGCTGCAATTAGGTAGTTGTCAAATCTTACGGATTTTTTAATTAATGCAAATTTTTTGATTAATTCTTCAATCATACAGATTTTTCAATTAATTCTCCAATTTTACGGATTTTTTAATTAAGGCATATTTTCTAATATTTACTTTTAAGAGAGAGAGAGAGAGAAAGAGAGAGAGAGAGAGTTTTTTAATAATAAAAAGAGGCAAAAACAAAATGAGGCGTTTTCGCTTTGAAAACACGCCTGTTCTTATCAATAATAATTTGCCCATATTACCTATTTTGATAAAAAAATATTTCAGCTACATTATCATGTTTGATCTTTGATCTTCTCCCATAATGACCCTCTATTATTTTATCCAAAAATAAAATCCTCATTATTAGCAAAGACAAAAATGCTAACCCTCACATCATTTCACTCATTTCAAATTAGGTGCGTTGGAGGGCTGTCACCTCTCTCTCTCCCCAAATTTTACCCATCAAAAATCCGACGGTGGAGATTCCATGGCCCACCGATTCAATGACCCAGATGATGGCTAGGGCATCGCAGGCGACGTCAAGTCTAAGGAAGGGAGGAGCCAGAATCAGATGCAACCTTCCCCACTGGATTTCCCTGCTCCCCATATTTTGTACTTACGGATCCTCCGCATCCCGCGTTGAATGACTTTGTTGGGTACCAGTCATTTTTTAGTCCCTTCAATTTGCATGACAGTGGGTCCCAGGTTTACAACTACGACGCCACTGTCAGTTCCCAAGACAAGTGGAACTTATTTAGAAAAAGGCCCTTTGTCGAGACCCTTTGCCAATTGCATTTGCGTCCTCCTATATTTCGTAATTTTGTTTTCCTCCGCCGGATCCTAATTTTTTTATCTCCAATTGCATCTCCATGTAAAATGAATATTTGGTGACATTTATAACGGCTCATTGTCAATTTTTTGTTTTAGATTTAAAAAATTATATTAATTTGAATTCACTTTTAAATTTTTAAGATTTGTAAAAAATTGGAATTTAAAAGGTTTGTTTAGTTGTATAAAATAATATTTTATGCATATATTTTTATATATATTTTAAATTTTTTTTTCCAAAATTGATTATTTTGAAAGTATAAATTTTTTATTTGAAATTGAATTTGAGTAAATTTAATACAATTTTTATTCTCTCTCAGTTTATTTCCTTTTACTGACAAAAAATACACTTAAAATTAGGGCGAACATACATTAAAACACTTGTTAGTGTGGGTAGAATTTGTAAGTTTTGAAAAAGTTCAGACCCGTGGGGAGAAATTAAAATTCTGAGGTATGGGTCTGAGGGAACAGAATTGGTTTATTTAATTTGGAAAAGAAATGGTAAGTAGTGGGAACAGGAGGGTTTGTCCCAGACGGCGAAGGAAGGTCGGCACCTACTGTACTGGCTACTGGGTAGGGGATTGTTGGATAGGACCCAAGTTTTTCTCCGCATTTACACCTCCCTTAGAATTATTATTCTATGAAAAGTCTACCCTCTCTCTCTCTCTCTCTCTCTCTCTCTCTCTCTCTCAGTTGTGATTGATTTGAATAGAGCATTGCTACAGCCCACAAATGGTTCTTCATAAATTTTGTGGCGCGAAATGAAGAGGGGAGATTTTGCCAATTGCTTTAGTTGCAAAATAGGAATAAAAAATTATTAGAAACAAAGGATTGACACACTTACTCTTTTTCTTTTGGGTACAAATTCCACCTTTCATCATATTCATAGATTGTGGATGGATTTGTCTCACAAGTTTGAAAAAACTAGGATGTGATTAATGTTAAGTTTGTGACTCATATTTTGAGTGGCATGCATGTATTGAAAAGCATCGTAAAGTAAAAAATAAAGTGTGAAGTTTGTAGGAAGAAATTGACGTTGATTTGGGGTGACAGTTTGCTTAATGGATTCAATACTGAGAGATAACCGTTGACGATTTCATTGTAACTGTTGATGGTTTTAGAAAGACTGCAGAAAGAATGTTCTTGGCTTCAAATTGTCGACGGTTTCGTTCGGTGCTTACGATTTTTGAATATAGAGATCAGTAAATTGGGGGGATTGAAGGATTTTCCCCCGAGAATTGCTACAGGAATTATTTAGATAGGTTCTAAGGTTCTTGTACGCTTATGGTTCATATATAATCATATTTTGTAACCCTAGTTCGAAGCTTGACATTATAATAGCGAAAAATTCAATTACTGCTCATATGGACATAGACACATTATCGAACCATGTAAATCTTGTGTCTTTGATTATTGCTTTCGTTGATTCTCTTTGTGGGTGATCGCTTGTTCCGTATTGTTCATCATTAAGTGCTTGTATTGCTTGTTACGTGATTGATTCGAGTTGGTGTGAGGCTTCCGCTGTGCACTCGCACCAACAATTAATATTCCTTGGAACTCATATTTAGACTACAATGAAGAGTGTGCACTTTAAATTTTAGATTTAAATATATGTAAGTTTTGATATAATTTAGCATAATTTTATAGTATAGTTTGTTCAAATCCATGCAAGTTCAAATTCAAAATATAAGCTCCCAAATACATAAAATTAGTGTAGCTAAAACAAAAGATTGACTTTAGAAGGGCGAGAAGTATCAATGTTGAAGTATTTGCAAGAGTAGCTCTAAGTGGAGTAGTTGACTTGGCCATAGTAATAATGACTCATGCTAGTCGCTTAGTGTTTTTACTAGTGGCTTTTGAGAATGAGTTCCCTTCTCTTCATTCCTCCTAGAAGGAATATGTGGCTACTCTTTAAGATACATAATCTTGAGAAGAGAGCCTTAAAAGGCTCCTCAAGGAAGTCCTTGACCCATGAAGACCACTCTTTGTTATATAGAGGAGTCATTTCAAGTTGATGATTGAAAGGAGAGAATGGAGAGTACAAACGCAACAATGCATTAAGGTCATCATAGTCCCTTCACACTATTAGTTCACTAAAATGCAAGGCCAAGATTGGTTAAGGGGAAATGCAAATGGGTTGTTATTCTTGCATCCTTCAATCACAATTTTATGGTGACGATCCTAGGCTATCACTTGCTCACCCATATGCTCTCCTCAAAACTAATTAGCCATTATGTTGTGTAAAACCCCCAAAAATATGGATAGCGGAATATATATTTGTTTGTAAAGAATCAAACACACAATACAATACTTTAATGGTGAATATGCTAAACAATCCACAACCACTACAAGTAAATGAAGGCAATAACAATCACAATGACATAAGGAATTATGTGGTTCAACAATGTCTACATCCACAGGAGCAAAGGACAAGGATTCAATATACTTTTGTCCAAATTACATGAACAATACAATCCTCTCAACAATACTTTCAACCACATCAATCAACACTCTAAATACATCATAAATGACATATAAATAGAGTTCTCGGAGGATTTCCCTCCAAACCTCGACCATACTAACGTCTCCCTTTTAAAATTTGAAATCTGTACTGGATGTCCTAAGTCAAACCATCAATATTTTGAGCCAAACCATTGATGATTTCAGATAGAATGCAATTTGTCTAAAATCCTGCTCCAAATCGTCGATGGTTAGAGCCTTACCATTGACGGTTTTCCCTGTTACTACTTGATTTCCTTCATTATATCCATTTGTGTATGCTTTCCACTTAGTATATGAGCCATAATTCACAACAATCTCCGCCTTGGCGAACATACACCTTTTAAGAGAAACTAAAAACATGAACCCACTACTCCACCTTAAACTTGGGACATTAGGTTGGGATCGCCTCCCATCTAGCAACTGGAGAAAAATACCAAGTCCAAGCAACGCCTTTTAAACTTGCCAATGACAGCTTTAGCTTCTACTATCAACCCCAATTCAATTGTAGATGTTACACCCTAAGACTTTACCCTAGGCTTCCAACAAGGCATTCCCATAACAATAAGCACAAAAGTTGCTGCGAGCCTTCTCTCACCAAAGCCCCTTGCATAGTTTTCAACAAATCTCACAATTGACGGACCACTCTGTTGCTTGTTGAAACACCCCATTACACCATCATGGGGGACCTTTGAAATATCCCGGATATCACAGCCTGTCCTTGGGTACCGAGCGGTAGACATTTCATATTGATTCTCCACATAACCCCCCTAAGACGGCCAACAAAGTCTCCGTGCGGTTTCGTCCATAAAGCCACTCTGAGATAACAACAATCTCCCTGCAGCCCTATCCACAAAGCCACTCTGAGATAACACTAACCTCCCTACAACTTTGTTTATTTGAATTTTCAAACCAAGACCCTTCTCAGCGATACCCAACATATTCATGTCAAAACCTTTCAACAGAATTCCCAACTGATTAGAGCTTGTTGACTTTTTGAGTCTGATCCCTATTTTGATGTTGACAAAGCATTTGTATCTTATGTGTGTATTTAGTTTGCAAACAAGTTAATATTTCAGCACACTCATAAGGTTTAAGGGAAATGGAGGCCAAAATGAATTTTAATGCACATAAACCTGGCGTACTCCATGAATTGGAGAGCAAAAGATTAAGAAGAAGACATTTAAATTTCATTGTATTGCATGTAGTTTATATTTTGGTCTATAATAATGCATGACATGCATGATATGGATGATAAGCTCAGGATGATCGTAGACTGACCCTAGGGACCAGCACTTTTCACAGAAACTTTTTTCTTAAATAACTAATTGGTTAGGATCAAAGATTAGGGCTAAGACGAAGTTTACAAAAACTTCGGTTGACCTTCGATCGACTGACGTTGGATTTTTTGGGCTTAATTAAAAGTCTCAGTCAACCAAACCCTTGAACTAAAATGTTAGGAACTTGTTCACTATGGTTTAAAAAAGCACAGGGGCTAAACAAGACATAAATTCTCATTTTTAAGTAGCCCCGGTCGACCGAACCATTATAGAAATAACTAGCTTGGTCGACCAAACACCTTGATGGTTGAAAAGTTGAAAGTTGACTAAGCCTTGGTCGACTGAATCCCTGGCAGTGTATAAGCCTTGGTCGACCGAACCGGTCAGAAGTCAACAAGTTGACTTCTCACGGTCGGCTGTTCTAAAATGAACGTATCGTCCTTGGTCGACCGAACCGGAACATGTCTGACCTCCAACAATTTTGCTGACCATTTGTGTAGTTCAAATTGACCACGGTTGACTAAACCATATAAGCGATCAATCGAATCTTAGCCATAGTCGATCGAACCTACGAAGGGTTCAAAATCGCCCTAAGATGGTCGACCAAATCTGTAGTTCAAAATTGACACGATTGACCAAACTTAGTAATATGGTCGATTGAACCTTGAATATGGTCAACCGAACCTCTTGGGTTGGCAAAATTTTTACCGCAATTAAATATGAATATTTTTCATTAAATATAATTAAACATTTTCAAAAATAACCCTTGTATCCCTAATGGTCATATTTTCACCAAAGTCTATATACACCCCCTCATAACTCAAAATTAGTAAAATGATTAGTTAGAAAAATCCTCTCAAATTTATATATCATATTTTCATCTTCCTAAACTCATTTTTTATCCTCTCTTTACTATTACTTTGAAAAATCTTTCAAGAGAGCTTTGTTTTAAACCTCCTTTGGGCATTTGTTTTACAAATAAAAATCATTTTTACTCTCATATCTTATTCAAGTTTCATATCTCATTTTTGAGAGTAAATCAAAGTTTTCTTTATATATATATATATATATATATATATATATATTCATTGATATATATATCTTTGGAGAAAACTTGTTTATTGCTTGTGAATCTTGTACACATATTGCAAGACTTCAAAGGCTCATATAGTCTTCATTGCAAAATTATTTTTGAGCAAGAATCCTAGTTCCCTTAAGCTTTATTTGAAAAACTAGTTTTTGGGAAAACTCTTAGCATATTGAAAATAGTACCTTGAGCATATTTTTATTTCAATATCTTTGCTTGAAAGGTCTCTTACTCTTTGTTAGTAAGAAAATTATTTTTCACACTTGATTTTTATTGAGAAATATTTTTGAGTTAAAAATACACATTCTCACATTGAACTTTAATTCATATCATACGTAAGTGTGTTGAGCATATTGTCGTACATCATCAGCTTAGTGTTAGAAGCATATTTGTTTGTACCCAAAATTATTGACTATCTGTTGTATTCTCGACGGGTGGTCGGAAGAGGGAGACTAGCCCTATTAATAGTCCCGGACTTGCTCCAACCCAATTAGGAGAGCATCGGACTGGTTCAGACCCAATTAGGAGAACTAGGTGCACCATCTTGGTAAGGTGTTGTAAATGGTTTCGCTCCACCTGCAAGTGAGCAACTAGTGGAATGCTCTTGCTTGTGAGCTTGAGGCGGAGACGTAGGCAGTATTGCCCAAACCCCGATAACATATCGTGTGTCTGTTTAATTTTCTGCATTTTATATTCCAACGTATGCATGTTATATTTGATATATTGTGAATGTTGCGCATGATTGAATTACTGCATATTATATTTATCTGCACAATTGGTATTTGCTTAGGAAGACCCTAGGTTTTGTATTATTGCTGCTGGTTTAATTAAACTTAGGAGAAAAATTTTTAAATTCCAATTCACCCCCCTCTTAGGAATACACCAATTCAACCAAGTGGTATCAGAGCCTTGTTGTATAGACTTAAACATTTTTTTGCAAAAGATCCCAATGGCTCACATTGGTGTATCCCCACTCGGTAAGGGACAGTCACCTACTAGCTCTCCATTATTTTGTGGTGTAAATTATACCCATTGGAAAATTCGAATGAGTGTTTTTATAAAATCTATGGACTAAAGGGCCAAACAGGTGATTATCAAAGGAATTTGTATGCCGGCTAACGAAAATGATATAAATTTATTGCATGTGAATTCATATGCCATTGACATGTTATACTGTGCTTTAAGTACTAATATTTTTCATGAAATCATGGCATGTAAAAGTGCAAAAGATATATGGGAAAAGCTTGAAAAGAAATATGGAGAGTCATAGAAGAAGGAGACCACCACTTCAATACTGTCAAACTTAAATGATTTGGAAGTGGTAAATCATGAGGTAATAGAATTAACAGATCAATAGGTGTATGACTCTTACTCTACCTCATTTACTAATTTGTGCAATGATGCATGTGATGATTCTTATGTTGACTGTTGTGTTGTGTCATATGATAAATCATCTGATATTCCTTGTGATAATCCTGTTGACAAAGCATGCAATGATTCATGTAATAATTATGATATATCTTATGATGAATCATAGATTGAATTTGCTGTTGAAAGCATGCCTTCCTCCATAGAACTAGAAAAGACCTTATTTAAAATGCACAAATTTCTAGTTAGGGTGTTTAAACAGAAGACAATCTTGAAAAAGGAAAAAAAAAAGGTTGGTTAAACAATTAGGAGATTTAAAAGAATATCATGCCATCCTAGAAAATATAAAAAATAGGAAGGTCCTAAAAATCACTTGCTTAGAAGGAAAAATGGAAAATGATTTTGAATCAACTCCAAGATTGCAAGTGAGAAGATTAGTTCAATTAAACCTTAAGGAGTCAAAAGAAATAAATCTTTCAAAAAGGGTTCATATTATAAGTTCCACTTTCATAAAAATGCCTCATCAAGCAAAAATAGAACAAATAAGCATGATCCCTCACAAATATACAAAATTTGCTTATGTCTAAAAATGAAATGGCACATTCGGCTCACTTGTCCATCAAGAAGTGCCAGAGGCTTAGATAAGGAAATGATGTGGGTAATTATGGAGGCTAATCCCATTGGACAAGAGGAAGGAAGGGTTCCAATAGAAATTAAATAATTATTCTTCCTTAGAGCATAAGATTAGCTATAAGGGGTAGTAATGACTGAAGGCTTAGGAAGTGGTTTAGCTTAAAATGTAAAAACTTAGTATTTGCATTCACTATATACTATTTTGTTATACTAAGAATCTAAACCTCTTCCTAATGGACTAGGCATCTTTGCTAGGTAAATAATTCTTATTACTTAAAATACCAAAGTGCCAAATTTATACATGAGTGGTGGTCTGATAGTGCACCTGGGCTCACCATGATCCTACTGGTTTCTTGAGCTGAAACTCCCAACAATATGAACAATGTCATCTCTGCCCTAAGTCTGTAACTCCACCTGCATCACATGCCCATTTATACTGTGATATTGTTGACTCGAGATAGAACTCCTTGCATTTTTATCCTGAGTATCTAACTCCACCTGAACCACATGTTTGTTGTTGCCATAGTTTTCTGGAATTTGTTTCTTTTCCTTTACTTGAGTACGCTACCCTATGGCTTTCTTACCAAAATTCATGTCCTCGATCACCTCTTTGTTTACCATGGGATCACCTAACTTGCACCCACCTTTCTTATATGCCAAAAAGATGTACTGTTCGGACATAACACCAAGCCTAGATCCTTCATCACTAGAATAGTGCATTAGTGGACATCCACTTGTTAATAATTTCACTTGTGAGTTTGTCCCACATTAGAAAAATCAAGTGGACGATGGGTGCTTAAACTTTTAGGTCAAGTTGGTGTTCACTCATGTGTATCAAGACCACTCATGAACTCCTCTAGTACTAACAAGTGGTATCATAGCCGACAGGTCATAACTCTGGGTGAGCGACATCGTAAAAATCAAGACGTGAAGCTAATTCTCCTGATATGCTAATAGTTGGAGGACCAAGTGTGTGATCGAGGCCAATAAGGATCATCTAGGCCTGAGATGGATCCAAATAGGGTCAAGACATGGGAGGTAGGATAGGTTCGGAGGCACATGAAATGCAATTTGAGGCACGTAAGGCACCAGTGGTAAGGCCCACTTGAGCAACTGTTGGGGAATTTGGCTTACTCCCATAAGGGAGACGGTTTCTGTTCAAGGGGGAGTAGTTGGAACTCATAAGTGAGGGGAAGATTGTTGAGAATTCCACTTATGAGTTTGTCCCACATCGGATAATGGGTGCTTATATGCATGGTTGGGCCCAATACCTAATAGGCTTAAGCTTTTGGTTCAAGTTGATGTTCACCCATGCGTATCAAGACCGCCCATGGACTCCTTCGGTGTTAAAACCACTCACACTCAAGTAGTCTATCACAAAATCTATCCACAATTCACCTATAACTCTCTCATCTAGTGATACCTTTGGTGATCGGTCACACGAGAAACGTGTCATACTCACTGACTTCATCAAGAAGTTCCCTATAAGCCCTACAAACAACCTACCCTGCTCACAAAACTCCCTGAACAAAACCAACGTTTTCAGTTCCAAATTCTGACGTGAGGATCTCTCTCTTAGTCTAGTTCTCCACCTCAACCACAAGTTAAACCTGGTAAACACATCAGGTTTGTGCCACATGAGATAAACCAAGACCTTTTGTGATAAACCCATGAAATACATATTTTTGTCCCATGATGCTATCCTCACCAATCCCCAAACATCTGAATACATGTAGTCATCCATATGCCTTAACCACATATGCCATAGAACATCTAACTTAGATTCTATAGTTGCAACTCCACCTACAACTGTAACACCCTGCGGTGCATAGATATTTCCCTCTACCTTTTCTCCTTTTATCACTATTGAGTCACCTTCACACACTTTCATTTCCCCACTTTCAAACTTGTAACTATACCCATTATAGTCTAAAATGTAAGGCCAAGATTGGTTAAGGGGAAATACAAATGGATTGTTATTCTTGCATCCTTCAATCACAATTTTATGGTGATGATCCTAGACTATCACTTGCTCACCCATATGCTCTCCTCAAAACTAATTAGCCATTATAAAACCCCCAAATATGGACAACACAATATGTATTTGTATGTCAAGAATCAAACACACAATGCAACACTTTAATGGTGAATATACTAAACAATCCACAACCACTGCAAGTAAATGAAGGTAATAACAATCACAGTGACACAAGGAATTACATGGTTCAGCAATGTCTACATCTACGGGAGCAAACGATAAGGATTCACTATTGTTTTTTTCTAAATTACATGAACAATACAATCCTCTCAACAATACTTTCAACCACATCAACCAACACTTTAAATACATCACAAATGACATATAAATAGAGCTCTTGAAGGTTTTCCCTCCAAACCCCAACCATACTAATATCACCCTTTCAAAATTTGAAATCTATGCTGGGTGTCCCGAGCCAAAACCGTCAATATTTTGGGCCAAATCATTGACAATTTCAAACAGAATGCAATTTGTTTGAAATCCTACTCCAAATCATCGATGTTACTTAGAGCCTTACCGTCAACGATTTCCCCTATTGTTGTTTTATTTCTTTCATGTTTTGCTTTTTGTGTACGCTTTCCACTCAGTATGTGAGCCACAATTTACAACACATTATAGCCGTAAACACAAAGGAAGTGTCGTACTAAGTTAAATTTAGCTTGACTCACATTACAGACAATGGAGATTTTTTGTAATGCCCCGACCCGCCATGTGGGCCCGAGGTGCTACTTTAGTGACGTCTGTGTACTTGATACCAAATTCATCATATAAAATGCAGCCGAAATAAAAGATACAATCTCCAAAAATCTATTACTAGTTTTCTATTCTACATTTATACGCAAATGAATCCATTTTCTCATAATTACATCCCATAAAACTAAACAAAAATAAAATCTGTATCTATACACACTACCTACATAAATTTACACCACTAGCCCGGCTCCTCTAGCCTGCTAGACCCAATCTTTAAGATTTCCTGAAAAGATAGTTTATGGAGTAGGGGTGAGGCACTACTCAGTAAAGGAAATACTAAGTTAATGTCAGTGTGCGGCCAACATGCATTTAGTGTACATAAAATAACCAGTTCACAAAGTAGATAAACACATTTATGAAAAAATTCTTATTTTAAACTCACACACACAATTAGCCGAGGATAGGGAAGATTACCCGCCCATACAAGTAACTTCCCTCTACTCTAATACCATTACTACTATTAGGGCACTCACATTTCTCAGCAAGCCCTCGAAATTATCTTATTAATTATTCATATTCACATAAATTAACAGATATGCATATAAGACACTCCCTGTGACAAATACGACATTTAATTCCCCCATGGCACGAGTTGTGCAGCTCGAAGGCTAGAATAATGTCTTGGGGGATCCACCCAAACAATAGTCATCTGTACTCTCCACTAACATACTTCGCGGGTATATGCAGCTTTAACTGCTGGTCCGATTGCCCTTACCTAGGGGGTACATTCTCCTCACATGGGCAAATCGGATAAGGCTACCCTACACCTCTCAACACAGGTATAGGCGCAAACGACCATATAACAGATCACTAGCAATGGTACCGTGTTCACAAATAATAATCCTGACCCTTGGCCAATCAAACTATACCCGGCCACTGGCCGTTATTTCAAATTCCTGCATTTCGTAACCAGTTCCAGTATTTCTCAAACAATTTAATATTTCACAAACTATTCAGTATTTCAAAATCCCAAATCCAGATATACAATAATCCACACCAATTAAATCATCTGCCACACGATTTTCCACATTTTAAGATAACCATATAAACAAACAAGCTTTCCACCATTCATTTTATTCAAAAATACCATACCAAATATCCTAAGTTTGTAAAATCCATTTTGAATGGTTGGTTTTCAAAATAACCTTTAATTTCTTAAATAAATAAATAAATATATATATATATATATATATATAAATAGAACACTTTAATAAATTCATGTTTAATAAAATCCTGACTTAACTTAATCTCCCTTACCTGATTCCTGAAAAACCCAATAAAACCCTGACCTAACCCCCACGGCATTCAAAACCCCTGAAACTCTGAAATTCAAACTTTATTACATTATTCATCACAATTGTTAGAGTAATTTTCCCTCAAATTCCCCTAGGTTCCGAATACCCTAAATAACTTATAAAAGCCTAAATTGTTAAACTTACCCCCAATTTAGGATTGGTGCCTTGGAGTTTCAACTCGAAAACTCGCTCCAACTAGATTATAGAGAATCTCCCCATGAATCTCTTGACAATTTCCGTTCGTTAATTGGGTTTAAGATTTAAGAAAAATTAAGGTAAGTGTGAAAATCGGCCTTACCTCAAGAGATATGCTTACGCCGCTTCCATGATAAATCTGCTCCAATAGGAATGTCGGTGGTGGAGGTAGGAACCTAATGGTATCTTCGGATTTTCAATCAACCGAATGTTGGAGAAAAAATCGAGGAGAGTGGGAGAGGAGATGAGGAGAGACAATAGAGTTGGCGAGAGTCTGAGAGAAACAATTCTCTTTGTTTCTTAATCCCGAAGGATTTGATATCCTTCAGGTATGTATATATATATATATATTATATTAATATGTTATTATATTATATTATTAAATTAATAATAATTTATTTATTTTAATTAATAATTTAATTTAATTTAATTATTTAATTTAATTTTTTTAATTTTTAAAATTATTTATTTTTTTTTACATTTCCTCGCATACAATTTACTAAGACGTTACATTTTCACTCAAGGTCAATATTTCAACTTGCATTTCAATAATGTGTGGTCATGCATAGAGTCCCTTTTGGTCAAGGTGAGTGTAGCTATGTTATTAGCTAGCTCAAGAAAACACACAAAGAACCAGGGTTATGGCATCCATAGCAAGACCATTGATGTTACCAAAAAGTTCATTCTTCTTCTTTGGCAGTGGTCAAATCTACCATTCCTCGGTAAAAATGGAATATAACCTAGGAACCTAAGGCAATTTCCTAACCCTGTATGTGCAAAATCTATAGCAAAACTTTAATATACTATGAGTGTTTTGTACTAGCTTGGCCTAGCATTTGAATGTTAATAAGAAGGATAAGAAATTCATATCAACTAAACTAGAACTAAGACCTTTGATATTACTAAAGTTGTATACATTTTTTACAAGCTCTTATAAGATGGCCAGATATAGTTGGTTAAGGGTCACACACTACTTCCAAGTAGTGAGGTACTACCTCCATTTTTTTTTTACCAAATTGTGGCCCTTCTTCTTTAGTGGTGGTCAAATCTACTATTACTTGGTACAAATGGAATATAACCTAGGAACCTAAGGCAAATTCCTAACCTTGTACATGCAAGAGTTATAGTCGAACTTTCATATACCATGAGTGTTTTGTACTAGCTTGGCATAAGTATTTGAATGTCAATATGAAAGATGAGAAATTCAAAACTTCAAGAACTAGGCTAGAACTACAACACACCTTTGATATTACTTAAGTTATAGAAATTTTTAGAGGCTCTTATAAGATGGCCAGATAAAGGTGGTTGAGGGTCGTGTACAACCTACAAATAGTGAGGTACAGTGCAAAAAATTATTGAAAATAGCATGATTAAAGAAAATAGCATAATTAAACCTCCAAATAGCATTGGTCCTTAGATCCAAATGATTTGCAAAAGTGTTTTCCAAGTACTAGGGCATCGATCCTTAGATCTAAGTTATTGCAAAAATGTTTTTCAAGTACTAGGGCATCGACCCTTAGATCCAAGTAGTTCTTGCGAAAATATTTTTCAAATATTGGGGCATTAGTCCTCAAATCCAAGTGGTTCTTGCCAAAGGATTTTTTTTTTTTTGAAATTGGAGTATTACGCCTCCAAAATTCAAAAAAATAACATCCAATTTTTTTTGACTATCTTGTTCATTCGAGTGGTCACATCCAAATTGTCCTAACTATCTCGTTCATACGAGTGGTCGCATCCAAGTTGTCCTTACCATCTTGTTCATTTGAGTGGTCATATCCAAATTATCCTGACTATCTCGTACATTTGAGTGACCTCATCTAAGTTGTTTTGACTATCTCATCCATTCAAGAAGTTTCACCCAAGTTATTTTGACTATCTCGCATATTCGAGTAGTTATTTTAGTTATTTTGGTTATTTCGGAGTCATGTGGCATTGAGAGTTCCTAAATCCAAATAGTCTCCTTTCAAGTTATCTTGACTACTTCGAAGGTATGTGGCATTGAGAGTTCCCAAATCCGAGCAATCATCTTCAAGTTGCTTTAGCTATCTTAGAGGCATATAGCATTTATAGTTCCAAAATCTAAGTGGTCCCATCTAAGTTATCTTGACTATTTTGAGGCATGTGACATTGAGAGTTCCCAAATCCAAATAGTCCCCTTTCAAGTTGCCTTGGCTACCTCAGAGGCATGTGGCCTTTATAGTTCCCAGATCTGAGTAGTCACCTTCAAAGTTGTTTTGGCCATCTCAGATTCATTTGACATTGATAGTTCTCAAATCTTAGTGGTCCACATCCAATTTGTTTTAACTACCTTGGAGGCAAGGGGCATTGATAGTTCCCAAGTCCAAGTAGTACTAGTCAAGTTGCACTAACCACTAACACTCCAAGTTGTACTAACTTGCCCTGACTATTTTTCTAAATAGTTGCATTCAAAGTTGTTGCATTCTAGTTGCCTTGACTATCTCGTTAATTTGAGTGGTCGCGTCCAAGTTGTTTTGATTGTCTCAAAGGTGTGTGGCTTTGGTCCACGGGCTTGAGCAGTCATTGCTTTCACAACACTTAGTAGGTTCATCAAGGTAACCTGAAATTTTATTTTTCACACATTAATTTTTCTTGTTACATTTGGCCCAGTCCAAAATCTGTGTCTATGGTTTTTATAGATTTGTTGCTGAAAGATAACAAGAAGACTGATCTTTCTGTTATCTTAAGCAATAAACATATAAAGAGGGGCAACTATAGACACCTCATTTTGTCTCGGGCACAATGTAAAAAATTAGGCATTCTCATTGTTCATTGGGGGGGGGGGGGTCCAAAATATTGAATTTTGGGAGAATACATCAAAAGAAATACGGTGGAATACAAGAAAATTACAAAAGGGAATATGCCAGAATATTTAATTAAATTGAATTATTTATTTCTCAAAATTGAATGATTTGCAATAAAGAACGGTGATTTGTTTCCTAATTCAATTGAATTGCTTGATATTTACATGGAAAGAAACCAGTAGGAGACATCCAGTTGAGCATATGATGGAAACTCTCTGCGAATGGAAAGCGTGCGCATGAAAATAAAGGAAATTGCCTAAGATCGTTTGATTTGCTTTTAATGATGAATAAAACCCTAGTCCTATAAGAAGGGGGCATCTGCAAGGGGAGTGACGGGCCGAACAATAAGAGAGGAGGAGAAAAAAAAAAAGAGCGCTTTGTGCATCCTTGGGACATTTAAGAAAGAGTGAGGGAGAGAAGAAATTTTTTTGCTGAAAATTCAGTATTGGAGGTTCTTGCGCAGTTAGCTTGATCTTAATGATTGGATGATGATTTCTCATTCGATTGAGCTGAAATTTTGATATGCTATTCGTGGCTCAACCTTCTTCATTCTGGTAGGTCAGATTATAATTTGGAGTTTTGTAAATTTGGTTTCATGGATTGGACAATAGTCCCATTGTAGCAGCAGCTTCAGGATTGGAGGAGAAGAGATCAAGAAGAGAGAAAGAGGAAAGGGAAGCTAAGGCTACAAACCAATAAAAAGAAAAGAAAGAGAAGAAAGCATACAAAAAGGAGTACATCTTCAAAAGGTATAAGTTCCATGCAAAATAGCATTTTTATGTTTATATTTTGAGGATTGTTTGCTTCATGTTTGATTTCTTTTGTGTACTTATGTTTAAAGGAGTGGGCTTTGAAGGTATGAGTTCCATGCAAAATAACATTTTTATGTTTATACTTTGATGATTGCTTGATCATGTTTGATTTTTCTTGCGTATTTGTGTTTAAAGGAGTGAGCTTTGAAGGTATGAGTTCCATGCAAAATAGCATTTTTATGTTTATACTTTAATGATTGCTTGCTTCTTGTTTGATTTATCTTGTATATTTATATTTAAAGGAGTGATCTTTGAAGGGAACTAGGGAGTTCTTTTTTCCTCATTTAAAATGTGCAACCTCGACTTTATTTGATTTAATCAGTTTTGGTTTGATAGGTTGCAAGGCTGCTTTGGAGGCTTGCAACTTGGTTAAGGTTGGATTTATGATTTAAATCTTAAGTCCTAGATGTTTATGGATTAAGTCAAATTGCTTTCTTGATTTGAATGGTTGTTGGTTTTCTTTTGATTCATGTTTCTTGTTATGTGACTACATTGGTTGTTGGTTTCCTTTTGATTCATGTTCACTTTTATGTGATCACGATGATTGTTGGTTTCCTTTAGATTCATGTTTCCTTTTATGTGATCACAATGGTCGTTGGTTTTTTTTTTTTTAATCATGTCTCCTTATATATTACCACAATGTGTTGTTGGTTTCCTTTTGATTCATGTTTCCTTATACATTATCATAATGGTTGTTGGTTTCTTTTTGAACTAAGTTTGCTTATATACCAATACAATATGTTGTTGACTGCTTTTAAATGCTTCATTGTTCTTCTTTCTATCACATGATATGACTTTGTTTTGCTCATGAATGCATGCATGTTCTAAAAACTAATTCATTGCATATTGGACATTTGGAAGTTAAACTAAGTTTGCTTGTATTTTACCACATGATATGGTTCTTTACCAAAAAATGAGAAAGCGTCTTTAAAAATCCCATAAAATGTTAGGAAAAATGTTGAAAAATTTTAGAAAATTTCTACAAGATTTTGGAAAATCTAAGAATGTTTTTAAAGATTCTTTTGTAAAAAAAAAAAAAAATTGATGTTTTTATTTGATTTTTGTGTGTGTGTCCATATGATTTTAAAAAGAGTAATGAGGTATTTTACACCTCACTTGTATTAGCTCTAAGGGAGGTTTATCTAACAAGATCCTCTTATTTGGACGTCTTATTAGACATTCCTAAATCAGACCCTGATTTTTTTTAATCTTCTTTTAATTTATTCATTTATTTATTTATTTATTTGTTTTAAAAGGAGTTAATTAGAGATTATTAAATTCAAGTTAAGGATAATTCATAATTAATTAGGCACCGTTCACCATATGGGTGTATAGGGGGTGCGAATACCTTCCCCTCGCATAACTGTACTCCCGATCTAAACTCTGATATAAGCAAAATGAGACTACTGATTCCTTAGCCTAAGTTTAGCCTAGTGACCAATCAAATAAGTAGTAATTAGGTGTTTTAATCATACCAAGGTAAATAATAGGTTAGTGGCGATTTCGAAATCAAAATTTAAAAAATTATATATTATTATTTTCCTCACGGTCCAGGCCCTGCATGTTGTGTTGGCACCCCACTTGTGCCAAACACCAATACTACAACTAATGCTATTAAAAATATAAAGAATTAAAGCAAATGCAGAAACTAATAATAAAAGACAATAAAAGAATAAGACAAGAATTTAACGAAGTTCGGTACAGAATTACCTACGTCCTCGAGCCCAACCATGTATATAAGCTCCCATCATCTACTCAAATTTTTTAATGTGGGACAAACTCACAAGTGGAATTCTCAACAATCACTCCCTCACTTGTGAGTTCCAACTACTCCTGCTTGAACGGAAACAGTCTCCCTTTTGGGAGTAAGCCCAATTCCCCAACAGTTGTTAAAGTGGGCCTTACCATTAGCATCTTATGTGTCTCTGATTGCATTCCACATGCCTCCGAACTAATCATTCATCCCTCATCTTGACCCTATTCAAATCCATCATCAAGCTAGATGGTCCTTATTGGTCTCAGTCACACACTTGGTTTTCCAATTGTTAGTACGTCAGGAGAATTAGCTTCACGTGTCGACTTTTCATGATGTCGCACACCCAAAGTTACGAACCATCTGCTTTGAATCACTTGTTGGGACCGGAGGAGCCCATGGGCTGGCTTGATACACATGGGTGAACACCAACTTGACCCAAAAGCTTAAGCCCATTGGGTCTTGGGCCCAACAATGTATATAAGCTCCCATCATCCACTCAAATTTTCCAACATGGGACAAACTCACAAGTGGAATTCTCAACACCGCACTTCGGGAACGTCGTGACAAATACAACTAAAAAAATAATCAATTCCTAAGAAGGTTAGAGGGTGGTCGTGTTTTTAAATTTCATTACAAATGTGCTAGCGAGACATAGAATTGAAATTTGGAGATAAAAAATTGGAGTGTTTTGAAAATCTATAGCTAGCATATTTTTGTGAAATGAAGTTATACTATTTGAATTTATGACATTTACAAACAATCTTGTATTAATAAGGAAGAAGCTCTTTGTAACGTTCCCACCCGTCAAGTGGGGCCCAAGGTACTACTTTAGTGACGTCTATGTACCTAATACCATATCATGATATAATTGCAGCAGAAGTAAATAATATATTCTCCAAACACGTTACCAGAGCTCTAATTACTATTATACATAAATGTCTCCAAATATCCAAATTACAACTCAAAATACTCAACCAAAAAGGAAACTTAGTCTAAACACATTACATGTATCAACTATATGACAAGCTCAGTCCCTCTTGTCAGCTAAACACAATCCCTGAGGTTTCCTGAAAAGATAGTTTGTAAAGTAGGGGCGAGGCCCGATTCAGTAAGGGAAAGATTAAGTTAATGTTAGTGTGTGGCCAATATGCATTTAGTGTTCATAAAATAACCAGTTCACTAAGTAAATAAACATATTTATGAAATCATTCTTATTTTACACTCATATACACAATTAGTCAAGGATAGGGAAGATTACCCGCCCATACAAGTAGGTTCCCTCTGCTCTATTACCATTACTGCTACTAGTTCACTCATATTTCTCAACAAGCCCTCGAAGTTATCTTATTAATCATTTGTATTCACATAAATTAACAAATATGCATATAAGACACTCCCTGTGACAAACACGTCATTTACTTTTCCCATGGCATGGGTTGTGCGACTCGAAGGCTAGACTATTGTCCTAGGGGATCCACCCAAACAATAGTCATCTGTACTCTCCACTAACATACTCCACGGGTCTGTACAGATCCAACTGCTGATCCGATTGCCCTCATCTAAGGAGATACATTCACCTGACATAGGCAAATTGGACAAGACCACCCTACACCTTTCAGCACAGGTGTGGGCACACACGGTTACATAACAAATCCCTAACAACGATATCGTGCTCACAATACACTAGTCTCCAGAGTTCCTAAAGCATATCATGCAATTTAGATAATAGAAATCACCATTTAAAATATCAATTCACATATATTTCCTATTATTCCAAAAACTCGGTCTCCGGCCACAAATACAATCCGGCTCATAGCCATTTAAACAAAACCTCGGCCCTCAACCGTCATATCAAATCCCTGCATTATTCATAATCATTTCCAGTGTTTCACAAACAATTTTAGTATTTCACAAATAGTTTAGTATTTCAAAATCCAAAATTTAGATATACAATAATCCATACCAATTAAATCATCTACCACATAATTTCTACATTTTAATATAACCATATAAATAAATAAGCTTTTCACCATTCATTTTATTCAAAAATATCATATCATATATCTTAAGTTTGTGAAATTCATTTCGAATGGTTGGTTTTCAAAATAACCTTTAAATTCTTAAATAAATAAATGTATATATATATATATATATATTTAACATAACAATTAAATTAATTCAATTTCTATAAAATTACTTATTTAACTTAATTCCCTTACATGATTCCTGAAAAGTCTGATAAAACGCTAAACTACGTCCTACGACATTCAAAACCCCTAAAACCCTGAAATTCAGATTTTACCGCATTATTCATCACAATTCACAGAGTGACTTTCACTAAAAATTCTTTAGATTTTGAATACCCTAAATAGCCTATAGAAGTTTAAATGATTAAACTTACCCCAATTTAGGATTGCCGCCCCAGAACTCCAACTCGAAAACTCGCTCCAATTAAATTGTAAAAAATCTCCCCCACGAATCTCCTAATAGATTCCATTTGTCAATTGGACTTAAGATTTAAGAAAAATTAAGATAAGAGTGAGAATTGACCTTATCCTAGGAGATATGCCTACGCCGCTCTTACGAAAAATTCATTCCAATAGGAATGTCGGTGGCGGAGGTAGAAACCCAACGATATCTTTGGATTTTCGATCAGCCGAATATTGGAAAAGAAATTGAGGTAAGTGGGAGAGAAGAGACGAGGAGAGACGGAGAGCGAAGCGGAGAGAGGGAGAGAGAGACGATCTCTCAGTAATTCAGAAGGAAAGTCTTTCCTTCACGTTGAAGGATTGATTTATTATTATAATAATATTATATATATATATATAAGGTTAATAATAATAAGTTTTATATATATATATATATAATCATTTTATTTATTTAATTGTTATTACTATTAATTAATCTATTTTATTAATTTATTTAATTAATCAATTAACTAATTAATTTATTAATTAATATTTTAATTTTATTTATTTGTTTATTTATTTTTTAAATTTTTTATACTTCAAAACATATCATTTTCTGGGGTGTTACACTCTTCCTTGTCATTAGCCTAATACAAATTTTATTTTGACCTAGTTCTTTGTTTCATGTTCTCTCTCTCTCTCTCTCTCTCTCTCTCTCTCTCTCTCTCTCTCTCTCTCTCTAAATTCTAAAACTTATACAATTCTTACATCACTCAATCTTGTAAGGATCATCCTCTCAAGTAAAATATGTTTGCCTTTATTAAGGTAGTGGTTTGAGTATCCAATTTCAATGTATATATATAAATTTGATTTCTTTGGAATTCCTCCATTATGAAGTCCTTTTTGGAGAAAATAGTATGCACACCACGTGTATGCACCGAATCTAATTTAATTGTTCATCTTGTGTTTAAAAGATTACCTAATTTAGTTAAATATATACACATAATCAAGTTAAATTAAATTCAATATATACACTCAGTGCATCTTATAATTTCTTGTCGATTAAAAATCTATTATAAAAATCTCACCCTAATGAAATGTCATAATGCCCACAAAACTTGATGCATGAACAAACATTTCTTTTCTTAACTATCAAATATAAAAAGTAAACTCTTCTATATTATTTCTTCTTTAATATTTTTTTTCCAAATATTAAACGGAATGTAAGATCTAAGTTATTTGAAAAAAAGAAAAAAGTGCGGCTATATAAGGACAAATTTTCGTTTATCAGTTTAGCAAATAATTAATGGCGTGAGTTATATTATTTTACTTCTTTCAATAATTCATAGTTGTATAAAAGCCATAAAGGCAGCATTTGGAGAGGTGGGGGCACCTACGCTTGGGCTCTTTGGTTTGACTTTGCCACCTACCAGGCCACAGGGTTGTATGTTAGGTAGGATGTAATAAGGTGTACGAAAATCACAAATTAAATTTTAAATTTAGATATGGGATTTTGATAGTGTTTAGTAGTATAAATTTTATATGTTAGGTTAGATTATCACTTTATCCAAAAATTTAAACTGTTAGGTTGTAAGCTAACAATGTATATCAAGTTTTAATACTCTCTCGTACGTGCAGCCCGACAGCATATGGAGAGATAAACAAATAATAAATTATACCATCGAATAAAGGCTCTTGGTAACTAGAGCTCTGATACAATGTTAGATTACCACTTTACCTAAAAGTTTAAACTGTTAGGTTGTGAGCCAACAATGTATATCAACTTTTAACACTCGCCTGCACATGCAGCCCAACAACATATGGAGAGAACAAATAAATGATAAATAACATCACATAATAAAGGTTCCTGATAACCAGAGTTCTGATACAATGTTAAATTGCCACTTTACCTAAAAGGTTAAGCTGTTAGGTAGTGAGCTGACAATGTATATCAAACTTTAATATCTTAAATTTGATTTGATTTGATTTTTCATAAATTCATACAAGTTCTATTAGCAACACACTCCCCTCAATCAATTCTATCTATAAAGACATCAATTCCACCCATGAATATTTCAGCAAATCATGAAGAAATCAAATCCACCCATGAAGATACTTTAACAAATCATGAAGAAATCAATTCAACCCATTAAGACACTTTAGCAAGACATGAAGAAATCAATTCAACCCATGAAGACACTTTAGTAAATCATGAAGAAATCAATTCCATCCATGAAGACACTTCAATTTTATCCATGAAGACACTTCAGCGAATCCCTCACCAATTAAAGAAGAATTTAAATATTCAAACCATTGATGCGCACTTATTGAAGATCTGATTCCAATCTTCAAGGAGCCTCAAGGAGCTGAATTTTTGAAATTCGAAATACCACAACTGTATCATTCATCCCTTATAAATACCGATGCTTGTATCCTCTCTAAAGTATGTAGTGTTCACGACTCAGTTATTTGAATAAAAATATATCCGTTCTTCGTATTTCAGTTTTTCTGTAAGTTCAAGTACAGGGATAAAAAATTTATGCTTTCAAATACATATTGAGATTTTTTTTGGTAACAAAAAATTTGAATATTTATTTCAATTTGTATAGATTTGAATGATAATATGATTTTGTATTATATTTTGGAACAAAACTGTAGAAAGTAAAATTTTATGTATAAATTAAGAGTATATTTGTGAATCTGGATTTGGAGTATTAGATTTAAGCATTTTGGTAAAATTGAATAGAATTTCGAAGTGCATGTCATTTAAATTTATTCAAATAAAAAATCAAGATCCAAATTTTCACGACTCAAGCCTAACTGTATGAGTGTACATTTGGATTTATCTTAGCATTGTGCTTTTCTTAACATTGGGTGTGGGAATATGGATTTAATGCTTGGTTCAAATTTATGAAGATTAACGTAAAATTTAATACAAAAAAATTTTAGATCAAGACAAGATAGTTAGGCTCCAAAACGCTTAGCAACATCATGTTTGATTACACAAATTTTCAAATGTATATTTAAATTTATGTAAATGTGGATGAAACTAAATAAAATTTTATGTCATATTTCACATAGATTCGCACAAATTTAAATTCGGGGATCAAAGTGTGAGCTCCCAAATATAAAATTACATTTAAGAACACAAGTTTTTAATATATTTAAATTAAAATTGAACATTGGAATTCCCAGTTTCCAAATACAAGGCAAATGATTCTTGATGCAACTAAAGCATAATTGCATGTGCCTACTTGGACTTGTCTCATCATTATTGAATTTATTGTTACTATTGCTTATTTCATTATTGTGCGTTGTCCAATAACCTAACAAGTACATTGTTCATAAGAACATACCTATAGTCATAGTTGTTCAAGTAAAAGGACGATACCATTCTTAATCTTACAGCACAACAATTTAATAGCATCTTCCAGCAAACTCCAACTCTTCCTACCAACCAAGAAGCATATTTTTAGTGGAGTTAGGATAACTATGTCTATGAGATAAAGATGTAATAGTATCAAGACACATGATCTACATGATCTCTATACTATTTAGCTAATAATCTTTCAGTCATAAGATCAAGGACAATAGTGCAGTACTAATATGAAAATGAAAATAAAGTTACCACTTTATTTTTAATTGTCAATGCTAGAATTGCTGTGGGTTCGATAAAGAGGGAATGCAGTCCCCAAATAAGAAAAGAAGATGTTTGAATGAAAATGATTAAATAGTTTAAAATGCAGTCGCTACCTTATTTATTTATTAAAAATACAGGAAAAATGAAGAAAAATCCTATAAAAGGTCTGTGAAAATCAAAAAACAAGTTCAGGAGTACATTTGTGTGAGAGGAAAGGTATTAACATTCCCTACGACACTCGTTTGCATAATATTTACCGATATTACGTAGATGTTACCTTCAAAAAGAAGAAGAAAATAAAAGGGTGAAAAGACCCTTTTTGGTTATCTAGTGATGAAATCAATGTCCGACTACTCCAATGTAGCTTCATGAAGCTCAAAATATTACTCTAAAAGAGATTAGCCTTAGAACCCTATGTTTGGATGAAAATGAGGTGATGGTGATGGTGATGACTAATAAATGCATAAAAATAATTGGTTTTGAAAACGTTGGACTTGCATCGCCAACTTATAAAATCAAAGTTTTATAAAAGGTGTTGGAGATGTGGCTCATATTTGAGTGAAATGCACGCACCAGGGAAAGCTTAGCGATGCAATGAACAAGGAGGCTAGTTTCAGGATCAAATCGTCGATGAATTAGTCGACGGTTTCAATCTACAGGATTTAGCTCTCAGCATAAAACTGTCAACTGTTTCATTAGGCGCAGGTCACGGAATTTGAATCGGGAGATCAGTAGATTGGGGGAATCGGATGATTCCAGGGATTTCTACAAGGATGATTTGGATAGGTTTTAAGGTTCCTCTACGCTTAGGGTTCCTATTGGCTTTTCCAATAGCCTAACAAGTACCTTGTTCGTAAGTCAATTTTTCATTGCATGGTCTAATTTGATGTTTTGCACTTCAATTTGAATTGACTTGGACATTTAAATAAAAGTAATGGGAGCCAAGATGTCATGGTCAAGAAAATAATTTTAGCTTTGTAATATATATAAGGGTAGCCCAGTGCAAAGAACTTCCGCGTATTTCCAAAATTGCTCCACTTCAAAATAATTTTAATTTTACACTGTGCTTTCATTATTGTCTTCAAGTGAACAAAACATGTTACAAAAATTTATTTTGGAAGATTTTTAATAAACTATAAGAGCATACCTATAGTCATAGTTGTTCAAGTAAAAAGACAATATCGTTTTTTTTTTTAATTAGTAAATAGTAAATTGTATTGATTAATATGTATGTACAATATACACTGGGCATACCCAGGCAATAGGGAGACTAGACCCCAACACAATTGCAAAGCAATCTAAACAAAAGCAAGTTACATCAAAACCAAGGCATACCCAAGACCAACAAGCCAAACCAACAAGAAGAGACAAACAAGGAAAGCCATGAATCAAAACAAAGCCACCGACAGCAACCAAGCGGTTAGATTCATATAACAATCAGCCACAAACCATCGACAGATTAGTGGCAACTGGCAATAGAAAGATGCAGAACCTGCTGAATCAAAGCAAACCACTTGAAATAGATCATTCGACTAATTGGACCCTACAGGCATTTGGACCCCTTAGTCAATAGAATACAAACCAAATATGTCATAAACCACTCTATTAGTGTGGCTCTGGATCACTATAAGTAACTATTTATGAGAAATAGCATTGCCATCAAATTTCCTCCTATTCCTAAAGTGCCAAATGAGATAAATAGTAGCTTCCAAGTAGATCTTCTTTCCTATTGATTGTATGTCTGTACTCTTTGCCTCCTTATAAAGCCATTTCAGAGCAGCTTTCAGTGAAGACATGGCTCTAGTCAACCCCAGCCAAGATCGAACAAGTCCCTAAACAGTTGAGGAGAATCTGCATTTAAAAAAGAGATGCTTAATAGTCTCAACTTCAGCTTTGCACATCACACAACCATGATCAACTCCTTCTCCTTGTAGCTTATTGTTTGTAGACAACTTCCCTTTAACACCTAGCCGAAGGGTAAAAGCATGTTTAGGTGTGCAACCACTTCTCCAAACCTATTTGAACTAGGGAACCTTGCTGCCTTTGTTTCTCTAAAACCTATAAATCTGCGAGGATCTGATCTGGCCATCCAACTCCCACTAATTAATCAGATTGTCCACAACCCCTTGACTCCCACAACTCTACATAATCTGGTTTTTGAATTCAATTATCTTTTTAAACAGAGGAGAGTCATCGTGTTTTGTAGAAGCATCCCATAAACTAGAGCCCTTCAAGTACCCCTGATGGACCAATTGAAAGTTAAGGTGTAGTCCCAAGAGAGGGAGGGGGGGGGGGTGAATTGGGTTCTAAAATTCTTTTAAGCCTTTTTACAAATTCACAATCTTTTGTATACTTAGCAAACACACAAGAATGTTTTGATTTTAAATGCTCAATTACACCAACCACAATCCACACTCAATATCAATTACAAACCAAATACCTTTAATAATAACAACCAATCAATCACACAATACTTAACCAATTGTGAGAGCTACAACACTTCCTTATTTCAGCGTTTGCAAAAACTCAGTTTAAAACCCTATATGAATGAATATTTATGCCCTTCTTTTAACCACGATTTTCGCAAATGATTAATCAGCGTAGTCCCTTTAAGGTTTCTGCAAAAGATTAATCAATGTACTCTTTTAAATTAAATGTTTTTCTCAATCTCAATTTTCAGCAACTTACACTTAAACACAATTTATATATGCTGAAATTTAAAGAGTAAAGGTTAAAAGTGAGACTGAGATTTTTTACAAGCTTTGGCTTATCCCTAGCCTACGTCCTCGCCTTACGCAAGACCACCTAAGGATTATGCTAAACCATTCCTTTGTAGGTAGAACAAACCGTTTACAATCCCTCCTTTAGGGTGGAGCCTCCTCTCCAAGCGATACCGCATGCTTGGTAACAACGATCCAATGAACTGAACCGTCAAAGAAACAAGGAAACAAGAAAATATTTATGTTGTACAAGAGATGCTCTCAGATAGAGCTGGTTAGTACAAATAAAGACAACTAATATACTTCAAAACAAATATCAAAATAAATTGAATTGAAGCTCAAGAATCATTTCACTAGATTTCTTCTCTTGATAAGAATCAACAATTCAGAGGTTTGAACTCAAAGAAGATTGATCAGAGACTCAGATTATCTCATCGATTCTTAGGATGAAGATACAAGCAAGAGAGCTTTGAGAGAGAAAGAGCCATATGGCTTTGAGAGTAGATTTTCAATTCTTGGTATTGATTTGATTTGATAAATCATGTATTTATAGGCTCAAAAAGGTTTAATTCATGTTGCTAAAGTTACTTGGAGTGTTTCCCAAGTTTATACGAAGTTTGGGGCACAAACAACATAAATTTGAATTTTAAAAATTTTAAAAATTGTAGCCGTTAACTGTGGTCAGTCACTTGAGGAATCAGGGTCAGTCGCCTGAAGTTTCTCAAAACTATGAAATTTTAGCTTTAAAACAGGGTCAAGAGCGCGAGGTTACCAAGGTCAGGCACCTAGGCTTACACTGCCTGTTCAAAAATTTTTTAGAAAATCTTTAGGCGCCTGAGGTTTAAACTTCAGTCGCTTGAACAATTTTAAACATTATTTTTTCAAGTTATTTTCAAAAACTCTTAGTTATCTTGCTTTGTTACTTTAAAAAGGCTTTTTCCGGGGTTTTCAAATAAGGTCTCTAAGTCCATGACAATCCCTAATGAGTTTCAAAGCATTTCAAAATGATATTTATAAAAAAGGTACTTACATAAGTCATCCTAAAGGCTTAAACACTCTAAGCTTGAAGTTTTCATATATCTTTTTGCTTTGAATCCTCTTAAACTTGAGCTTGAGTCTTCTTTAAGCTTTCACATGCTTTGAAAATTTTGATCCTTTTGAACTTTCTTTTGATCACTTTGTTGATAGAGTATGGCTTTATCGTACTTGTGATCTTGAATTCTCATTTCTTTGATCCTTTTGACTTTTGTCATATAAGTTTTCCTGAAATATCATCACTAAAACAAAACATGTTAAATTAACCTTTATTTTTTATCATCAAAACAAGATTCGAAAGCCATGTTAGGCTAACAATCTCCCCCTTTTTGATGATGACAAATAAGGAGCAAAGATAAGAGAACCTTGATAAGGCTCCCCCTTACAATAAGCATGCCTTTTAACAAATATTAAAAAATGATAATTTTAATTATCAGTAAATTCAAAGCTCAATAAGTCACAATCAAGTATATTGCATTATAGGTCATGTCTCATGGTCTCATTCTTTCTTATGTTTTCATTTTTCTCATTATACTCATTTTTCATTCTTTCTTATGTTTTCATTTTTCATGGTTGCTCTCTAAGATACTATCTTCTCATGTTTGCTCTCCAAAATATCTCTCCCACTTTCACATCAATCAAAAAGTAATGAAGAGCATAGGCACAAAGAGTCTTAGCACATAAAGAGCATAGTCATATTACACAAAGTCATAAGCAATAGAGTTACAAGCCAAACTAAAACAAAAAACAAACAGAAGACAAAGCTAATACATATATAGTACGTAATACAACACAAAGTGACAAATAGATCAATTATCATTAGAAGCATCATCATCATCTTCATCAGCTTCAGGTTCCTCTTCATCACCTTCCTCACTTCCTTCATTAGATTCTTCATCAGATGAAGCATCACTCCGAGGGGCAGAACTAGTATCCATATGATCAACACTACGAGATGAGTTGGCCCTGTACTTCTCAATGTGAGTTAGGTGCTGATCAAGTGAGGATACATTCTCCTGAAGGGATTGAAGACCTGATCGCATATCTCTGCTGAAAGTAGAGAATTCATGGTGGAAGGGGATAAACCAAGAGGGAGTGTTAGTTGGAGGTCCTTGGTCCTGTGCTGGAGGAGGAGGTACAATTGCTAGCCTTTGAGGTCATCCTCCTTTCAAAAACCAACCCTGATTGTACTTTTCATATCCTGTTTTCTTGAGGGTTGTGGAAGTGAAAATGTCATATCTAGTACGCTTGATGAATAATTCAGTAGGGGTGGTAACGTTGAGTTGAGCAAAGATAAGGTTTAGAACACCACCATAAGGAAGAGTTACTCGAGTAGCTTTCAATTTAGCCCACATCCATTTCAAGATTAGGCTAGAGAGATCAAGTTTCTTTCCTTTTAGCAGACACCATAACACAAAGCAATCGACATAGGAAAGATGATCATATGAACTGGCCTTTGAAAGGATGTTTTTGGTGATGATTTTTTGAAGTATTTGGGCATGGAGATTCAGCTGTTTATACATAGGCAGATGGCCAAAATAGATAGGTTCCTCGACCATGATCAGTGGAAAAAATTCTTTGGGTGTGAAACCTTACTCTAGGATCCAAGTTTGAGCAAAAGCTGGACATTCAAATTCACCTGGGGTGATATGCAAAATAGGAGCCAAGATTTGTGGAGTTAAGACGATCTTATTTCCTTTAACCTCAGTGGTTAGAACATTTTCTCCATGGATCATGTTTGCATAAATTTTTTTTACTAAGTTGGGATACAATCCTTTAGCCTGATAAACTACAAAATTCTTCCAACCAATATTCCTAAACATAGGTAGGATTTCCAAAAATTTTGAATCAGAGAAGGTGGTATATATGACCTTACCAAAAATTGGTTTGGTAGAATGAAGATGAGATCGATATCGAAGCTTCGATTGAGGAGTGACAAGCCATTGTTCGATGTTGTTATCATCTCTTCCAGAAGAAGATCCTCAATTTGCTGTAGTTTTGGTGCGAGGCATCTTTTATTTTTGGAGGATGAAAGAAATCAACCAAGAAAAACCCTAGAATTCGTGGGAAAAGGTGTAGGAGAGTGATTGGGAGGCTTTCATTTGAGGGATTTGGAGCTAGGAGTCAAGGGAGACCAAGAGTAGAAGCTTCGGGTGAGTGATGGAGCAGGGTTCAGTAGCTTGGAGTTTGAAGAGTTAGGGTTTTTGTTGACCTTATTGGTCATATCCCATTTTGATAATGAAAAATACACTTAGTACTGATGTTTGCACTAAGGCTTGCATGCAAGTTCACTCTATGCATGAAATTGAAAAGAATGCTATATCATGATGACGTATGGTGATATTGCGGAAGCCTGAAGAATATTGTACCTTATTTGTAATTATATTTTTATATTCTTCATTATGGGTTGTAATTAATTATGGACTGTAACACTATATGACTTTTAATAATCTGCATCATGCATGGCAGGACAATATGCTCAAAATGACCTTAGATAGACCTTAAGTTCCCACACTTAGTGCACAAAGCCCCACTATACTTCAGATGTTATCAGGGATTAAATTAAAATCAAAGAATGGACCTTTAAAGGCTTTGGGCAACTGAACCAGGCAAGTCAAATTGCCTCGATTGACCGAAATGTGGATTGGTTAAAAAGTTGACCTGGATTCGGGCGACCAAACTCAAAATAACTTAAGTGTCCACGGTCGACCGAACTTGTACCTTGTACTTTTCCATCGTCCTCGGTAGCCTGAACTTACAGTTCATTTTACCCTTGGGTGACCGAACTTGGTAGTTCGGTAAGCTGAACTATGGTTCAAACGACCGAACCTTAGATAGAGTGGAAATTGCCTTTGGTCAACAAACCGAACCTAAATTCAGGCACCTGAACTTTAAAAATTACTTTTTTTGTTGTGTCTGTTTGGGTGACCGAACCAAGGGACAGGCACCCGAAACTCTCGGGTTGTTTTAATTTTTACCTTAGTTAATTAGCGTAAATCAGGGTTAATTTTCTTAAATGGTTTTAAAACAAATTTAATAATGCCTTACATGTCCCTAACAATCATAAATCTTGCCTTCTCTATATATATGAGTTCATTTTCAAAAATTAAGAAAGATTAGCATACTTGATTAGCCAAAAATCCTCTATTTTTTAAAGATCATATCTTTCACATACTAAGCCTATCACGCCCTGAACCCGGCAATGGGACCTAGGGTGTGATGTAGTAATCTAACCTGTCCTTGTATCATACAAAACACATATGATACTATAATGAATAAGGGTTCGACTCCGTGGGGTTCCCATACACCCTATACACTTTCACATACACAACATATACACAACGGAAAAGTTCATTCCATACATACATCATACCATACCAGAGTCTATAAAAACAGAGTCTAAGCTCCATATTACAAAACATAACCCAGACTGCCTGCAATACCTAAAATGTCAACCCTAATATAGTCCAAGCACTTACACAAGTACTCTACGTAGTAAACCAACCACCATGCTCCCAACACTAGGACGCTAGTTCCAATTACTCGAAGGACTGAAAACATGTACATACGATAGGGGTGCGACGCCTCTCAATAAGGCATAATTAGTTTATATCGGTGTGTGGCATATGAGTGTTATCATGACATAAAACATATCACTGTTCAACTCTAGTATTTCCACAAAACAGTTCTAGTATAGTTCTCAACACACACATGATCAATCAACCCAGTGTCATCACACTCTTCGGCATGAAGCCGACCCGCATTACACAGTGTCCCTGGAACATGACATAGCCTCAGGCTCCCATGGCATCGTACTGGTACATTTAGTGGATCCACACCCTTCGGTGATCAGCTGGTAAGAGGCGATATTTCATGCTCTCGGATATAGAGCCGGACACTCTTGCGACTACCAGGTGATATTTCACACCCTCAGATACAAAGCTGGACACTGTTTCACAACCTGGAACAATTCGAAACACACATTCCTATATCTCATTTCAGCATATCACAACTCAATGCATATTTATATAACAGTTCATTCCACACTTATTAGGTAATCACAAAATCATGATTTTTAAAATATAGTTTAAAATAAGTCAAGGCACGACCATCTCCATAACACAATATACTCAACAATATGTCCATGGTTTTCCAACGAAACTAGAGATGCAACCTGATGCCCCCTTTTTCCCAAAATTGTAACATGAAAACCTCATAATTTTTACCCGTTAGATTTCCCCAAATAAGTAGCCAAAATACACAAAGGATGATGAATCACAGTTCTACCGAATCCGATTTTGAAAATAACCGATATAAACAGAATCTCCTTACCTTTCCACGAAAATTCAAACACAAACTCTACGGCTCTTAAACAGCGAACCAAGTTTCCAAAGCCTATAAATCACAATACGATAATTACTTACAATCTTACTCCCTATAGCCTTACTGAAACTGAAATGAAAACTGAACCTTACCTCAAATTTTGGGTCAAAACCCAAAGACCTTAAAACGAAGATTTGTTCCACAAAACACATATAGATTCCTCCCTTGATTCTCGCAGTAACGTCGGTTCATCGATTCTAACGATGAACGATGAAGAAATCTAGATAGAGAGAGTAGAGCTTCGAGTTCTGGAGAGAGAGAGAGAGAGAGAGAGAGAGAGAGAGAGAGAGAGAGAGAGAGAGAGAGAGAGAGATTTGGATATCTTAGCAAAGAAGCAAAGAAATGGATATTTTTAGAGCCTTTGACCCGGCCAACCTTGTCAACGAGGCGGTGTCTTCGTTGACTAGCCAACGAAGGAAATTCGTCGTTGTAGTGGTGGCCTTGTCGATGAGCCTAAGATTTCAAGATTTCCCAAAACCTCTCGGCTTCTCCTCGTCGACGAACCTCTGCATTTTGTCGCCGAACAGTAGAAGGGCCTTCGTTGATGAAAACACTATCTTTGTCGACGAAGCCTGCTCAAATCATTGTTTTACCCTTTTCTTATTTATTTATTCCATATCTCACGAGTTGGGTTCTTACAAAGCCCATACACTCACTCTTTGCTATTCCTTTGAAAAATCCAACTTCCTAAAAGTGTTATTGTGTTTTTAGTTGATGAAACTCTCCCGGTTATAGATTGGTTATTGGTTTTTATTGAGAGTTTTTAGCTAGGGTTCTTCCCCTAATTTAATCAATAAATATTTTTGTAAGGAAACCCTTGTACCTAGTGAGTCTTTGTATCTTGGTTGCAAGACTCATCAAGCTTGTGTGTTTTGATTTGCAAAATACTTCTTCTTTCTAAGTATTTTTGCCAGTTTCTTGGATATGAAGGCTAGTTCATTTGTATCCATCTCTTCTTCATCTTCATCACCAGAGCTTTCGTTTGAGGCTTTAAATATAATGGATTCTTAGGCTTTAGATTTTGCACTTTTTTTTTTTTTTATCGCAATCTCATATGTGAGAAGGGATCCGATTAACTCATCAAGGGAGGTATTTTTCAGGTTTCTTCCTTCTGTGATTGTTGTGGCCTTAGGTTCCCATATCGGAGGAAGTCCTTTTAGGAATTTTCTAATCATTTCATATGTTGAATAATTTTTTCCTAAGGCATTTAAGAAATTTATTTGTGAATAAACCTAGTTTACATGCTAGTGATAGTTTCATCAAGATTCATCTTAAAGGCTTCATACTCGCTAGTGAGCATGTCGATTCTACTATCTCTAACATCTATAGTTCCTTCATTGGTTACCTCTAACTTGTCCCAAATTTCTTTGGTTGACTTACATGTCATGACCCTATTGAATTCATTAACGTCTAAAGCACAATATAGTGCATTCATGACACTTGAGTTTATTTGCATCATTTTATAGTCATTATCAGTCAAGTCTTGTTCTTCTTTAGGAACTTCTTTACCATCTACTAGCTTAGTAGGAATGTAGTCACCATGTGTGACAACTTTCCAAGCTTTTCAATCCCTAGTTTGCAGGTACATCCTTATTCGTTGTTTTCAAAAAGTATAGTTGACTTCACAAAAGAGAGGAGGTCTATATGAGGATTGACCCTCAGCAAAGGGAGCAACGCTTAGGTGTGCCATAAAGATCTTTGTGTAGCTTCTAGGTTAAGATTTGCTACAACCTCACTCAGATACCAATTGAAAGTTAAGGTGTAGTCCCAAGAGGGGGGTGAATTGGGTTTATAAAATTCTTTTAAGCCTTTTTACAAATTCACAATCTTTTGTATACTTAGTTGTCGACGCCCTAATTTTAACCAGGCCACCCCAAGGAAACCCAACGAAACAGGAGTTGATTTTGAGCCCCGAATGACCCCAAGTTTTGGAATTAAGACCCTAATCCTTCAATAGAGTCCTTCTAAATTCAGTCAAGTCTCTAAACAGTAAAAAATATGGTTTAAAGTTGAGTCTTGTAAATGTTCAAATCCAAGTCTTAGGTTTTTAAGCCAATTGTTAGGAAATGTTTATGGTAATTTTGATTAACTCTTTTAGTTGCAAAATTAATCTTGATTGTTGTATAAGACCCCATAGTTCCAAAGTTAACCCCCCCCTTAGGTATTGAGCTTTGCAGTCTTAGGAGTCTGATGGTTGAATTCTTCTAAAGTAAATCAGATTTCAACACCATTTCTCCCTTAGCCAAGCCCCGTAGTTTCCAAATTCATTGAAGTTTAGGCTTTAGGGTCCCCTGATTTTAGAGTCGTTGTTCTTAGAAATAAGCTAAAGTCCTTTTCTTTAAAGTCTTAATTTAGTTTCAAAAACCCAAAAAAAATTAGTTTAGTTCTCATAGAAAAGTGGTCCCTCAATTTAAAAAAAAATTGTCATCCTTCATATTAAGTCAATGAATTTAACTATCAAAAACTCAAAAAAATCAATTTGGAGTCCTCATGTTAGATCTAATGTTAGTCCTTTGACTTTAGAGTCACTGCTCTTCATAACAAGTCTAGGTCTCATCCTCTAAGTTTTAATTTTAATTTCAAAATCCGAAACTTAGTTTAGTTAATCGAGTCTTTTAGGTTTCCATGAGTTCGAAATGTTCAAATTTAGTGTTAAACTTTCAGAATCTTAACCCATATTCAAATTGGGTCTTAATTTTAAAAAACGATTTCATTTGGGGATTAAAGTCATATTTTATTTCATTTGGTCAAAATCGGTCAACTGATTTGGTCAAAATTGGTCGATTGATTTGGTCAAAAATTTAGTTGTAAGTGGTTATTTTAGTCTAAATTAGTCAATGGGATTTGTGACTCGGGAATATGTACATCAACACAGAGTGTACGAATGTGCACATGAGCATGCAAGAATATAAACATTCCAAAAGGGAATTGCAGGGAGCATGTGAGATAATAAAATGTCACAAATACAAAGAAATGTACAAGAAGGTTCCCTCGGGGGTACATACGTTTGTATACAAATAACAAAAAGATAAAAATGAAGGGACAAAATACAAAAATAGATGCCATGCCGTCCTATCCCAATATGCCACATGGAAGCACTCTTAAGCCTGCAAGCTTGGGGTTGACACCTAGATCTCCCCAATTTCCTACACGCAGAAGAAAAAGGAGCCAAGTTAGTTAATAGGCAAAAAAGGAAAATATAGAAGCAAAGAGGAAATGATAGATCCCATGCCCGCCATCCTCGTGCTGCCAACTAGAAGTCCATAAAATGTCTGCAAGTCCTAGCATGCCGCCTTGGCAATTCATCTGCGCACAAAAGAAACAAATCAAAAATTTCACAAAATCAAAAAAGGAAAATCACACGAGGATTGTAAAAAGGGAATTATACCCTGACACAGTTTGTTAGAAAAGAAATTAGTTAGGAGAATTGTCACCAAATGCACCCTTGGACTCCCTATAAATAGGGAGCCCCGACACTGTAGCACCAGACCTTAGAGGAGCATAAGGATACCTTGTCAAATTGAGAGAGAGTGAGAGTGAGAAAATTTAAGGGGAGAGGGTCTACTGAGATATAGAGCAAACCCAGAGAGGGTGAGAAAATTACAAAGAGAGAGGGAAGGTCCTGCTGAGTTGACAGCATACAAAGGCTTTGCACTAACTAGTGCAGGGAGCAGAGGAGAAAACTTTGAAGGGTTCAGAGCATAGAGAGCAAAGGGAGCAGAATTCAGGGTGTTGTAGAGCACTCCGACGGATCCTGAACAAGGAAAAGAAGGCTGAAGGAGAAAGAGAGAGAAGGTAAAATCAGAAGTACTCCTTGATCATTTTCAAATTTAAGTTATTGTGTTGTGTGTGCGTCTGTGAATGCAGGTACCCCTCTTTTACAGGTCTTAGAACCCGAGCTTAGACCCGAACCCCAGCTCGGGTTTGGATCACTGCATCTGAAACCAACCCAGGTCCATTTTAGTTCATGCCTGAACTCTTCTTCGGACCCCCTAATTGTCCAAGCCCATAATGTGTCCTAAAGTTCCCCTGGATTTTAAAGTCTCAACCCAGCCTGTTTTTAAAGTCCTTCGGGCCTCATTTTTTTTTTAAATCCACACAAAATAGCCCGTTTTTAAAAAGTCCTTCAGGTTCTATTTTTAAAATCTATTTGGGTCGGCCTGTTTTTAAAGTCCTTTGGCCTTTGCTTTTAAACCCACTAACCCGAGCTGAGTCCATTTAAAAAAAAAAAATCAAACTCGAGCCCATTTAAAAAAAATCAAACCTGAGCCCACTAATCGTTTTTTTTGTTTAAAAAAAAATTAAGCCCATTGACCCCTCAATTTTAAATAAGCCCACCAACTCATTTTTTTTTTTTTTTTAATAAAAAACTGAGCCCATTGACCCATTTTTAAAATAAACCCACCCATCGTTTTTAAAACTAAACCCGTTGACCCGTTTTTAAAAATAAAGCCCAGTTCCTATTTACCAAACTGAAGCCCAAGAACTCATTCAACTCGAGGCCCGAGAACACTTGCTAACCACAGGCCCAAATCTCAGAGCCCACACGTGCTCCACACATGTACCAACCCACTCACCCAGGTTAGCTCACTGAACTCACCCGATTTTGTCCGAATCAAGCGCGCGCGCGCACACACACACACACACACAAGGTTGACTCGTGCAAGTTGTCACGGCGTCCCGGGAGCGCCTGTGCCCCAGGCGGCGAAATTAAAATTATTTTAATATTTTCAGGAAAAATATGGTGTAGGAGTCGCCACTAACCTTTAGTGCGGTTAGAACACATGATCACTACCCCGTTAGGGGTAGAATCGGTCTACATTACCAGAGTTGGGGTCGGGAGTTCGGTTACGTGAGGGGAAGGTACGAGCACCCCCTACGCGCCCGTTCTTAAGAACGGCACCTAATTAATTTAAAATTATCCTTAAGTTAATCTAATAAATCTTTACATTACTCCTTTTTATGAATTTATAAATACATAGGAAAATAAATAAATATATACATATATTCCCTCAGAGCTTAGGGTACGTGATGCCCAAAGGCTAATACCCCTTGCGATTGAATCATAGGGAAATAAAAACCAAAAAATATTTAATAACAAAAATGTAATAATACTAAAATAGTTACAAGTTAATACAAGTACTAAAAATAAATCAGTTGAATATACGTATGCTTCAAGTGAGAATAATGATAGTAATAATAATAGAGATAATTAATACGATAATAATATTAATAGTAATAATAGATAATACATTAATGATGATAATAATAATGGTAATAAATAATAGAAGTAACAAAGATAATATACGTATTTTGATAATATGATACTTACCTTACTATTAACACGCGGTTAAGGACATGCACATATATATAAACAATTAATTAAGGAAACAAATCAGTCTTAGGATTAAAATATGGAAACTAAGTAGCCCTAAGATTAATCTGTAAATATACAATAATATATATGGAAAACAATTAATAAAATTATGGTAACAAAATCAACCCTAACCAACAATGATAATACAATAAATCAGAATATGATATACAATGTTAAAAATATATAACAGTAATGCAATAATTTTAAATATGCAATAATATACAATATCAATAAACACAAATATATAATAAGGATAAAGCATCAAACAATTAAACATTAATGTGGACATCCTGAATAAATATACAAATAAAAATAAATATATTGTCATACAAACCCCCTAAATACATATACAAATAATAATAAAAAAAATTGCATATATAACAATGATGAAATATTAACAATAAAAATGCCCTAAATAAATATACAAAACATGAATACCTAAGCAATGCTTTTTACAAATAATAAATAACAATAATATCTAGTGATAATAACAAATGATACACAATAATAACTATATGTTAACAATATGAAATAACAAACCCTAATAAAATGAGAAGATATATATGACTACAAAAACAATACAAAATAACAAATCGCAATATTACTTACATAATATAAGCATACATTTGATAATAACATGATAAGTAAAAAAAACCATAATATTACTTATTTAATAATTATACAATTCAAAATTTAAAAAAATTGAAACCAGCCTCAACAAATATAAAGGAAACCGTGGGTGTTGCCGGAGACGAAGGTGGCTTCGGGTGGTTGCAGCAGAGTTGCAGAGGGAGAGGCGCGTGAGGGAGCTGGGCGGTGACGGTGACCTGACGTGACGAATGGGTGAGGATGGAGAGCTGCTGCCGGGGTTGCAGAGGTCCTCGGGTTTGCTTGTGGTAGCTTGAAACAGAGGAGCTGCTATGGCTGCCTCGGCTGGACTTGGGGAGGTCTGATGGTGCGTCGTGGCCGTAGGGGTGGTGCCGGTGGTTATGGTGGTTGGCGGCGCTGGAGATCCTGGAGGCTGGCCGTGAATCTTGGATGCCGTGGAGATGCTGTGCCGGAGCTGGGTTGAGTTGCAGAGGGGTCCGTGGACTGCTGGGTGTGCGGTTGCAGGTGACGACGGAGGATGGGTGGTGCTACGGTGGCGTGGAGGATGGCTGTGGGTTGCCGTGTGTGAGCGAGGGCTGGTGATGGTGGTCGTGAGAGAGAGAATGAGAGAAGAAGATGAAGAGCAGCGGCTGGAGTTGCCGCTGCTGCTGTGCCCTCGGCTCTCTCTTTTTTTCTTCTTTTTTTTTTTGCTCTGTGCCTCTGCCCCCCGGCTGTAGGTTCTGTGCAGCGGCCCCTCTTCTTATAAAAATAATCTTGAAGAAACCCTAAAAACATTTCTTTTTTGGTTTATGGTATTTCTCTTTTCTTTGGTAATAATATATACTACTATTATGTAAGTAAGGAAATAATAATAATAATAATAATAATAATAATAATAATAATAATAATAATAAGGTAAAAATAATAATAATAATAAAATAATAATAATAATAGTAATGATAAAGATAAATAAATAAATAAAATAATAATAATAATAGTAATAATAAAGGTAAAAATACTGATAATAATAATAATTAACAATAATGTCAATAATAATGAAAATAATTAATAATAATAATAATAAACAATATAAATAAAAATAAAAATAAAAATAAAAGTAATAATAATAATACTAATGAAAAATAATAATAATAATAAATAAGATAATAGTAATAATAGTAATAAAAATACTAATGATAAAATAATAAAAATAATAATAGTAATAATAATAAAGTACTATTATTAATACTAATAATAATAATAATTCAGAAAATAATAATAATAATAATAATAATAATAATAATAACAAGATAAATAAATAATAGTAATAATAATAATGATAATAAAGATACTAAAAATAATAATAACAACAACAATAATAATAATAATAATAACCGAAATAAATAATAATAATAATAATAGTAATAACAAAGATAAATAAATAAAATAATAATAATAATAATAGTAATAATAAAGGTAAACATACTAATAATAATAATAATTAAAAATAATGTCAATAATAATGAAAATAATAATAAATAATAATAATAATAAACAATATAAATAGAAATAAAAACAAAAGTAATAATAATAATAAATAAGATAATAGTAATAATAGTAATAAAAATACTAATGATAATAAAAAATAATAAAAATAATAATGAAAATAATAATAATAATAATAATAAAGTACTATTAATAATACTAATAATAATAATAATACAGAAAATAATAATAATAATAATAATAATAATAATAATAATAATAATAATAACAAGATTAGTGAAGATTAATAATAATAATAATAATAAGAATAAATAATAATAATACTAATAATAATAAAATAATAATAATAGTAATACATATATTGGGCCTGGGTAAAAATGGGGTGTCTACACAAGTCAACCCTAACACTCACTCATCGGGTCAAAGGCGAGTTGACTCGTCTTCGAACCTACCAACCAATCCTAAAACCCTAACTCGAGCATACCAACATACAAACACCCAGATGTGAACAAACAGCCAACAATATCGATCACAAGTAAAAATAAACCTCACCAACCTACCAAGAAAAATAAAAGCGGGAAAGAAAAACTTATCTTGAGTTTCGCTAAGTCCAAAATTGAAGTCCTCGCTTTGACCAGCAGTAGCGGTTCAAGTCGACCATCCTTGAAAGGGCGAACCAAAGAACCATAGCTCAGATTCTTCAGATTTTGATAGAGTAGGGACGGTCAGTGGCAGCATCCAAGCCACGTTTCTCTTTTGGCCACTTGAGGAGAAAATAGAGAAGCAGAAAGAAGTTTAGGGAGTTGCGGCTGAAGGGAAAAGAAGTCACATAAAAGGAAGAAAAACAAGAGAGCAATGGGGAGAGAGGAGAGAAAAGAAGTCACAGAGAAGGAAGAAAAAAGAGAGAGGATTAGGGAGAGAGAGGAGAGAAGAGAGTTGTAGAAAAGGGGGAAGAATAGAGAGAGTTACAGAGAAGGAGGAAGAGAGAGAGAGAGAGTGTGTGTTGAGAGAATTAGAAATGAAAAAACTAACAAAAAAAAAATTGGGCTTAAGAATCTCGGGCGAGGGAACCATAGGATCATTCCACGTGGCAGTATCCCTCCCTTTGAATCAAACTGCATATGGGGTCTCTTTGCAGCCATGGGATCTCTAACCTTATCAACGATCCAGATTGTTCATGTTAGGACCCATCATGAGGGTCTGCATGCTTCTTCGCTCGCTCGATGACACATGTCAGCATCACTCCCTAGACAATCAATATTGATAGACATCACTCTTATCCGCCATTGGATCGTTGCTTTTATCAATGACCGTGATCTTGTCAACGTCATCACCTCTGACGTGCTTGATGGCCAGCATTTTATCCAAATTCCTCGAAGGGCTGCGAAATACCGTTGCCAATAGTTTTGATGCGCCTTGCTCCGAGCCATCCGATCTCCATTACACCAACGGACAGGATTTTACCTATGTCAAAATTCATTATAAACACCTGCACACACCTCCGCTTGGAAGCTTACGCATGTCTATCCTGTCTTGCGGGCAATCAATGCCGAAAGATGCCCTTGTTGCTCCACCATTGGATTTTTGTTCTCATCAGCGACTATGATCTCCCTAGCCGAGAGCCCTCATCAATGTTCATATGCGCCTCCGTTCGGTGGCCGACACGTGGTAAGCCCATCCCTAGCGCCATCAATGCTTGAGACGGCCATGCACCACCCATTGGATCTACACTCCCCCACGAACATTTACGATGATGCCACATCACGGATCCTATTCACCCAGTCTGTCCATTCGCAGTGCGCCACGTGGCACTATGGTCCTGACCTGGACCTTAAACCGATTTTCCTAGATCGGTCAACGTTGATTGGTCCTACCCTTTCCCTAAACTGGTACTCACCGATTTATTTCATTTTATTTCAAATAATTCCTTTTGAAACTTCAAAAATCCATAAAAAGATCATGAAAAATGCCCAAACATCTAAAAAAATAAGGAAAAATTCTTAAAAATATTTTATGAAAATAATTCCATACTCACACCCTTACACTCACACACATTCATGCATACACATGCGTGAACACACTCATATATCCATGCAGTCATGTACGTGACGCTCTTATGCACACTCATGCATGTACATGTAAGCAATCATACACTTGAACATACACATTCACGTACTCATGCATTCTGACACTTACACACACACATGCATGCATGCATATGCATGCGCACATCCCCACACGTGCACTTTCATTCATGCATATCCACACTTACACACACACGTGCATGCATGTATGCACACACATGTGCACACTCACACACATGCACCTTCATGCATGCATGCATTATAACATTCATACCACCACCTTCATCCATACACGTGCATGTTCTTGCATGTACACACCCGTGCACTCGATGTTCATGCACAAGCACACACATCTATGCACTCAGTATCTATACATATGTTCACACTCATACCCTAAACCCTTTGGTCTTGATTAGACCTTAAACAGGTTGACCTTTTCGATTTTCTCTTGAACCGGTCGAGTCCTCTGAACCACGATTAAGTCGGTTCAGTTTGCGTCATTTCTACTTGAATAATTCCAAAATGCACCAAAGTCCACAAAAACATAAAAGTTAGAAAAGTCACAAAAATATTTTCGAACTTTGATTTTCATGGTTTTTGTCTTAATTTTATTTATGCTATTTTAAAGCTCAGGGAAAAAATCACAACAATCACGAAAATGTTTTCACAATTAGAAAAATCACAAAAATGTTTTTGGCCCAGGAAACCATTTTCATCTTCAACAAAATTCCAAAAACCTCCAGGAATATTATTTTCCATACATAGAAAATTCTACAAAATTACAAAAATCCTGGGAGCTTATTTTCTTGACTATTTTCTTGATTTTTCAATCTTAATGATTGCAAAATGAGGCATTTAGCTCTTCGGAGTATGGTATCCCTCGGTTCTGAGGGAATATCTATATAGTATTTGTTTTGTGCATTTTATTTGATTTTTGGCAAGGAGTAATTTTATAAGGCTTGTTAGATTTATGTTGGGATAATTTTCGATTAATCTAGTACCGTTCATAAGAATGGGTGTGTAGGGGGTGCTAATACCTTCCCCTCGCATAACCGTACTCTTGAGCCCAACTTTAATAATGCAGACCGATTCTACCCCTAACGGGGTAGTAATCAGGTGTTCTAACTGCACTTTAAAAGGTTAGTGGCGACTCCATACACTATGTTTTTCAAGAAAATATCTTTTTCAAAATTCACATCCATTTTTTCCCAATTTGTAGCTACATCGATTTGCCAGTCGTTTCTGGCGGGTCCGTGACGTTGCGATATTAGCAAAAACCTAAGAATGTTTTGATTTTAAATGTTTAATTACACTAAACACAATGCACACTCAATATTAATCACAAACCAAATACCTTTAATAATAACAACCAATCAATCACACAATACTTAACCAATTGTGAGAGCTGCAGCACTTCCTTATTTCATGCGTTTGCAAAAACTCAGTTTAAAGCCCTGTATGAATGAATATTTGTGCCCTTCTTTTAACCAAGATTTACGCAAACGATTAATCAAAGTACTCCCTTTAATGTTTTCACAAAAGATTAATCAATATACTCTCTTAAATTAAAAGTTTTTCTAATCTCAATTTTCAGCGACCTCGATTTAAACACAATTTATATATGCTGAAATTTAAAGAGTAAAGGTTAAGAGTGAGACCGAGATTTTTTACAAGGTTCGAATTATTCCCAGCCTACGTCCTCGCCTTAGGCAAGACAACCTAAGGATTCCACTAAACCGTTCCTTTGCGGGCGGAGCAAACTGTTTACAATCCCTCCTTTAGGGTGGAGCCCCTTCTCTGAGCGATACCCCACGCTCGATAACAAGGATCCAATGACCTAAACCATCAAAGAAACAAGTAAACAAGAAAATATTTCTTTTGTAAAGAGATGCTCTCAGATAGAGTTGGTTAGTACATATAAAACTCAGCTAATATACTTCAAAACAAATATCAAAAGAAATTGAATTGAAGCTCAAAAATTATTTTACTAGATTTCTTCTCTTGATAAGAATAAGCAATTTAGAGGTTTGAACTCAAAGAAGATTGATTAGAGACTCAGATTATCTCATGAATTCTCAGGAGGAAGATGTAAGCAAGAGAGCTTTGAGACAGAAAGAGCAATATGGCTTTGAGAGCAGATTTTCAATTCTTGATACTAATTTGATTTGATAAATCATGTATATATAGCCTCAAAAAGGTTTAATTCATATTGTCCAAGTTACTTGGAGTGTTTCCCTAGTTTATACAAAGTTTGGGGCACAAGCAACATAAATTTGAATTTTAAAACTTTTAAAAATTATAGTCATTAACAGTGGTCAGCGCCTAAGGTCTCGGGGTCAGTCGCCTGAAGTTTCTCAAAACTGTGAAATTTTAGCTTTAAAACAGGGTCAGGCACCTAAGGTTACCAGGGTCAGGCGCCTAGGCCTACACTGCCTGCTCAAAAATTTTTCAGGAAAATCTTTAGGCGCCTGAGGTTTAAACTTCAGTCACTTGAACAATTATAAACATTGTTTTTTCAAGTTATTTTAAAAAACTCTTAGTCATCTTACTTTGTTACTTTAAAAAGCTTTTTTCGGGGTTTTCAAATAAGGTCTCCAAGTCCATGATAACCCCTAATGAGCTTCAAAGCATTTCAAAATGATATTTATAAAGAAGTACTTACATAAGTCATCCTAAAGGCTTAAACACTCTAAGCTTGAAGTCTTCATATATCTTTTTGCTTTGATTCCTCTTAGACTTGAGCTTGAGTCTTCTTTAAGCTTCCACATGTTTTGAACATTTTGGTCCTCTTGAGCTTTCTTTTGATCACTTTATTGATGGAGTATGGCTTTACGGTACCTGTGATCTTAAATTCTCATTTCTTTGATCCTTTTAACTTTTGTCATACAAGCTTTCCTGAAATATCATCACTTAAAAAAAAAACATGTTAAATTAACCTTTATTTGTTATCATCAAAACAAGATTCGAAAGCCATCTTAGGCCATTACCAATTTTGACCACAAGGAGTCCTTCTTTGCCTGAATGTTCCACAATGCTCTAGTGAGGAGAGCTTTGTTCCATGCTTTAAGGTCGAAAACACCCGGACCACCCTCAGATTTTGGTAAGCAAACCTCCCTCCAGGACACTAGGGGCCTCTTCCTCCCTCCTCAAACAAAAGTTCTACATAATTTCAAAACATGCTCCAGGACTTCGATTGGAATTGGAAATATAGCAAGACAAAAGAACTCCACACCTTGAATTACAAAATTGATCAATTCCAGCTTGCTTTCATATGATAATGAGTGCCCTGGCCAACCACAAAGTAAACATGCAACCCTATTGATCAATGGAGAGCAATGCATTGAGTTCAACCTTGAAGCTGCAAGGGGAATCCCTAAATACTGAAAACGAAACTCCCCAACATTGAACTCAGTGATTCTTCTAATATCATCTAGCTTTTGATCCTTAACTCTAGCATAATACAAGTTAGATTTCAGGCAGTTTGCAATCAGCCCTTTACAATCATAGAATTTCCTTAGGTAGTCCATAAGGAGCTTAACAAATGTAGAATCACCTCTTGAGAACAAAATTAGATCATCAACAAAGGCAAGATGCGTGATTTTCAATTGACCACACTTTGGGTGGAAATTGAAACCTAAATTTTCCTTAGGAGTCTTCAGCAATCTTGAAAGATACTCAAGGAAAATCAAGAATAGAAGAGAGGAAAGGGGGTCCCCTTGCCCCCCCTTGCCTAAGGTCTTTCCTACCTTCGAAGAAGCCATGAAAGCCTCCATTCAAAGACAAAGAATAGGAAGCTGTAGGCATGCATTGCATGATCCAATTAACCATGGTATTTGGGAAGTTTAAATGGGCCAACATTTGCTTTAAGAAGTTCCAAGATACATAGTCATCTGCTTTCTTAAGATCAATTTTTCGCATGTATCTAGGTTAAATTAATTTCTTTGCATATTTCCTCACCAATTCTTGAACAAGGTAAATGTTTTCCACCATACTCCTTTATTTAACAAATGCAGACTGTGTAGGCTTCACAATGTCCTCAAGGCATGGTTTAATCCTAGTAGCAACGATCTTTGCAATGACCTTATACAACATATAGATACCCCAATTTTAACCAAGCCTTCATGAGGAGACCCTGCATAATAAAAAATTGACTTTATTTCTCGGGAATTGGAGGATCCTTTTTGAAAAACTCGATTGAGTCCTGAGTATTTGAAATTGATTTTTTTTTTTTAAATTGAGTCACGGGTATTTTAAAATAGAGTCTCGGATATCTTTAATTTGAGTCCCGGTATTTTTAAATTGAGTCTGGTATTTTTAAATTGAGTTCTGGTATTTCTAAATTGAGTTCTGGATATTTTTAAATCGAGTCCCGGGTATTTTTAAACTAAGTTCTGGATATTTTTAAATTGAGTCCCAGATTTTTTTAAACTGAGTCCCAAATATTTTTAAACTGAGTCCCAAATATTTTTAAGCTGAGTCCTAATATTTTTAAATTGAGTCTCGGTATTTTAAAAATTGAGTCCTGATTTTTGAGTCTTGGGTATTTCAAAATCAAGTCCCAGTCATTTTAAATTTGAGTCCTTTTTATTTAAAAAATTCGAGTCTCCTTTATTTTAATTGAATCGTTTTTATTTTTAAGTTGGGGTCCCTTTATTTTGAGGAACAAGTAGATGTTCATCCTACGTTTCCAATAGGTGTAATTTACACCACAGAAAATAGGTGGTCATGTGGATGAGTGTCCCTTACCGAATGGAGTTACACCGATGGGTGTCATGTGATCTTTTTACAAATAAACTATTAAGTCTATGCAAACCCTCTTTGATACCAAATATTGATTTAGGTATAATCCCAAGAGGGAGGTGAATTTGGTATTTTAAAAATTCTTTGAAATCTTATTCACCACTTAGTCCCTATGTCTAAATGTAACCAATTACTTATCAAGTTCGTGTGAAATTATCCAACAAACATACATGCAATGTAAGTAATGATGTGTTGTGCGGAAAGTAAAGAGATAAGGGAAGAGAGAATGCAAACACAGTTTTTACGAGGTTCAGCCAACTCGGCCTATGTCCTCGCCTTGAGCCACCCACTCAAGGATTCCATTATAATCCTTGCTCCTTAAATTGGGATGGATCTTCCCTTACAATCCGCTGCTTACAAGAGGTACAACTTTCTCCTACTCCGCAGCTTACAAGAGATACAACTCTCTCCTCAAACCCGGTTCACAACCCGAACTGTGAATACAATGAAATCTGTAAAACACTCAAAGTTGCTTCCAACAAAGCTAGTGAGTGCAATTCAAATTCCTAATACATAATCATATGATGAAACTTGAAGCTCATTATGCATGTAATGACAAGATTGTTATATGAATGATATGCTTCACAAATTTACCTTTTAAATCAATATCTTCCAAAATATTTGTATGAGTAATAACCTTGAAGACAAGATGCACAAATATCAAATATGATCTTGTTAAAAAATTGGTCTTGAACATTATAAAGATCTAAATCAAAAATCTTTCTTTCAACTATTCAATTACACCACGATCTTTGTAATATGCAAATATATATATATATATATATATATAGATATATAAATACAATATGTATTCCAAAGATCAAAACACCAAATGTAATATCTTTTAGAAAATATCCCTAAATAAAATATATATTTATGAGCACCAAGGATATTTAATCAAGTGTTTTAATATCTAAAATATTGATCCTTTAACAGAACACACACTTGAATCAAATCTATTTAACCAATGATGAAACCCTTTATCAAGTAGTGAGATTATCTAAATAATCTATATATAAAGTATACTCACTATCTATCACTCAGCCTATTTCAACAATAGATTTTGAAATGAGAAGTTCTTTGAAAAATACATATCAATGGCAAAATAAAACTTTTGGTAAAATAAAACTTTCTCAAATAACACACTTGTCAAGGAAAATCTTTATATGGTTAGGAACACTCAAGATCAAACTCTCTAACGATATTCAATAACAGATGATGATATGAGAAACTCTTGAAAAACACTAAACGAATTTACCAAACCTCAATATTAAGTTGAAATCAAGATGTGTAAATAGATTCTCTTTGATTTTTTGAGTTGATTTGCCTAAGCTTGATGATTGTAAGTTGAAGTGCAGACAATCGTATATCATAATGTTCAAGTTTCTCAATTCTCTTTTCAATAAGATGTTCTCTTCTCTTCTCGTTTGTCTTAGCTTCCACACTAGGGTTAGAAGTTCAATATATAAGTGTCTTACCCTTAGAATCAATCTTGACCGTTGTATTAAAAAATATCTCGTGAGTTCTATTAATAAAAATTAAATTTTCAAGTTTTTCCAAAAGTTCAGGCAAATAAGGTCGAAGGCCCAGGCGACTGAGTTCCTTAAAGTTTCAAAAAACTAACTTGGACACAAGGTCAGGTGACTGAAGTAGGGTTCACGCTCTTAAAGGGATGAGTTTAGGCGCCTGAAGTGCCAAGTTTAGGCGACCGAAGCGCCTCGGCCAGATTCTGTGTTTCACAATTAATTCTTCAGGCTACTGAACTCAATTTTCGGTCTTCTAAAGAAATTCTTCAGGCGACTGAGGTTAGCTTTAGGCTACTGAAGTTCCCATTTTCTGAATTTTCTCTTTCTAGTTTAAAAATCTGCTTTGTTCTCTTTCTTAACTCCTTTATAAAATATTTTCTAGGATTTTAAAAATATTTCTAAGTCCATAAATGTCCCTTAATGATGTTCATGAAATGCATGAGTCCTAAAGTCATTCTAAGGTATATGTTGAGCCTCAAATTAGATCATATGAAAATGTAAATACATGAGTTTTAAGTACCCATTCTCACGACGTTCTTGAACTTGGTGCTTGCATCTTCATTCTTGTACTCTTTGAGTTCCATGGAATTGCCAAGTTGTGTATACTTTATTTTTTATGGCTTCCATGACTTGTTATCTTTCCGTGCATGCTTAATATAGTTCATGTTCACAATCTCAATGCACATATCAAATACCAAGTGATTTGTCATTATCAAAACAGGATTTGACTCATTGAGTCAACAAGAAGGAAAGAATGAACGGCTTGGAGGACCTAGGGTGTACTCTGAGGGATCACTCTGCTGCCTAAGTAAGGGATTGACTCAAGAGGTTTTATACAACAGTAGAATAAGTGAGAATGAGATGATCTACCTCTTCATGGTGTCCCCCTTTTATATTGGCGAGGTTTGACTCTAGGTGATATGCCATTTATGAGCGTGTTATGTTACTTAGTGTGAATCACTCTAATCTTTATTGTCATTACAGTGCTGGCGTGAATCGCTCTCACTGAGCAATTGACTCGGGTGGTGCCCTCATCAATGCAGTGCAAAGTCTTTTTTGATTTATGGTAGGTTGGTTTTCATGGTGATATATTTGGTGTATATTATATATATATATATATATATATATATATTTATATTTATGACTCTATGAAGGAATAAGTCACTTATGCAACTATATATGGCCACTTAATTAAGTTTAGTAAAATTTTCACTAAATGAAACACGAGTGAGCAGGGAAAGAGAAGATCAAATAGTTTATGCATAATTGAGACTTCATCCAAAAAGAATGAAAAGAAAGGAGATGTACTTTCATCAAAGCTCGGTCTCTTACTAGAAATACCATGAGGTATATGAATTGCTTTATATATCCTTACTTGGTTATGACTTATAAAGTAAGCCAAAGGTCTTTCTCATAGAATGGTTTCAAACAAGATGTATCAAAGCAATACATTGAAGCTTAATATATAAACCTCAAAAAGTTTGTTTTTTTTATTTTATTTAAAAGGATATTTTAATACATACATATATATATATATATATATGTATATGTATTTATATATTAAAATATCCTTGTAAATTAGAAAACAAACTTATATATATAATCAATATATATATATGTATTAAAATATCCTTGTAAATAAATAAAAAACAAACTTATATATATAATCAACAACTTATACTTTTTGTTGAATAAGTTGTCACCAAAGTGATCTCTTTAAAATAGGATAAAGGGGAAGTGAAGGCTTTAATTACATAATGGATACATGTGGTCAAGCTTATCGTGCCTAATATATAATTTATGAAGCTGTGGCCCTTTTCTTAATTTTGAGAAAATAGTGGGGCATTGTTATCCTTGCCCCACATTTGGTGTGCTTCTTAATTTTGGTTGATTATATAAATTTTCTTCAATTTTAGAAAAAATAAAAAATTTATAGAATAAAAGCTCGTAAAATACTATGGAGTGAATAAATGACTTGCCATTATCTAATCCAAAGGATGGAAATGATGATGCATTTAATTACTCTTAATGACTCTTAGCATGTTTCCAAGTTATTATTCTTTCACTTTCAAATCATATTTCTAATATTGCAAAGTTGAAGGATTCTAATTTCCTAGTTGGAAGGAACAAATACTCATCATGTTACGAAGTTTAGACTTAGATTTGTGTCTTTGTGTTGATGAACCTCAAAAGTGACTAATACATGTTCGGCTCAAGAGGCATAAGTCCTTATGAAAGATGGAATCATTCTAACATATTAAATCTTACGATAATAAGAAGTGAAATTGCCAAGATTTTTTTCTATTCAATTTAAAGATTTTTAACAACCAAGCTTCTAACAAAGCATTAGTAGGTACACCAATGGCAACTTTGATTAATAAAAAATATGATGGGGTTAGTGGTGTGTGAGAACATATAAGGACAGTTAGTGTGTAGATTAAAGAATCCATTATGGACTCTAACAAGCTTCATGTTTATGGTATTTAGGTTTCATAATACCATTAGGCTATGAGATTTGTTGTGATGGTCTAAAAGAATACCTAGTTTATCTCAAAAAAAAATATCTTATATTAAAAGAGTTCTTGAAAGGTTTAACAGACAAACTTGTTCACCAAATCCATGACCTATTATGAAAGGCAACAAAATAATTGAAAATTAAAGTCCTGTCAATGTTGAGCGAAAGAAAATGAAAAATATTCCATATGCATTTGTTCTTGGAAGTTGGAATCATATTAAAACCTTCCAAGCAACTTAGTTAAGGAATTTCATTTCGAGACTTCTTTTGAATAATAGATTCTATTTTGAGACCCATCAAAGCATTCCTTGACAATTCAACTATAGTTTTCTTTTCAAAAAACTAAGAGTACTTAAAAAATTCAAAACATATAGAGTTGAGATATCCTTTTGTTAGAGAAAAGATTCAAAGTGTTGATTGAACACATTAGTGGCAAAATCATAGTGGCAAACCTATTAACTAAAGCATTGGTGTCTACAATGCACAATGAACATGTAAATGCTTTTAGCTTAACTATGTTTTTGTAATTCATCTGCATGTACATGGAAATAATGGAAAATGAATATGGTGTTTTAAAATTATTGCAATTTCATATTCATGCTCATTATGACATATCTAAATTAATGCTAATCGTGCAATACATAAAAAGAATTATATCATATGATTAACATAAAACTATCACTATCCACATTAGTTATTTGTTTAATTAAGTATATAAGTAATATTAATATGAATAAAAAGTATGAGATTTTTTATATGACCATTGGATCAAGTGAGATAATGTTGGATCTTAAAATATATATCTATAATCTTCATGATCATAGGGGTGTGTGTAAAAATAATTAGTTTATAATTAAATTATTTCTTTATTCATGAATAGATATTAGGTACACTGACCAACGTTAAGTGTCATATCTATTGGATATACAATGATGACATTCTTAATAATGAATAGTCTCCCAAGATATAATAGATAGTGGAGATACACTAATCAAACTCCTGGATTTCATTAACCAACATATTATTAAGGAATGTGTCATATTAAATTGAGGTAATAAAAGGTATATGCACCTTGGAGGAATGGAAGTGTTACGTATATATTTATGACTCTATGATCGATTGAGTTACTTAAGCAACTATATAAAGTACTTTTGGTCTCTCTCACCAATTTACTGAGTTTGGTAGAATTTTTATTTATAAAACAAACATATTAGTGAGTAAAGGGAGAGAAGATTATGTATTTTTCGTATAATTGAGAGAAAAGAAGGAATCGAGAGGTACTTGCATTAAATGGCACAAAGTACGTGGATCAATATATATTCTTACTTGGATATGGTTCATAAAATTTTCTAATTAGTATTGTCAAAGTAATAAGGTAGATTCTTATTTTACGAACCCATAACAGTTGTTTTCACACACAAGTATATTTAAATATGTAACCACTGTACTTTTAGCCAAACTAATAGTCAACAAAGTTGCCCATTCAAATAATATGATTTCAATATGATAAAAGGAGAACATTGGGACAAATATGAAAATTTAGGGGCAAACTAATGCACAATTCAAAACCCTCAAGAGGCCGAAAGTTTATTTTCCCTTTAAATTAATTAATCATGTTTAATAAATTATATATATATATTTTAAATAATTAATTAAATAAAATCTTAAGAGATATTTAAGAGATTTAATGATTATATAATGAAATTTATATTAAAGAGATTTAATAATTAGATAATGAAATTTTTACGTAGAACAAATCAATACAATAATATTAAAACATGTTATCATACACAACCTTTTTTTCAATAAAGTAGTCTTCACGTATACTAATCTCCTATAGCATTCTCTTTTGATTATTTCTTCACTTCATTGTGAATTCCTAAAATTTTTATTTTTATTTTTATTTTTTGGCAATTGAAAAATAAATCATGTTTAATTATATTTCATCACTAGTCTTGCTTTTATTTTAATATTTTCTTCCAATAATCATGAAACATAAATTCATCATCTGACATGATTTTCAATGCATGACCCAATATATCTACTTTCATAATTAGCTTCTCACCGATTAAAATAATCATAGCAGTTAAAATGTTGTTGATAAAAGAAAGCAACAAAAATAATTAAGATTTAAGAAAGTTATAATAATTCATAATCAACAAAGAAAAAAGATCATCTCAAACTATTCTAAAATCATTTAGAGAGTTAACAACACGCACTTATTAATCGATACCTCAAATTTTAATTAGTAGATGAAATATATCGAGGAAAGCGACGAACTCCACACAACAAAAAATTGAATTTAGAGAAAAAAAATAATGTCATTCTAAAAAATAAAAAAGCAAAGTTACATAATAGGTTCAAATAGATAGATCTAAATTTATGAAACCCACACAAAAAAATATTGAATAAGGAAGAAAATAAAGTGTCACACAAAAATAAAATAAAAATGGAACTAGAAGCACCATATGGATTAGGGAGATATTGAGAAAGAAGAAGAAGAAGAAAAACGATAATAATTCACCATGCAGGAGATAAAAGTCATATTATTGCTAAACTTTTATAGTATCGTATAAATTATCGTTTTTGTTGTCATTAGTGTTATAAAATATGGTGGATGGTAGATGAAAAACTCTCTTTTCTAGCGTAAAAATACATATGCCAATCATATGCTCATACCATGTAAAAAGTAGATTTCATTAAACCTAAGATTAGAAAATGTAATTGTTATTAAACGTTAAGAAAAGAATACATTAGAAAAGTTAAAAAGAATATAATATAAGATTGTCCATAATGAAAATAAATCTCCAAATCCTTTTTGGTTGAAACTATGATATAAAATTATACGATGCATGTGTAAAAAAAAATTGTATTTTCTAACATGTGTAAACAATGCATTGTAAATATTAATTATTAAAAACTTAAATTATTACTCACGTAGCAAAAATTGTCACTAATAATGGATCATTAGTGATGAATTTTATTTTCGTCACTAATAGCCAAGGTATTAGTGATGAAAGTATTAACCGTCACTAAAAATGCATTATTAGTGATGAAATTAATTTCGTCACTAATACTTTTCTCACTAGTAGATTTCTCACTCAAACTAAAAGTAGACTTTCGCCACTAAAACCCTTACCCAGAATCCTTATTTCCCCTTCACGCTGAAATACCAAATCCCTCAAAATGTACCCCCCCTCTCCTAGCTCCCTGCACAATCGCATGAAGCCCTCTTCCCTCCTCCTTGTCCTCCCAACACGATTGACCACAGCCGCCGCTGCTACCCACCACCGCCCGCAGGAAGGTATGCCACCTCCTTCTCCCCCTCCCCCTCGTCCTCTTCTTCTTCGTCTTCTCTTCCCTTTTTCTTCTTCTCCCTTTCTATTCCATCTCCTACATTAATTCTTTTTCTTCTCTTGCCACACCCTTTATCCCCTAGCCCTAATCCTTGACTGGGGCTTATAACACATAAGGGGGTCAGTTGGCTGAGCTTAGTTAAAATACAATTTTAGTCCTATTTTTTATCTAAAAAACTTATCAACCATTTCTGTATGAGTTATGGCATTCTAAATAAAGGTTTTGGATCCTAAGGTTAATTTATGGCCATTTTGAGCATCAAACCACATTATGCATGATATGGATTATTACAGACCAAACTTAATGCAATGACAATTTAAATGAAAAAATGTCTTCATTCTTCAACTCTTGCCCTTCATATTGCCATGTCACACGCCAGGTGAATTAAGCTTTCAGTTCCTCATGACCTCCATTGCACCTCGACTCATCGTGCCTTCTAATAGAAAATATGTTCAAGCAATAGAGCACAAGTGAAATAATTTGGATTTGTCATAATCAAAACGGGATAGGACAGATAAAGTTAACAATCTCCCCCTTTTTGATGATGAAAAATATAAAAACAAAAATGGGTACAGCCTTAAAAGGCTCCCCCTAAGAATATGCATAATTTAAAAAAAAAAAAAAAAATCTAGTACAGTTCAAGTAATCTTAGGCAGCACGAATTTGACTCTAACTAAGCCTATAAATACATGGTTTGTGAAATCAAATAATACCAAGAATTGAAAATCATCTCTCTCTTACTCTAAAAGCTAACTTGCTTACTGAATTGTTGCAAATTTACTGAGATATTTTGAGATTCTGACTTCTTCTCTAAGTAAAAGTTCTGAGTTCTTGAATCATATCAAGAGAAGAATACCGGTGATATAATTCTTGGGCTTCATACTTCATTCTTTTGATATTTTGATTGAAGTATATTAGTGTTTGAAATTGTACTAACCAGCTCTAGTTGCGAGCAATCTTTGAACACACATATTTGTTCTTCTTCTTGTAGATTTTGACGGTTCAAAGTTGTTTGGATCGTTGGACCAAGCGTGAGGTATCGCTTGGAGAGGGGGCTCTACTCTTAAGGAGGCTTGTAATGGTTTGTTTCGTCCTGAAAGGAACGATATAGTGGAAACCTTAGGTGGTATTGGCCTAAGGCGAGGACATACGCTATGGATAAATCGAACCTTATAAAATTCTTGGTCTCACTCTTAACCTTTCTCTTTATTTTCTGCATATATAAATTGTGTGGAGTATATTCAAAGTGCAGGAAGCCAAAACCGAGATTGAGAAGACTTTTGACTTAAGAAAGTATGTTGATCTTTGCGGAAACCTTAAAGGGAGTACATTGATCATTTTTGGAAATCTTAGTTAAAAGAAAGCAAACAAATTTCATTCTTAACAGGGCTTGAATCAAATTCACAGGGCTACAAACAAACTCTACCTTGAGTTCTTGCTAAAGCTAAAAACTGCAAAAGTGCTATGTCTCATATCTGATTGAGAATATTGTGGTTGATTGGTTTAATGTTTGTTTGATTACTATTGCTATGAAAAATTTGATTTTGTTGATATCTAAATTGTGATTGAGTTAACTAAGTATTAGAAATTAGATAAATCTTGTGTGATCACTAAATTAATAAAAGGTTATGGATTTGTAAAAGGAATTAAAAGAAAATTTTGATTATCCAATTCACCCCCCCCCTCTTGGGACTACACCTTAACTTTCAATTGGTATTAGAGCCGTGTTATAACAAATCTTAAAAAGAAGTTATATAAAGATCTAAATGGCACACGTAGGAGTAGCCCCTTTGGAGAGGGTCAATCCTCAACCAGACCACCAATCTTCTGTCGACTCAATTATACATTTTGGAAACAACGAATGAGAATTTATCTTCAAACCATGGATTGTAAAGCTTGGAAGGTTGTCACACATGGTGACTTAATTCCTACAAAACTAGTAGGTGGAAAAGAAGTTCCTAAGGAAGAAAAAGACATGACCGAAATTGACCATAAAATGTTACAAGTCAACTCTAGTGCTGTAAATGACTTACATTGTGCTCTAGATATAAATGAGTTTAATAGGGTCATGGCTTATAAAATAGCAAAGGAAATATGGGATAAACTTGAGGTAACATATAAAGGAACCATTGATGTTAGAGATAATATAATTGATATGCTGACTAGTGAATTCGAAGCTTTTAGGATGAATCTGGACGAATCCATCAGAAACATGTATACTAGGTTTACACATATCATAAACTCCTTAAATGCTTTAGGGAAAACTTATTCCACCTATGAGATGATACGTAAAATCCTTAGAAGACTTCCACCAATTTAGGAACCAAAAGTCACAGCCATAACGGAAGGTAGAAACCTTAAGACCACCTCACTAGATGAACTCATAAGATCACTTCTCACTTATGAGTGGCTATGAAAGAAAGGAACATTGAAAAAAAAAAAAAAAAAAGAACTCTATAGCTCTTAAAGCTTGTAAAGAAAGTTCAAGTGAAGAAGATTATACAAGTGAATTAGATGAAGTAGAACTTGCATTTATCACTAAAAGACTTGGAAAATTCTTTAAAAGGAACAAGAAGTGTTGGAATTAGTGTATTCCCAAGAGGGGGGTGAATTGGGTATTTAAAAATTTCTCCTAGTTTTAATCAAATATTAGTTGTATTTCACAACCTAGGGACTTTCTAAGCCTATACCAATTGCGCAGATAAAAGTAATATGCGGAAATTAAGTTATGCGCAATATTTATAATAAATCAAATATAACATACATGTGAAAAATATAAAGTGAGGTAAATTAACAGGAGACACACGATATGTTATCAGGGTTCGGTAAATATTGCCTACGTCTCCCCCTCTAGCCCGCAAGCCCGAGGATTTTACTAAGGCTCACTTAACTGGTGGAGCGGCACCAATTACAACCAGGTCAATTAACGGGACTGACCTCAACCTTTACACACTCTCCTTGCCCGACAAAGAAGGCCCTAACAATCCTTATGAGTTAGATCAAACCCCCTCAGGTCACGCCTGGAATACAATCAATGAATACAAATTTTGTGTACAAATAACGATGCTTCTAATACAAGCAGATTTGTACCATTATGCACAAGTAATAATCAATGCACCTCAAACACAATAAGAACTATAAGCTGAGTACAAGATATGTGTATCTACTCTCAGTATTATGTCAATCTACAATCCAAGTGTGAGAGTGTACATGTTGGCAATCTATCTTTGAAACACTATACATATAATAATTTCAACCACAAATATAGTTTCAAAGATTTCAATAGCTCAATTAAACAATTCAAACAAAATTTTCAAAAGTTCAACCATAAGAGATATTTTTTAAAAACAAGTTTTGTCAAAAATATTTTTCTTCACAACACAAGACAAGCTTTTTAGTTTTACAATTAGAATGCAAAGACTCACAAGCTTAAGAAGGTTTCCCACAAATGAATTTATGAATTAAATCATTTGAAAGACCTATAGGCTTACTCTCACTAAAATCAAAAATCAATACACTTATATGAGAGTATAAGCAAGTAGGAACTATATGGAATAACTCAAGATACCCTTTCTCAAAAGGATTTTGCAATAGAATGATCAATGAAAAAGTATATGGCTTTGAGTATAAAGAATATGGAAGCGGGGAAGATTTTGGCCAATAAAATTTTCAAAGAATTTTTTGCTTATCTAAAATCCTAATCACCCCTTAATTTTGCAAATGATAGGCTATATATACAAATGAGAAGAATTATAGTCGTTAGGGACATATTGGTCATTTTGAAAAAAAATTAAGCGAGGTTAATAAAATTTAACATTGTTTTAACCTTGATAAAATTTGCCAACCCGAGAGCACCGATCGACCGAATTTAAGGTTTGGTTGACCAAGTGACAGAGTTCGGTCGACCATGTAAAAAATGAACTAAGAGTTTGGTCGACCAGAGTTGCATGGTTCAAGGAAGATTTTCCAATTCCACGTGGTTCGGTTGATCGGGTCAATTTGAACTACAGGATTCGGTCAACTGGGAGGTTGGTATTTCCCACGTGAGGGGTCAGTCGACCAGGGCGTTGCCCATATAATTCTAGTCAGTCAAACGAAAGGTCAACTTGTTGACCGAGGGAGATTCGGTCGACCAGGGCTAACCTATATACATCTGGTCAGTCGACCGAGTGGTCAACTTGTTGACCCGGTGGGAATTCGATCGACCGAAGATCTCAGTGTAACTAAGGTCGGTCGACCGAACATGTCAATTTTTGCAATTTGGATCTTTTTATTTTTAAAATATTTTCCTTGTTCGTATAATAATTAACTTAAATTTGATTAGGCATTCATTTAAGCATGCATAGGGGACCTAAGGTTAATCTAGGTCTTTTTGAGGTCTACTGAAAAAATATGACGTTTGGTTGACCGAAGGGTGATCCCTAAGGTCCATCTATAGTCTTGAGCTTATCGTCCTATTATGCACGCGATGCATTAATTATTATAGACCAGAGATTATAATTATAGACCCAAATGATAAATATAAAAATACAACTTAAAAACAGACAAAGGTTTCATGCTCTGCTCCTCAAGGATTCCATTGATTGCACCAAAAGATGTGCTCATTTGAGTGCTTCTCAGCTTTCACATTGCATCATCATCTGTGCTAACCTGCTCAAGTACTCAAAGCACACAGATGAAATATTGTGGTTTGTCATAATCAAAACAGAGATCTGACCAAAAAGTCAACAATCTCCCCCTTTTTGATGATGACAAACACAGGAGCAAAATATGGGTTCGCCTGACAAGGCTCCCCCAATTAGTATGCACAGATACAAAGTGATATTCAATAAAGTTTTCAAACAAGCATGAAGACATCGGAATGATTCAGGTTGTTCATTTAAATGCCTAATATTTTCAAATTGAGGTAACAAAAGGTCAGGGAGAAAGGACTAATTTTGCTCTTATAAAACATCTCCCCCTTTTGTCATCAGCAAAAGAGTATAAAAAATTTAATTGTTTTTGAAAAAAAAAATGGAAATTGAATACACAAAACAGTATAGATGGTTATTAAAAGATTTAAATGATATGAAAAACATAGTCAAACCATAAATACGCACAAACCATTGCAATTGAACCATACCATAAAACTCGTAAAAGATTTGAGTTTAAAACATACGGCATATGATAGCAGGCATATGTTTGAGCATCAAGACGGTTTAACTAGTTCATATGCATTTTATGTATAACCAATGGATCAGTCATGCAACATCCTTTGTAAATTTGTATATAAAAATATAACTTCATTACATAAAATTTCAATTCAATACAAGTACAATCATGAAAACATTCACGCACATAAGCAAGAGATAAGGTATGTATCATTTACAATCATTTCTTAACATAAGAATATAAATATATATAAGTAAATAAATATATATATATATATATATATATATATATATATATATATATTCCCCTTATGATTATCAATAAATACTCGGGGCTTAAACTTGCTGAAAAAGAAACTTTAATTTAAGACTCAAGCAAGCATTATTTTTCTGGTTTATCATTTAAGTACAAATCAAAAAGTAATAGAAAAATCCAACCATATAGATCCAAAGATATTAAGTTTAAAAATAGGGATCATATGGCAAACCTAAGATACTTGTGGCTAAGTAGTATATTTTAAATCAAGATTTTCAATAAAAATCATTTCGTTTAAGCACAAGCCATAATGAGCTCAACAACAAATCTAAGCCAAAAAATAAAATAAAATTGATGAGCATAACAAGATAGAATTTAAAGAAAATATGCTCCTCCTATCAATTTTGAATACGTGCTTTGAATCTATTAGCAATTTATACTAAAACAAATTTTGAAAGTTCAAGAGTTTAAACAGTATAAGTACTCATTTCAGATTTTACTGGATATATGTTAGACCAATAAATCTCACTAGTAAAATGTCCCTAAACACTCATGCACTAAAAGTCAAGCAATAAGTCGAGCATGGTGTTTGTGTGTACTCAAAGCAATCCATATCAAAGATATTCAGTAGAGAAAGGATATGATGTTCAAGGTACATAAAACAAATTAGGACTCAAAAAGTGGAAACAATGAAAATATGAGTCCATGGGTCAGGTGCTATTAATCCTTTTTACAAAGATAGGGCTTTAACTCCCCGGTATAGTCTCAAGAACACATAAGTACATTAACATTCAAGGATACATTTCATTCAAGCACATCCATCACATGTTCATCTTTCTTAATATTACTTAGCATATAGGAGATTATAGGCATTAAGTTCATTTTTATTAAGAGTGGGGCTTCATCTCTCCCTGTATATTTGCATGCACGCATGCTTGCAATATAGCTCAAGGATTATAGTCATTTAAAAAACATTCCTCATATGTTAATCATTTCAAAATATTTCAGCATGTAGCAAATATAGGCATTCAGCACATATGCATGACATATTGCATTTTATTTTTAAAGCATAATAGCCAATCAAGACTATACCCAATAGTAATGTAATAGGGGATTTAAAAACGAATGACACAACTCAAAATGCTCAATAAGTGTATGCAAAATGAATGCTCCCCCTGAGTCATGCAAAAATCCTAGTCATATGGACTAAAACTTATAGCATATTGCTAGCCATTTAGGTCCAACATGAAGAACATAACATAGGGATGAGGACCAAATGACGTCCATGACCTAGTTCATCCTAAGACACAAGAAAAAAATGTGTACATGTTTTTCAATTTATATATAGCATTTACAATTTTACATGTACTAACCTATTTAATTAACTAGCATCCTAGGAAATAAACATATAGATTGTGCATGTTTTTCAGTTTAGCATATAACATTTAAGAAATTCAACATGCACCAGCGGACGGTTCAGCATGCACCTATAACTAAGGATGAAAAATTAAATTCTTTTATGATTCACTCATCCTTTCAAAAATATTTTAGCATGCATTAAATTATCTATCCTAATACATGGTTTCATTTATGATAAAAATTCTACCGAAATTTTAGTAGAATTTCATCTGTAAATTGAACATTTTCCCATTTTTATGCATGAAAACATGATAGATTCAAGTAATCAATTTAAAACAATTCAGTTTGAGCATACGAGAACCTATTTCTACTACTAGCATGCAATACACAACATACTGCGTCTGCCATGCAATTGGTGTTCCATGCAATCCAGTATTATCAATCAATATATTCAATAAAAGTTCACAATATTAGATAATCACAAATCACTATCCATCAATATATAATATGAACAATAAACAACAATCGATAGTTATGAGTTTAGTGTTATGTTGTTTTTCATAAAGGCATATGGAAACATAATAATGAGAGCATTCAAAAAAGTCATGAAATTTTGAAAAGAAATGCTTCCCCTGAGTTATGCACTTATTTATTTTATGCATTTTTCATCTCAAAATGCCGTAGCCAAGAATCTTAAGATTTTTAATGATTCAAGCTTGGCTATGATTGCTTTAGGCTTATCAGACCAAAAAGTCACAAACAATATTTTTCAAGGTCATAAGCCTGTCTTGCCTCTTTTCTTATGAATCTCAAAGCGTGTGAGAGGCACACGACTAAATATTCTTAAGGATTAAAATTTCTGTTAAGTTCGAAGAGTATTCATTATGTGTGGACATTTTCTAAAATATTTTCGTGCTTAGTAATCATGTCTAGGTATGAGCAAAGAACATCTAGGAGAGTATGAATTTTTTGAATACAGCTTTTTGGACAGTGGTATGTATCCTTTAGATATAATTATAATTATGAAGCAAGGATACAACTGTTGAGTAGGATGGATGTCTTATGATGAGCACTCAATATATATTAGTCATTTATGATCAATAGTGCTTTAAGCCAAAAGTGATGACTAAACATTTTATTAGGCATTTTAGGCTTTCAAGATGAGTTTAGCACCAGATGTTTAACTAGAAGCATTCATTTCCTAAAACTCAAACTTGTGCAATGAACAGAGTATGCTTAACTTTAAATGATCATATTTAAGCATGAGTTAAGCAATTTGACTTATTTACCAAGAAAATAATGCTTTGTCCATTTGGAAGTGGATTTCATTCAATTATGTTATAACCAATGTTTATCAAATTTTATTTAGCCATTATGATATATAGATATATACGTATTAAGTTCAAGTTGGATACATTACTTGAATACTCATATTGGCTTAATTATTTAAGATTCTTAGTATTCAATATAGAGTACAGTGAATGCATATACTAAGAATTTTCATTTTAAACACCAACCACTTCCTAAGCCTATAGTCATCACAACTAGGAACTAAAGGAAGATTAAAATATTTATATAATTTTCTATTGCAGTCCAATCCTCCTTAGGTCCTACAAGGCTCGCTTTTCCGATCACCCATTTCATCCTTTTATCCAAGCCTCTTCCATTTTTACTTGACATTGCATGATTATGGGTTTGATGAACTAACCATGAACCTTTTTTAAAAAATTTATTTCTTTTAATTCTTAAGGGTTCATTATGATTATTCTTTTCATTTTTAATTTCGAGTGTTATGCTAGAATAATCTTCAATTACTTCTTATAAGCTTATATTTTTTAATATCTTCTTAATTTTTCTCTTCTCAAGAATAGGATGATAATCTTTTAATTCTCTCAATTGTATAGCTATCCTTTTGTTTTGATTTTTCAGAAAAGTTTTATAATACAACACTCTAACTAGAGACTTATGAATTTTAAATGAATCATTTTCTAGTTGTCTATTCAATGATATGCTTTCATCATAAAACTCATTGCATGATTCAATACAAGATTTATCTCTATAACTATCATATGAATGAATGCATACAGTATCATCATTAGAAACAATCGATGATTCATTATAAGATATATCACAAATTTTTTTATAAGAATCATCGCATGCATTATTAACAAAATTATCATAAAATTCAATAGATGATTCAATATTTGACAAATCATGACATTCAGCAATAGAATCATCTATAGAGGCTGAGATAGGAACATATACCTCTTTGTTTGTTAATGAAATTGCCGTATTATTTATCACTTCCTAAGTGGTGGTCTCATTTTCCTAGGACTCTCCATATTTCCTTTCGAGTTCATCCCAGATATCCTTTGCACTCTAACATGCCATAAACTCAACAAAAATATTAGAATCTAATGCAAGATATAACATGTCCATGGCATATGAATTCGCATGCATTAACCTAATATAATTTTCATCCAAGGGCATACGAATCCCATTAACAATCACCCGCCAGGCCATCCAATCCATTGATTTTATAAATATGCTCATTCTAATTTTCCAGGTGGTATAATCGACACCACAAAACAATGGAGGACTAGAAGGTGATCGTCCCTCTCCGAATGGGGATACACCAATGTAAGTCATCCCGATCTTTAGCGAAAACTTTTTTATCAATGCTACAAGGCTCTGATACCAATTGGTGGAATTGGTGTATTCCCAAGAGGGGGGTGAATTGGGTATTTAAAAATTTCTCCTAGGTTTAATCAGATATTAGCAGTATTTCACAACTTAGGAACTTTCTAAGCATATACCAATTGCATAAATAAAAGTAATATGCGGAAATTAAATCATGCCCAATAGTCACAATAAATCGAATATAACATGTGCAAAAATATAAAGTGCAGGAAATTAACAGCAAACACACGATATATTATTGAGGTTCGGTCAATACTACCTACGTCCCCACCTCTAGCTCGCAAGCCCGAGGATTCTACTAAAGCTCACTTAAGAGGTGGAGCGGCACCGATTACAATCAAGTCAATTAATGGGGCTGACCTCAACCTTTACACACTCTCCTTGCCTGGCGGAGAAGGCGCTAACAATCCTTATAGGTTAGATCAAACCCCCTCAGATCACACCTGGAATACAATCAATGAATACAAATTTTGTGTACAAATAACGATGCTTCTAATACAAGCAGATTTGTATCGTTACACACAAGCAATAATCAATGCACCTCAAACACAATAAGAACTATAAGCTCAGTGCAGATATATGTAACTACTCTTAGTATTATGTCAATATACAATCAAAGTGTGAGAGTGTATGTGTTGGCAATCTATCCTTGAAACACTACACAAATAATAATTTCAACCACAAATATAGCTTTGAAGATTTTAATAGCTCAATCAAATATCTCAAACAAGATTTTCAAAAGTTCAACCACAAGAGAAATTTTTGAAAAACAAGCTTTGTCAAAAATATTTTTCTTCACAACACAAGACAAGCTTTTGAGTCTTGCAATGAGAATGCAAAGACTCACAAGCTTAAGAAGGTTTCCCACAAATGAATTTATAAATCAAATCATTGGAAAGACCTCTAGGCTTACTCTCACAAAAATAAAAAATCACTACACTTATATATGGAACTATATGGAATAACTCAAGAAACTCTTTCTCAAAAGGATTTTGCAATAGAATGATCAATGGAAGAGTATATGGCTTTGAGTATGAAGAATATGGAAGTAGGGAAGATTTTGGCCAATAAAATTTTCAGAGAATTTTTTGCTAATCTAAAACCGTAATCACCCATTAATTTTGCAAATGAAATGCTATATATAGAAAGGGGAAGAATTATAGTCGTTGGGGACATATTGGTCATTTTGGAAAAATTAAGTGAGGTTAATTAAAATTAATAGTGTTTTAACCTCGATAAAATGGGCCAACTCGAGAGCACTGGTCGACCGAACTTAAGGTTCGGGTGACCAAGTGACAGAGTTTGGTTTATCGTGCAAAAAATACACTGAGAGTTCAGTCGACCAAACTTGCATGGTTCAAGGGCGATTTTCCAATTCTGTGTGGATTGGTCGACTGAGTCAAATTGATCTACATGGTCCGATTGACCGGGCGATTGGCATTTCCCACATGGGGGTTCGGTCGACCAGGGCGTTACCCATATAATTTTGGTTGGTTGACTGAGAGGTCAACTTGTTGACCCAGCGAGGTTCGACGACCAAGGCTAACCTATATAATTCTGGTTGGTTGACCGAGTGTTTAACTTGTTGACCCAGTGGGAGTTCAGTGGACTGAAGATCTAAGTGTAACTAAGGTCAGTCGACTGAACATGCTAATTTCGGCAATTTTGGTCTTTTTGTTTTTAAAATATTTTTCTTATTCATATGATAAATAACTTATATTTGATAGGGCATTCATTTATGCATCCATGGGGGATCTAAGGTCAGTTTAGGTCTTTTTGAGGTCTACTAAAAAAATTCGGTGTTGGCCGGTTGACCGAAGGGTGATCCCTAAGGTCCATCTATGGTCTTGAGCTTATCATCCTATTATGCACATCATGCATTAATTATTACAGACCAAAGATTATAACTATAGACCCAAATGACAAATATAAAAATACAACTTTAAAATAGACAAAGGCTTCATGCTCTGCTCCTTAGGGATTCCATGGATTGCACCAAAAGATGTGCTCGTTTGAGTGCTTCCCAACTTCCACATTGCATCATCATCTGTGCTAACCTACTCAAGTACTCAAAGCACACAGATGAGATACTGTGGTTTGTTATAATCAAAATAGGGATCTGACCAAAAAGTCAACAAGAAGTTCACTAGAAAATTTAGAGGTGCAAAAACTGAGAAAGGAGGAACAAGTTAAAAGGAAAACAAGAATAAAAATGATCCCCATACTTGTTATTATTGTAAAAAGGTTAGACATATAAAGCCTGATTGTCCACAGCTCAAGAAAGAAAAGAAGAAGAAGAAGAAGAAGAAGAAGAAGACCGCAATGAAAGCTACTTGGAATGATACGAGCTCAAGTGAGTCGGAGAACGAATCAAGTGAACAAGAGATGGCCGACATGTGCTTCATGGCACACAATGCTGAGGTAAATTCTTATTATAGTTCTTCAAAAGAGTCTAGTGGAGAATCCAGCAATAATTCATGTGAAAGTATGTCTTCTTACAAAAAAAAATTCAAGCTGAACTATTTAACTTACACAATAGGTTCATCAAAGTATCTAAGAGAAACATAGCCTTAAAAGAACAAAATGAGAATCTTAAAAATCAACTGGAAAGTTCTAAAATGGCTAAAAAAGAAAAGGATTCCCACATTGATGATTTAATAAAGAAAATTAACAGTGTCAAGAATTAGTGAAATTGCAAGTGAATAATGATAGCAAGAAAGATCTAGAGATAAATGATCTCAAAAGTCAAATTGAAGATAAAGAAAAGATCATTTACAACTTTACAAGAAGAAAAGAGAATTTTGAGAAGATGGTTGGACAACAAAGGAAGGCTAATAATAAAGAAGGAATAGGTTACAATGGAATTACAAACAAAAGAAAGAAGAAATTTTTCATGGGATACTTTGTAAAAGAAGTAAAACACTATGCAAGTACATCCTTTACAAATATACATGAACATACTACTTGTTACTTGTGTAGGAATAAGGGACACATAATGTTTAATTGTCTACTTAAGAAGAAATATGTCAAAGTTAAAAATGTGTGGAAAGTAAACACTAAAACTGGACATGATTTAAAAAGAGATAAGAAGATTTGGATTCCGAAAGTAACACCATAAATCCTTCCTTGTAAGTATGCTTTAGGACTACTCCATCAAAGGAAAAATGGTACTTGGACAGCGAGTGTTCAAGACATATGACGAGAGACAGAACAAAGTTCATGTCCCTAGTTCAAAAGATGGAGGATATGTGACTTTCGGTGACAATGCCAAAGGTAAAATCGTCAGTATAGGTAAAATTGGTAAAGGATCCTCTTTGAAAAATTTATGCAATAACTATGCCTTCTTATCTCAAAATAAACCAAAGAATGTAGAAGAAGCTTTAAGTGACAGTTTATGGATAATTGCCATGCAAGAAGAGTTGAATCAATTTGAGAGAAGCAATGGACATTAGTCCCCAAACCAGAAAATCATTCAATTATTGGAACTAAATGGGTATTTAGAAACAAAAAGGATGAAAATAGAATTGTAGTTAGAAATAAAGCTAGACTTGTAGCTAAAGTATATAACCAAGAAGAAGGGATAGACTATGATGAAACATTTGTTCTCATAGCTAGAATGGAAGCAATTAGGATGCTCTTAGCTTATGTATCTCATAAAGAATTTGAATTATATCAAATGGATGTAAAGAGTGCATTTTTAAATGGTTATATTAATGAAGAAGTCTACGTAGAACGACCACCAGGCTTTGAAGATATACAAAAACCTGAATATGTGTACAGACTAACTAAGGCCCTATAATCTTTGAAACAAGTACCTATGGCTCGGTATGAAAGACTTAGTGGATTCCTACTAGATAAAGGGTTCTCTAAAGGTAAGGTTGATAGTATTTTTTTTTATCAAATCTAAAAAAGATGACATGCTCATAATCCAAATCTATGTAGATGATATTATTTTTGGTGCAACAAATGATAATCTATGTAAAGAATTAGCCAAATGTATGCAAGAAGAATTTGAAATGAGCATGATGGATGAGCTGAACTACTTCCTAAGATTACAAATCAAACAAGCTAAAAAGGGAACCTTTATAAGTCAATCCAAATATATAAAATACATGCTTAAGAAATTCGATATGGAAAGTAGTAAGCCCATAAGGACACCCATGAGTACTTCATTAAGTCTCGATAAAGATGAAAAAGGGAAACCCGTAGATATGAAATACTATAGAGGTATGATAGGAAGTCTACTATATCTAACGACATGTAGGCCCAATATCATGTTTAGCGTTTGCATATGTGCACATTTTCAATCAGCACCTAAAGAATCACATCAAATAGTTGTTAAAAGAATACTAAGATACTTAATAAGAACAATAGACTTAATTCTTTAGTATCCTAAGGATACCAGATTCAAAATGATTAGCTATTCAGATGCCAACTACGTAGGGTGCAAGATAGATAGAAAAAGTACTAGCGGGACTTCTCACTTTCTAGGATGATCCCTAGTATCTTGGTTCTCTAAGAAACAAAACTTTGTAGCCTTATCCATAGCCGAGGCTGAGTATGTTGCATTTGGGAATTGTTGTGCACAAACCTTAAACATGAAACAACAACTAAAAGACTATATTTTAGAATATCCAGCCATTCCAATCAAAACTGATAACACAAGTGCAATAAACATTTCCAAGAATCCAATATCACATTCAAGAATAAAACACATTGATATAAGACACAATTTTTTAAGAGATAATGTTCAAAAAGAAGACATATCCTTTGAATTTATGAACACAAATGATCAATGGGCGGATATCTTTACGAAACCTCTCTCTGAAGAAAGATTTATATCCATTAGAAGAGAACTTGGGTTATTACATAGTATAGAAGTGAGTTAGAATGATTTCAGGATAAGAATAAAGAAAACTTCAGAAGTTTGAGGACTCCAGGCGACTGAACTTATAGTTTAGGCACCTACACAGAGGCTCAGGAGCCTGAGCTTCAGACTTCAGGTGACTAAAATGCTACTGCCTGTTGACATTCACCTTTGGAAAATCTTCAGGCGACTAAGATTATTCTTCAAGCGCCTGAAGTCGCGGGTACTTTATATATTTTAGTGTAGAACCCTAATCTTTTTAGATTCCAGGCTTCTGAACCCTACTCCTCCACTCACCCGAAGACCACCCTATTCTTCATTTCCTTCAACTTCTCACTCAAAATCCTCCAAATCAAAGCCTCACAAACACGATCCTACATCTTTCCCACTATTTCTAGGGTTTTAAAGTGAGTGATCATTTGCTCCCTGTTTTTCAAGATGCCACGTACTAAAATCACTACAAACCATGGTTCTTCTTTCGGAAATGATGATACCAACAACGAACAATGGTTGGTCCCTTCGCATTCAAAGCATATATATAGAACCTGTATTCGCTCCATTGAACCAATCTTCGGTAAGGTTATTGATACACACTTCTTTGATACTGAATTCTCAAAAATCCTACCTTTGTTTCGGGAGATTAGTTGGAAAAATTTTGTTGTCTATCAAGCTAAAGGTCTATTCCCCAACCTTGTCAAATTTTTTTATGCAAATATGGTTCATGGGGAGAATGTTTTGACCACCGAAGTAAAGGCCAAGAAGATAGTTCTAACCCCTCAAACATTGGCTCCTATTCTCCATATTACTCCAAGAGAATTTGAATGCCTAGCTTTTTCCCAATCATGGATACTAGAATAAGGCTTCACACCCAGAGAATGTCTGCTGCTAATTATGGTGAATGAACTTGTTTACTTTGGGCATCCCCTTATATACAAACAACTAAATTTGAAAGCACAAATACTTCACAAGATCATCACCAATAACATCCTACCACACACTGGTTCATGTGAACATATTTCTTAAGTCGATTGTTTCGTGCTGTGGTGCTTGCTGAAAGGGAAGAAGCTTGATTTAGCTAGCCTAATTATGAAATGGATGTGGGCTAAGTTGGAAGAAAATTGAGTCACCCTTTAGAATGGCGGTGCTCTCAATGTTATCTTTGTCACTCTTAGTATTACCACTCCATCAGACCTATTCATCAAAAGGACTCGGTATGACCTTTTTACCTCCACAACCCTAAAAAAAAAAGGGTTATGAAAAAAATGATGAGGGTTGGATCTTGAAAGGAGGGAGGCCACGAAGGCTAGCAGCTGTTCCACCTTCTCCTCAGGATCAGCACCAAGGCCCTACAACTAAAACCCCTACGTGGTTCATACCTTTCTACATTGAGTTCACATCATTCAGCCGTGATATGCGTGCAGGTCTTCAGTCGCTTCAGGATACTTACCCTTCACTAGACCAACATCTTATGCGTGCTGATGATGTTGATGTTGATGATGTTAATGATGACAATGTTGATGATTAGCTTAGCATTCCAACAAAGATTTATGTTTGCATTTTGAATTGTACTACTCAATTTGTTTTTTTTTTTTTTGTTCAATTTGGTATGTAACCTTTAATACTTATGACTTGTTGAACTTTTATACATATATCTATACATGCTTATGCTTCTTATGCTCTTTGTATTCTTGGTTCTTGTCTCTTTTTGATTGATGTCAAAGGGGGAGAGACATTCTAGAGAGCAAGTATGAGAATACGAAAATAGGATAAGAAAATAAGACTAAATCATATGAACAATGCCATACAGCAAGGGGGAAAGAAAGTTATAGTAAAGGAGAGAAAGTTATACAACAATAATATAGTATGAGGGAGAGATATACGCATAATATGATATTGATATGATGTAATGAATATTCTATGATACTAATATACTATAATGCATATGACTTTTTGAGTTTTGAACTAATATGTGAAATTGTCACTTTGATATTGTTAAAAAGTATGCTCTTTGTTAGGAGGGGGGGAACCGTTTTCAAGGTTTTCTCATTTTTACTCCTTATTTGTCATTATTAAAAAGGGGAAGATTGTTGGCCTAACAGGGCTTTCATGTCTTGTTTTGAGGGTAACAAATAAAGGATGGTTTAACAAGTTGGTGTTCAAGTGATGATATTTCAGGAACTCTAAAGTAACATGCTCAAAGAGATCAAAAAGGAATATTAAAAGATCATCAAGTGCTTCAAGACATACTATGAAGTGATCAAGTAGGAAGTTCAAAAAGACTCAAGATAGTTAAAGTGTAGACACCCTATTTTTGCCCTAACCAAATAGAACAAGGGGTCCCCTCTTATTATTTTTATTATTATTATATTATTATTATTTTCCTATATTATTAGTACTGTACTATTATTTTGCTTGTATTTTTATTATCATTATTATTATTATTTTTCATTTTTATTATTATTACTAGTACTTTTACTATCTTTATTTTCTTTTTACTTTACTATAATTATTATTATTTATTTATTTTATTATATTATTATTTTTATTTTTATTTTTATTACTGTTATTTGTTTTTTATTATTATTATTATTACTGTTATTTGTTTATTATTTATTAGTATTATTATTATTATTATTATTTATTTTCCTACATTATTATAAGTAATTTATTATTATCACTATTTTTTATTTATTATTATCATTATAATTATTTTATCTTTATTATTTTTATTTTTATTTTTTTACTATAATTATTTATTACTATTTTCGATTAGTAGTATTATTATTACCTTATTGATGCTAATATTATTATGATAATTATTATTATTATTTCCTTTTTCATTATTACCATAAGAATAAAAGCATAAAAAAAAAGAGAGAGAGGAAAAGAAAAATAAAATCAAAAAAGGAAAGGATATTAGGGTGTTTTTGGGGGGGAGAGCCTTTAAAAAGGCTTGGGGGAGCACACGGTTACAAGGGGGGCACAGCCGAGCAAACAGAGTAAAAAAAGAATCTTTCTCTTCTTCTTCTTCTTCTTCTTCTTCTTCTTCCCGGAGACCATACTCTCTCATTCTCGACTCCGACCACACTTCCAGCGTCCAACCCCCCTCTGCAGTTCCTTCTAGCCTCCATACCAAGCACCTACTCCCAAGCACAGTGCTACGGCCACCAGCCGCGAGGCCACCACTCCAGGCCACACTCCAACTCTCGGCTCAACAACTCAGCCGCCTACCTCTGCCTGACCACACCAGCCTCGTCACCACAGCAGCCCGCTGCTTCCACTGCTGCTTTGAGCCACCCCCGGCAATCACTACAAAACTCACGACTTTCCCACACCAGCGCAGCAACTCACCTTCACATCGCACAGATCCGGCACGGTGTTACCGTCGCCGTCGGCTACACCCCATTCCGAACCAGCTGCGAAGCTCACGGCCTGCACCACCCTCTGCTACACAGCCGAGCCAACCCCCCGGGCAAACCATCGCCGTCGTCTCCCATGATCACAACAGAACAGCTATGCCTGAGGCCAGCCTCCTGCTGGTTCTGTTGCCATTACTCCCTCTCCGGCCACAGCCCATACTTCCGCAATCCTCCCAACCTCCTGCCGAGACCATTCTCGGCTCTCTTCACGCCGCCAGCAGCAGCGGCCACCAGCACCAGCTCCAGCTCCAGCCGAGGCTATCTCCGACCTCTCCACTCAGACGCCGTGAACTCCCCCTGCAACTTCGGCGAACCAGCAGCTCCTCAGCCAGCCCAGGCTGCAACAGCCACCCCCGAAAAATCCCCGGAGACCCTCTGCAACTCTCCACTCACTGTCGCCGCTGCAAGTACCGCCTCCGTCCAGCAACTCCTCGGCCAGCCCCTGTTCCAGCAACCGGCGCCGTCGCCGATGCCCCCCACCACTCGCCGTCTCCGTCATCATTGCCTCAACACCCACGAGCTCCAGCCACCCTCTTTCTGGTCACCCCTCACGACCGCCTAGCCGTGAGCCGCCCCTGTGAGTCTCCCTGCTCTCTGCACACACTCACGCACACTGTCACACACATGCATGTATACACATGAAGTTTATTTATTTCTTATTTTTTTTATTTTTCTTGTACATTTAAATTGAGCTTTGTATATTTGTATATCTAACATTAATTTGTTTTTTTGCAGGATTTTTCCACCTTTGGCTATAATATTAATTCAGATTATATATATATATATATATATATATAATTTGTTTTTATTGCAGGATTTTTCTTTACTTTAGGATGTCGATTATTTTAGGCTTAAATTTGTTTAGGGTTGTAATTATTTATATATATACTCATGTCCATATTTTTAATTGTTTTCATATTTAATACCCATGTCTATATTTTTTTTTTATTGTGAATATTAATTGATTTGTTCCCTTTGTTGTAGGGTTCGTAAAATTTGTTAGTTGATGTTCTTGTTGGTATTTTGGTGGTGCATATTATTTAATGAACATTATTATTGTTGTAGAAGTGTTACAATTAAAATTTGTTTTAACCTTCAAGTTTATACTTTTGTTGTATTTAGGGTATGTATTAAATTTCATATTCATTTTTAGGGTTTCCTTATTTGGATTTACAGAGTTTCCATTTTATCACGTATTGATTTCCATAGTTTGACTATTTCTATATTATCATATATATATGTATTTATTGTTTCCATATTGTTACACATTGATTTCCTTTTTAGGGTTTGATTTCTTCCCTATTATTGGATATTATTGTTTATGATCATATTAAAGTTATATAGGGCCTATATTGTTATTATGATGTATAGACCTTTTTATTCTAGTAGCATTTATCATTGGTAATTATGTGCTATGATATATATACATATATACATATTGGTTGTGTTATTTTTATAGTAGTATTATTGGTACAAGTAGTGTATTATTATTATAATATATTAGGGCTTCGGTTACTTCATGTTAATATGGTATGTTTTGAACTATTATTATGATTTTGTTAATATGGTATCTTTTGGATTATTAGTATTGTTGCATTACTACCGTATACCTTGGGTTCTTCCCTATTGCTATGTTAATTACGTATATATCTTAGGGTTTTGATTAATTCATACTGTTTATGGTATTTTTAGAATTTTTAGGATCTAAGCATATATGGTATTTTTTTTAGTATTTTGATATATATAGTGATAGTATTATAGTATTGCTATTATGTTTACATGTGATGAGATGTATTATAGTATCCTTAGTATATTAATATATATATATATAGTAATATGGTAACTAATTACTTATTTTGACATTCATGATGTTTTAGTAAGGGTGAGTTGCTTATTACTCTATTACCATATATTAAAACCTCTCATACTAGTATTTTCTTATAAAAATTTTATATACAATTTCAAAATTTGGGAGCGTATTTTCTTAGATATTTTATTGATTTTTATTATTCCCTATAATTTTATTGCGGGGGTATGAGCCTTTGGGCATCACGTACCCTAAGCTCTGAGGGAATATATATGTATATATTTATTTATTTATTTATTTATTTATTTTTCATATTTATTTATAAAGTCACAAAAAGTAGTAATTTAAAGACTTACTAGATTTAACTTAGGAATAATTTCAAATTAATTAGGTACCGTTCGTAAGAACGGGCGCGTAGGGGGTGCTTGTACCTTCCCCTCGCGTAACTGTACTCCCGAGCCTAACTCTGGTAACATAGACCCATTCTACCCCTAACGGGGTAGTAATCACGTGTTCTAACCGCACTAAAGGTTAGTGGCGACTCCGACATTCCATATTTTCCTTAAAAATTAAAATTGATTTTAATTTCGCCGCCCGGGGCACACGTGCTCCCGGGACGTCGCGACATAAAGAAAATAAAGCTCAAAGAGAGATCAAGCTCAAGGAAAAGAAAGGATCTTCATGAAGACTTCAAAGATCAAAAGAGTTTTTAAGATTTAGAGAGTTTCATGTAAGTACTTCAACTCTAAATATCATTTTGAATAAGATGAAGCTCATTAGGGGATAAAATGGACTTAGAAACCTTATTTTGAAAACCCCATAAAACATATGTTAGAGGTAAGAAAGCAAAAAAGTCAAGAGTTTTGAAAACTAAAAAACAAAAAAAAAAAAAAACAGTTTTTTTGTCTATCCAGGTGACTGGAGTGAAAGCTTAGGCGACTGAAGATTATGTACAGGGTGCTTGAAGATTTTTTTGAAAGAATTCTGAAGAGGCAGTGTAGCCTCAAATGAATAAAGTTGACCTCAGGCACCTAACCCTATTTTCAACAGAAAAATAAAACAGTGGGATGAAGCCTCAAGTGACGGAACCTGTAGTTCAAGCGACTGAACTTCTGCAACAACCATATTTTTTAAATGTTTTGATTTCAAATTCAAATTACTTGCACCCCAATCTTTCTAAAAACTTGGGGGACACTCCAAGTAATCTTGGGCAACACGAATTTGACTCTTACTAAGCCTAAGAATATATGGTTTATGAAATCAAATAATACCAAGAATTGAAAATCATCTCTCAAAGCGCTTTTGCTCTCAAAGCTAACTTGCTTACTGAATTGCTAAAAATTTACGAAGATATTCTGAGATTCTGACTTCTTCTCTGAGCAAAAGTTTTGAGTTCTTGAATCTTATCAAGAGAAGAATACTGGTGATATAATTCTTGAACTTCATACTTATTCTTTAGATATTTTGATTGAAGTATATTAGTGTTTGAAATTATACTAACCAACTCTATATGAGAGCAATCTTTGTACACACATATTTGTTCTTCTTCTTGTAGATTTTGACGGTTCAAAGTTGTTTGGATCATTGGACCAAGCGTGGGGTATCGCTTGGAGAGGGACCTCTACCTTTAAAAAGTCTTGTAACAGTTTGTTCCACCCGGAAAGGAACAATATAGTAGAAATCTTAGGTGGTATTAGCCTAAGGCGAGGACGCAGGCTGGGGATAAGCCGAACCATGTAAAAATCTCGGTCTCACTCTTAACCTTTCTTTTTATTTTCTGTATATATAAATTGTGTGGAGTATATTCAAAGTGCAGGAAGCCAAAACCGAGATTGAGAAGACTTTTGACTTAAGAAAGTACGTAGATCTTTGTGGAAACCTTAAAGGGAGTACATTGATCATTTGCGGAAATCTTAGTTAAAAGAAAGCAAACAAATTTCATTCTTGTTAGGGCTTGAATCAAATTCATAGGGCTACAAGTAAACTCTACCTTGAGTTCTTGCTAAAGCTGAAAATTGCAAAAGTTCTACGTCTCATATCTAACTAAGAATATTGTGGTTGATTAGTAATGTTTGTTTGATTACTATTGCTGTGAATAATTGGATTATGTCGATATCTAAGTTGTGATTGAGTTAACTAAGTATAAATCTTGTGTGATCACTAAATTAATAAAAGGTTGTGGATTTGTAAAAAGAATTAAAAGAAAATTTTGATTACCCAATTCACCCCCCCCCCCCTCTTGGGACTACACCTTAACTTTCATAGATTTTCAACCATGTCTTCCAATATGTGTAATTGGACCCATTAAATAATAGTGAAAAGTTTGTGGATTGATTTTTAGAAAGTCCTTGGCTTATTGTGGATGCCTATAGGTCTTTACTTTAGGGTCATAGAAATATTAGAACCCTGCTCTGATACCGATTGGTCGTCTAGGTAGGCACCCAAAAGGGATGAATTGGATGATAAAAATTTTTCATCTTTTTATTACAATAAGCTTGGTATACAATCTTGTTTACTTGATAATTGGATTGCATGCAAAAGTCAATAAATAGTATGTCCTTTAAAGAGATAATAGATTCAATGTAATAATAACCAGAGTTTCCATATTATCAAGTTGATTAAATAAGTCAGAGTATGATGGGCATTATAAGGATATTCTCAATATGAAGATTCTAACCTTTACTCAAACATTGATTTGATTGATCAATGATGGATCTAGTTTAAGTCCAAAATCCAACCATTTATTTGATTGGTCAAGGATAATTAAAATAAAGTGCAAAATCAAACTATAAAGCATAAAGAGATAAGAAAGGTATGTAGATTTTATAGTGGTTCTGTTCTTAACCTAAGTTCAGTCCCCAAACAATACGCTTGAGCTTTTTCACCAATACCTGTAGTAATATTACAAAACTAGGACAACGGTCCTACGTTGTTTAAAATCTATCAACAATTGTGTCGCAGCACCAAGGACAACACCTTACGAGGTTAACACTTCCTCAATACATCCCTTGACCAAAACATAGTGTCTTGCACTTCGGGAACAGAATCCCAACTAAGATAACATCTAACAACTTGTGTTGAAGCACTCTAGGACACACATCCTAACATGGTATTACACCTAAATAAAAAAAACACCAAGCTAAACCTCTTAAATCTTTTTCTAATTCACATAACCAAATTTTGAGAATCAGAACCATGACTCTAGGGAGCCTTGAAGAAGGACTCGGACTATTAGGTGAGATATGCAAAATGAAGTATGAAGTACAAAAATAGCAAAATAACCAAGTTAATCAAATAACAACATGTAAAGTAGTAGTGTAAGCAGGATGCTTATGTGTGTTGTGTCCTTGCATTTGATCTGTCTTTAACCAATATTTATAGGCAAGTGATAGGAATCTTGCAAGCTTTGTTTAGAATCTACAAATAATCTATGAACGAGCTGGAGGATATTATTGCTCAGTAGTTAACTGTTAATGTAGGCTGAAGAAGGAAACCTAGCCATTAATAAAATCATTGCTTTATTCTCCAATTTTGAATTTTGAATGTTAAATCTTGACATTAAGGGTTTAGAATCTAATTAAGATATCAATACAAAATTTATGAGATGATACAAATTATATTTATGCAATAAGGTGGTCAAATAGTACTAGCTAGCATAGATAAATTATAGTGTGTACGTTTACGAGTTTGCGACAGAGTCTGCATATGAATTTTTGAATGCATCTATTAAGGAGTCTGTAAGTGAGTCTATTCGTTGATTCTATGTGTCAGTTTTTGTGTGAGTCTATTTGTAAGTCTGTGTGTAAGCTTGTTCATGATTCTATAAACTAAGCACCACTTTGTGTCAATCAATCATCAAAAATAACATCAATAAGACTCATAAAAAGCTTAATAGCAAGTTTCTTATATTATTCTATCCAATGATCTTGAATAATGATTTGAAAAAATCTCTCTTTTCTTGGTCATCATTATCTTTTTCCAGGGATGATTATTGAACAAAGATCATACTTAATCATGATAAGCATTGCTAATCAACATTTGTCGATGCCCATTTTTCTAAGCAGGTTGTCCACTAGGGAATTGAGAGGAGTCGAAACCTCACTGTGCTCTTTGGTGTTTCTCTTTTGGTCTTTCTACATTTTTTTGGTATTTTTGACTATTCCATGTGATCCAAAATAGTCCAAAATGATAAGGTGGTGTCTGATAGCGATTTTGGCCTCAAGCATGCAAATTGAGGCAAAACCCTTGTCATTCCTAGATTTTATACTCCCTTTTTTCCAAATCCAACTACACCAATTTGGAGTATTCCGAAATGGTAATAAAAAAATTGACTGGGATTTTGACTTTAAACATACAAATTGAGGCAAAACTCTTGTCGTTCTAGGCTTTTCTACTCTTTCTTTGCCTAATTCGACCATAAAAGGTGATTTAGAGCAGCTCGAAATGGTAAGAAAAGATCTGATAGTGATTTTGACTTTGGGCAAGCAAATCATGGAAAATTCCATCATTTCTGACTTTTTTAGTCTTTTTTGCCAAATCTGGCCGCATTGTGTGATCCGGAGTAGTACAAAATAGTAAGATAATCTCCCATAGTAATTTTACTCTCCTACACAAAAATTAAGGCGTAAGTATGGTCATTCTGGCTTTCTGACTCTCTTTTTACCAAATTTGATTGCACCAAGTGATTTGACGCAATCTTAAATAGTAAGAAATGGTCAAATTGCAATTTTGGATTTGGCACAAGAATCGAGGTAGAATTCTAGCTTTTTTGTATTCCATCATGCTTTTCATCACAAATTTTTTTTTTTTCAAACTTACTATTTTCATCCGCCATTTTCAAAGACCGGTATTACAAGCCTTGTGCCTGTTTCTTAAACTTTGGTTTTTCAAGTTGGTAATAAAAGACCAACATTTCCAAACCAACTGTTTTCACCATTCATCCTCACCATCATTGTCATGATGCAATTTTCAAAGACCGATAATACAAGCCTGATGTCCATTTTTTAAACTTTGGTTTTTTAGGTTAGCAATAGAAGCCCAATATTTTCAAACCAACCGTTTTCACCATTCATCCTTACCAACATCATCATGTTTTCATCAAAATTAGGGTTTAGAGGTCAGCCCCTTTTTAAACCAATACTCTAGGCTCCTTGAAGCCATGCTAAAGAGCTCAAACAATGATATCATCACTAGAGGACCAAAAGGGGGTTTTTTTTATCTTTTCTTTCTTTTCTTTTTGAAAGCAATACATATGTAATTGCAGTAACTGTTCTACGAAAGGGTGTTGTTAGGGGTTCTAAAAGGCTTGAGATGGTTTGTTAGTCACCTTTACTACGCACAAATATACTCTCAAACTCAAAATATGGTTTTTGCAAATGTTTTAAGGTTTTTATTTATTTATTTTTCTTTTGTTTATCTTTTCAAAAAAATAAGGCGTGCAACTATGTGTCATTTGATTTAAATTTTTTTGCCCATTTTCCTTCAAAAGTCGTCTCACTTGGGGACCACTACTCCCTATTCATAGGTACCCCAGATAGAATCCAACATCGACAGTGTACTATATTTGAATTAGAGTTGAATACAACTCAACGGAAATGTTTAACTACTAATTTAGTCTCAGAACTCAAGAAATTATTTATAAAAAAAAGAAAACAATATTCTTGAAGACTAGTTGTGCTGATGGTTCATTCTCCAATGAGTTATGTCCATCGAATATTAATGCATAGTTGAACATCCAAATAAAATTGAGTTTCATCCATAAATACGAAGACATGTTTGCATAAAAGATATCAGAATATCAAAACTTGTGCAAATCGGTCTCTAAGGAACTATATACTACAATAGCTTCATTTCTTATTGTACTTTGGATTGCTTGAGCTAATTGTAAATCATCTTGATAGGTTAGGACATTAATATATCTCTTTAGCATTGCTAATCAAGCATATTTTTTAGCAAGTTAAAAATAACTTGAGGATTAAAGATAATTCTTTATATTTGTGAAAGGGTAGTTTACCTAGTTTGCTTAAGGGCATGTTTTGCCCTGAGTGAAGGTTTTGTTGGTTTTTGGGAGGTTGCCAAGAAAGAGAGTGAGAATTATGTATAAGATAGGTTGTCCTAACTAAGTGACACTTAGTATAATTGATTAAGCTTAGTGAGAATACTTAAGTTATCTACTTAAGGAGTGGATGTAGGTCATGGTCAACTGAAACCACTATAAATGTATGTATCTCTCTTGCTTGTGGTTTGATAGTTTGATTTCAGTATCATACTTCTTGTGGTTTACTTCAATGCTCGTATAATCTCAACATTGTTTAAGTCTTCTTAACTTTTAACTTGAATTAAATAGTATTTAAAGAAAATAATATTTTTATGACTCCACTCATTCCACCTTGGGTGCTAGACTAACACTTAATTATTGTACTTGTAGATATGTTGTTCACATTCTATTAACTTGCCTTCACTCCCATTTCAAGATTAAGTCTTTATATAGTTTTAAATTTGCTTTTACTTGGCACGCCTCTTAACGTATTGATCAAAGACTTAATTTGAGAGCAATTTCATTTAAACCATAATGTAGGCCAAGGTTTAGGGTCAAAAAAAGGAAGGATCTTGCAAGGTTCAAATCCATTGCTTTAAAAATTTAGTAGCGGCTTAGGATCATCTCTACCAATACCTTCTTAGTTTCTTCTTTATTTTTTCTTTTTATTTTTTGTTCATTCTTCTTTCATTTCTTAATTCTTTTTTTTTTTCTTGAAAATGCTTTTTCTTTCCTTCCCTTTGAATGATATTGCAACATTATTTTACATTATTTTTGCCCCTCAAGCCTTAATGCAGTGGATTACCCTCTAATTGACCCTTAAGAAATGAATAATCTCTAGTATCAAAAGGGTAGCAGGGGAAAAAATTTTCAAAGAGTGTAGAAAAAAAATAGACTATTTTAATCTTAATTTACATTCTTTCTTTAATTGGGCATGAGATGCTAGGGTTAGAATCAAGGTAAAAGAATTTGGCTTGCAATTTATATCTTAAAAGGTTATAATTGTTGACTTTGTTAGCACATGGATAAAAGAAGGAACACAAATAGTCCAATTAATAACCACCTATTGCTAGTTGAAAACTAAAATATACCTTGATGTTGCTTGCTCATATAAGAAAATCACACTTGATGGATTTGATTCGCATATTTCACAAAGCATTAGAGCTGATATGATTTCTCAAATTATTTTTTATCGAGCATGAAAATCATTTTATATTTCTAAAACTCAAATGAGAAAATTAGTGAATTCATTTAGTTGCAATTTCAAAATATAAAATTTGAATTTTCCATCCCTCACTTTAGCTATAAAGGAGACAATCTAGCTTAGTCTAGGATATTTGTAAGGCCTATTAAGGATCTAAGAACAATAATCACACACACACAAGCAAAATAAGCACACAAAATAAGAATACCAGATTTACGTGGTTCGGTCCAATCTGACTTACATCCACAGAGCACACCGAATATACTATAACCTAATAGAAAAACAAGAGAAGGAGACGCACACTCAACCCAACTTTTCTCACACTTTTACCTCTCTCATCTTCAGCACTCTCACACTCCTCGCTCACTCACTTCGTTATATTCACATTCACGTACAATTGCTTCATTATATAGCTATATTGAATGGATAGGAAAGGAAGGGAATAATTAGAATATTTAATGGGTTATTTTAGCACACGAGCATTATCATTCCAGCACATGAAAGTTGGCTCCTCCGCGGCTCATTTTCATCAACAACTCATCCTCTTCAAGGCCATTTAATTTTCCGTTTCCATTTTCTCCACTTCCATTTCAGCTTAACAATCTCCCACTTGAAGATGGGGATACTATCTCAACCAGTATATAGATAATGATGTGCTCAAATATGTCTTCAAACATGAAGACCAACCAAAGTTGAGCACAATTCTAGCTTCTCTGTAATCACCACCTTTGTCAACATATCTACCGGATTCCTACTACCTTGGATTTTTTCCGGTTTCAGCACTCCATCCTCTAACAGAGATTTGATGAGATGATAACATAATCCAATGTGTTTGGTTTTGGAATGAAATGTAGAGTCCTTTGCCAGATGTATCACATTCTAACTATCGTTGTGCAAAACATTTCTTTCCTGATCATCTCTTTACTAGCTTTTGTCACTGCTATATACTCAGCTTCTGTAGTAGATAAAACAACAATCTTTTGTGTATGTGACATCCAAATAACAGTTGTAAAGCCAACAGTGAATACATATCCGCTGGTGCTTCTGTGATGATCAATTTCACCTGCAAAATTGGCATCAACATATCCTCGAATTTTCAAATCTCCTTTGCTAAAACATAGCCACTTATCAATAGTGCCACGTAGATATCTCAAAATCCACTTCACTTATTCCCAGTAAGTCTTCCCTAGATTTGACATAAACCTGCTGATAGCTCCCACTGCTTGACTAATGTCTGGTCTGGTACCAACCATGACGTACATGAGACTTCCAATGGCTGAGGCATAAGGTACGTTAACTATGAAGTCCTTCTTTTCATCTATCTGGGGAGCTGATCCTTGGAGAGATGAAAGTGACCGGTCAATGGCGTATTTACTACCTTCGCCCTGCTTATGTTGAATCTTTGTAAAACACAGATAATATACTCTGATTGAGATAACCACAATGTTCCCTATTGCTTATCTCTGGAGATTTTGCATTCCAAGTATCTGCTTAGCTGAACCCAAGTCCGTCGTGTCAAACTCTTCTGACATTTTCTGCTTTAATTTTCTGATTTCTCCTATATCTAGTCCTGCAACTAACATGTCATCGACATATAGTAATAGTATGATATAGTTAGAATGATACCTCTTGAAGTAGCAACAATGGTCGGCATTGCATTTCTGAAAATATTTTCTGCGCTTAAAGCTGTCAAATTTTCTATATCATTGCTTGGGAGCTTGTTTAAAACCATACAAGATCTTCTTCAATCTGCACACAAGATCCTCTTTACCTTTTACTGAGAATCCTTCTGGTTGGTGCATGTAAATCTCCTCATCATGATCACCATAAAGAAATGTTGTCTTCACATCCAATTGCTTGAGATGTAGGCCCTCTGAGGAAACAATGCTCAAGACTGATCTGATGGTTGTTAACTTCACAATCGGTGCAAAAATGACAGTGTAGTCAATTCCTTCCTTATGCTCGAAGCCTTTGACTACCAATCGGGTTTTGTACCTCCCAGATCCATCATGCTCCTCTTTAATCCTATACACCCACTTGTACCTCCTAGATCCATCATGCTCTTCTTTGATACTATACACCCACTTGTTGTGAAGAGCCTTCTTACCTTTGGGCAACTTAGCTAGTTCCTGCGTTTTGTTGGAGTTAAGGGACTTCATCTCATCCTTCACTGCAAGCTCCCACTTGCTCGAATCTCCCACCTGACATGCTTCATCATAACATTCTAGTTCTCTTTAATCTATAAGAAGTAAATAATTCATATACCTTTTATTTGGTACATGCTATCGAGAAGATCTCCTAAGCTCCAGAGCTAGAGTAGGAGGCGGTGGTGCGACCATCTACTCCATAGGTTCCTCTGCTTGAGGAATATTGATATTTTCCTGCCGTATCTCCTCTACCCAAGGATTATCAATGTTTCATTGTTGTGTACCGACACCTTCTAGGACATCATCCAAATCTACATAGGTTGTTTCATTCTAAGCTGGTTCTGTGGGTTCTGTTGGTTCTATTGTGTGTCTATTTTTGTACATCACTTTTTCATTAAAGATCACATCTTTGCTTCTGATCACCTTCTTTTTTTCATCATCCCAAATGTGATACCCATACTCATCTTCACCGTAACCGACGAAGGTGCATTTCCGAGACTTTGGATCAAGCTTGTTTCTAACATGATCATTAACATGCACATATGCTACACAACAAAAAACTTTCAAATATGAAAATATCACCTCTTTTCCGCTCCATACCTCTTCTGGTAGATTGTTGTTCAATGGTATTGATGGACTTCTGTTAATCAAGTATGTTGTTATATTGACTGCTTCTACCTAGAACTGCTTTGGTAAACCTGATTGCATACACATGCTTCTGGCTCTTTCAGTTAATGTTCGGTTCATCCGCTCGGCTACATCGTTGTGCTAAGGTGTACCTGGCATAGTTCTTTCCATCTTGATACCATGCTCATAGCAGAATTTCTTGAACCCATTGTTATCATACTCACCACCGCTATCGGTTCTCAGCTTCTTGATTTTCAAACTAGTTTCATTTTCAACCATTTCTTTCCAAATCTTAAAAGCATCAAAGACATCAGATTTGTATTTCAGGAAGTAAATTCATACCTTCCGAGAATGATCATCAATAAACATCAAGAAATAATTCCTTCCACCTGGGGATGAGAAGGTCATCGATCCCCATATTTTGATGATTATGCTCCCACTTAACAGAATATTTTGATGCTGCTACTGACAACATTAATTAACGTCATTAACTAACTACTGACGTGATAGGTGGGACCCATTGATGACGTGGCGTTGACGTGGCAAGTGGGGCCTAGTGCTGACATGGAAGTGGAGCCCAGTGATGATTATGCTAAATTACACCTGGTAAATTCCCATGGAAGTGGGGGATCACAATGGACCTCTTTAGTCCTACTTTCCTAGACAGAATTTCCTTAGACACGTAATTGGTACAATATAGCTCCTTGGACCTCCGATCTAGCAACTTTGCTCCAATCTGGCAATTTTGCTCTGATTTGGAGACTTTACTCTGATCTGGCTCTGATACCACTTGTTAGGGATCTAGGAACAATAATCACACACACACAAGCAAAATAAGCATACAAAATAAGAACACCAGATTTACGTGGTTCGATCTAATCTGACCTACATCCACAGAGCACACCGAATATACTATAACTTGGGAGAAAAACAAGAGGAGGAGACACACACTCAACTCAACTCTTGTCATAATTTTCTCTCTCTCACCTTCAACACTCTCACACTCCTCACTCACTCACTTCACTATATTCACATTCACGTACAATTGCTTCATTATATAGCTATATTGAATGGATAGGAAAGAAAGCGAGTAATTAGGATATTTAATGGGTTATTTTAGCACATGGGCATCATCATTCTAGTGCATGAAAGCTAGCTCCTTCGTGGCTCATTTTCATCTACAACTCATCCTCTTCAAGGCCATTTAATTTTTAGTTTCCATTTAATTTGTTTCCATTTTCTCTGTTTTCATTTCTGCTTAACAAGGCCTCCATGTTAGACCTCTATGCATAGTCCTAAAAGGATTTGTAGGATCTTTGCCGTATTTCTATTAGATCAACAATAGGCTTGATGAAATCTATCTCAAGCAACCTAGATAATGGGCCAAACCTATAATTTGAGTTGGTGGAAGACTTATGGGCAATAAGGATGCCCATGGTGGTTGAGATGTAGTGGAGCATAACTTTCATTTATAATTTTTTGGTCGGTAGTTTCTTAAGAGCTATCATAATTATCAATTTTTGATTGTTTTGATTTTCTAGTTGGGACTCATCAATAATACTTTTTAATGAATAAGAATTTATATTTTATCCATTTTTCAAGCTAATCTTTCCACCTTTGATCTTCTTTTCCCCCTTAATTTCTTTAATGAGTATTTTTATTGTGCAATCTAAAGACCTATCAAGGCTAGTGGCTTATTACTTTAATGATTGATATACAATGACCATCTTTATCATTTAAAGAATGATCGGTCGGATGTTTTGTTGAGTGTTCACTTTATTATTTTACTGGAATTTGTAGCAAATGAATAATGTTTCATTGCTTATTTCCATGCGTACATTGACCAACCACATCCTAATTAGGGGATATACCACAATATAACATGGATTCCAAGGAAGAATTCATTGTGTGAGGCTTGATGAATTCTCCCTCACTTCATAGAGTTGAGTTGATTACTTTCCACTCGCAAGGCTTAGATTCCTTGTGAAAGGATACTAAGTTTTGCTTTCTAGTTCAAATACTTGATCTACTCATGTTATATAATTGTTGATGTTCTCCTCTTTGGTTTTTCTCAAAACAACTTTTGCCATCTCCAATTTCTTTAAAGTTTCCTTGGATGCAATGTTATGCCCCGATTTTCGTACAATTTTTTTTTCATAAACAATAATAAATAAATAATCTACATGTCATCAATAACATCCACAAATCGGCCGTGTCAACCACCCTACTAACATTCATACGACCCGACTCACATTGGGTACCAGATAAAAAGTCATTTATTTCATTATTACAACCTAACAGCGGAAGACAGTGTATTTATATCATTTAGAATACAATATCCAGAGTATCCACATACACACATATACATCATTATCACAAATCCAAAAACTACTCAACTCTAGAGGAAATTACACACCCCCTAATCCAAAAACTCACCCTGTGTGTCAGGGTTCCAGCTCCCTATGATCACGGAGCTCTATCACCTGGTCTATCCCCACTCTCTGAAAAATTTAGATAATTTGGGTGAGACACATCCCAGTAAGACGGAATAAATTATTTACAGTGTGTGGTCATATGAGTTCAGTTATAATACACTTTACTTTTCAAACCATCGTTTCATCTGAGAAAATACGTTGATATTCATATACTCATAATCATATAGATATACAACACAAGCTTTTATAAGCTTTAAAATCATTATCAAATTCAATGATTTCCAACACATCTTTACCGCAAAGCTCCTGAGAATAGGGAAGATTACCCACCCATACACGTTGCTTCTCTCTGCCCTAACACGTTATGCAGCCGGGTATGGCCACATCTGATACCTATCAGGACACTCACCTTACTTAGTAAGCCCTCAGGCGGAGAGTTTCACTTCGCCTCAATTATTTATTTTATAAAACACACACTCTTTCATTTCTCACAATCATTTCTCATTTTAGCTCATTACATATTTATGTATACATAAGCTCACATTTATGTACTTTACATAATACATTAGATCACATAATTCCCATTTTCAACATATTCACTATTTCCTTACTGAGCATACCTCCCCAACGGCATCAGTAAGAATCTCACGCGCACACACACACAGTCTCCATACTGAGCATACCTTCCCAACGACATCAGTAGGAACTTCACACACACACACACACACACACAGTCTCCATATTGAGTATACCTCCCCAACGGCATCAGTAGGAACTTCACACACACACACAGTATCCATACTGAGCATACCTCCCCAACGACATCAGTAGGAACTTCACACACACACACACAGTCTCCATACTGAGCATACCTCCCCAACGACATCAGTAGGAACTTCACACACACACAGTCTCCATACTGAGCATACCTCCCCAACGGCATCAATAGGGACTTCACATACACACACAATCTCCATACTAAGCATACCTCCCCAACGGCATCAGTAGGGACCTCACACACACACACACACACACACAGAGTCTCCATACTGAGCATACCTCCCCAACGACATCAATAGGGACTTCACACACAATTTCCATACTGAGCATACCTCCCCAACGGCATCAGTAGGAAATTCACACATAATTTCCATACTGAGCATACCTCCCCAAAGGCATCAGTAGGAACTTCACACACAATTTCCATACTGAGCATACCTCCCCAACGGTATCAGTAGGAACTTCACACACAATTTCCATACTGAGCATACCTCCCCAACGGTATCAGTAGGAACTTCACACACAATTTCCATACTGAGCATACCTCCCCAACGGCATCAGTAGGAACTTTACAACACAATTTCCATACTGAGCATACCTCCCCAACAGCATCAGTAGGAAAGAAATATCACCCACCCGCAATTATTGTGCGGTATTGGCATATCATCAATCATATTTCAGTATATCTCAATTTAGTTCATTATAAATATTCTCATCATTTTTTGTGCACTTTCATTATCTCATAATAATATATAACATATTTCACGTATTTCCACATTTCTCAAAATATTCATGTCAGTAATTTGTACAAACTCATTTTTCATGCAAATACTTTCTACTCACGTATAAATATCACATCAATCATTCTCATTCACTATTTTCTCAAAAAATACACATCATTATATTTCACATTTTTCAACATACCTCGTATGCCACACAGTTTTCATCTATTATTCATAAAATATTAATTTCAAATTCCAAAATAACACAATTTAAAATTACTCAAATGCCACACAATTCATCTGATATTTATATCATAATAATTTTCAGACAAAATATCATATGCTCATTTTCACGTATTAATTAAAATAGTAATTCTAAAAACATTGCTATAATTTATTCCCCTTGCTTGACTTATTGAGAGTCTCGTTAGAATCCCAAATTCTACGCCCTTGGCCACCGAAATTCAACTCCTGCAATTTGCATTTTTCCTAGATTAATTAATCTATTTCTCCAAAATAATACACATCTAGCCTTCCCTATGCTCCATATACCTCAAATTAATATTTAAACTATTATTTAACACCTCCACTTAATTTTCTAATTTTGTCTGCGGGTCCCAAAATTACACCCGCGGCGCTCACTCGGGCCCTAAATTCCAAAAATCCTATTTCAGCCCCAAATGCTCAATATTTTAGCATTTCTAAATTAATGCTAATTAATTAAAAATATGCCCCTTAATAACCCCCACACCCCAAATTTGGGGTTTTGGCTCGACACCCCCACAAGAATTTCGTCCCATTAGACTTGTAGAGAATCATCCCTAGAATTCTCGTGGTGGTGTCCGTTCGTCAATTGGGCTTATATTTTGTAAGAAATTAAAGAAAAAGGGAAAATTGACTTACCCTAGGAGATACGTCTACGCCGCTCCTACCACCGATCTGCTTCAGTAGAAATGACGGCAGTGATGAATGGAGTCTAGTGGTATCTTTGGATTTTCGATCGGGTGAAAATCTGCCATGAAATCAAGGAGAGAGGGAGAGAGAATGAGAGGAGAGAGAATGAAAGTTCAGTGCTGCGTAAAGTAAAGGAAAGAAAAGAAAAGAAAGAAGAAGAAGAAGAAGAAGAAGAAGCTTCCTGAAGCTTCAAGCTTTAGGAGGATATAATAATAATAATAATAATAATAATAATAATAATAATAATAATAATAATAATAATATATTTTATTAATAAAAATAAAAAATAAATTTTAATTAAACATTTTTTTTTTCTTTTTTTTTCGATTAATTAATTAAATAATTTATTTTTATTTTTTATTTTTATTTTTTGGAAATCACTCTACTAATCTTCTATAACCCTTTTTGGGGTTATTACATGCAACCTGCAAAATAAATAAATAAATAAATAACAAAATACACTAGCTAGCAATTGTTGCAACTATGCCCTATGCCATAAAATATTCAAAATAAAAATAAACAATATAGTGTCTATTTTGTAGTCTACTTTTTGTGCGCTTATACAAAGTGATTTTTCTCGAGGTTCGGCAAACTGCCTACATCCCCGCCTTGACTCACAAGCACAGGGATTACACTAAGGCTCACTTAACGAGTGGAGTGACACCTAAATATAACTAGGTCAATTAGCACAGGGTTGACTTCAACCTTTACAACCAATCCTTTCGGGCTGGATCAACACCCCTGTCGCGACATCCTGGACCCAACCAGATGTGGGTTCGACTAGCAATCAGGGGAAAAATGGTGGAATGTGAAATTTTTGAAAAAAAAGAGTTTTTCGTGGAAAACGATGTGTGATGGAGTCGCCACTAACCTTTTGAAGTGCGGTTAGACCACTTGATTGCTACCTCGTTAGGGGTAGAATCAGCCTGCGTCACTAGAGTCGGGTTCGAGAGTACGGTTACGAGATGGGAAGGTATTAGCACCCCCTACATGCCCATTCTTACGAACGGAACCAGATTAATAAAAAATTATCCTGAAATAAATGTAATAAGCCTTTAAAGATTACTCCGTTTCAAAAATCAAAAGAATGAAAATACTATATAGGTATTCCCTCATAACTGGAGCAATCCAATACTCCGAAGAGTCCATGCCATTTGTTGTAATAATCAGGAAGGAAAATCAGGAAAATAGTTTATGAAAATACACTCCTGAGGATTTTGAAATTTGTAGGTTTTTCTAAGTAGGAAAATACTATTTTGGGTGGTTTTCGAAGTTCATTCGGGATGAAAAATATTTTGGTGACTTTTTCCAAGTGTGAAAACATTTTCAGTGATTTTTGAAAATTTTTGTGATTTTTGTGATTTTCCTCGAACTTTAAAATAACACATATGAAAACCATGGAAATCAAGATATGAAAGAATTTTTTTAGATTTTCTGGGAATTTTGTGATTTTTGTGAATTTTCTAAATATCGTAATAAAAGAGAAAACCGGCGTGAACCAGTTCAAGGGGGAATGAACCGGTCAAATGTTGACCGATCTAGGGAAAAAATCGGTTTAAGGTCTTGGTCGGGACCATTTGTGGATTTTTTGAATAATTAAACTACAATCAAGTGGAATGGGGAAAACCGGCAGGAACCGGTTCGGGGGATGACGAACTGGTCAAACGTTGACCTGTCTAGGGCAAAACCAGTTTAAGGTCTTGGTCGAGACCATTATGGTTCCGAGTGTGTCTTGTGAAATCAAGCATGGCTATTGAGCACGTGGATGTGTATATGTATGCATGTGAATTGTGCATGAACGGGTGTGTGCATGAATGTGTATGTGCGTGTGGGTGCATGTACGTGCATGAAGGTATGAATGTAGCACACATAGGTGGGAGTGTGTGGATGCATATGTTGCACGCATGTTCATGCATGAATGGGTAATCGTGTTCGTATGATTATGGTGTACACACATGAGCACATGGATATGTGAGTATGTATATGTGAGTGGGAATTTGTATAAATAAGTGTTTGTGAATGAACATTGTATTGTGCAAGTGTGTGAGTTTGTAGGAAAGAGTGCATTCATGATATGCATGAGTATGTGAATTTGTATGAATGAGTGTGGACATGCATGTGCACATATGTGTACGTATTAGAATGCATGTGTTGATTAAGGTGTAATCCCAGGAGGGGGGGGTGAATTAGGTATTTTAAAAATTCTTTGAAACCTATTTACCAATCAATCCTTATTTCTAAGTTTATCTAATTAATGATAGGAACTTATGTCTGAATTAAAGTTATTTTATCAATGAATTCCTTTTTACTCAATTAAGTGCGTATAAAGTTATTCAACATACACAAGCAAGCAGGAAATTAAATACGATGCTGAAAATAAATAGTGAAGGGAAGAGAGAAAGCAAACACAGCTTTATGAGGTTCAGCCTACTTGGCCTACATCCTCGCCTTGAGCAACCACTCAATGATTCACTAAAACCCTGCTACTTAAAGTGGACGGAGCTTCCCTTACAATCCGCTGCTTACAAGAAGCACAGCTTCCTCCTACTCCACTACTTACAAGAGATACAGCTTTCTCCTCTCACACCGGTTCACACACCGAACCGTGTATACAATAGAATCTGGAAAATACACTCAAAAATAATGCTTCTAACAAAATCTGGTGAGTACAATTCAAATTCCTAAAATATTGACATATGATATAACTTGAAGCTCGTGAATGAATGAAAATGATAAAATCGTTTTATGTATGATATGCCTCAACACACAAATCCCTTTTTAACCAAAACTTTCAAGTAAAGATAAATTCAAACTGTTTTGGAATAAACTAGGGTTCTTGGCTCACTTTGCAAAAATGCACACTTATACAATTGAAGTGAACTAGTTAGCAAAAATTTTGTCTTGAATATACACTCAATCAAAATCACAAAGTTTTATTTCATGTACTCAAATCACAAAACTGAGTATATTAATTTGCAGAAAATATCCCTCAATTAAAATTGTAGTTCTACGTACCAAGGATATTAAATCAAACTCTAATGTATCTAAAGATAGATCCTTTTAGAAACTACACACTTGAATCAAACCTTTCAATCAATCACACACCATAAATCAAATAATGATCTTGTTTAAAATAGCTTTGTATATGTATGGGTACTTTCAAGATCACCCTTTTAATCAAGACTAGGTTTTTCAATAATAAGCTCTTTGAGAAAATATATGTATATTTATATTCTCTTGAATCAAAATTTAATCTACCAAGTTAGATAAACTTTCTTAAGTAATGATCTCTTAGAAAATTAATTTTTGTACGAATAGACACACTCAAGATCAATACTTTTCAATACTAGTCAAGAACAAGCAATGAATGAGATGTAAAGTTCATAAGACTAATAACTTGAAAGATCAAACCTCAATACTAGATTGAAGTACAGTAGAGTAAACAAGTTCCCTTTGAAAAACTGATTTGATTTGCCCAAGCTTGAAGATTTGAGATTAATGTATATGCAATCGAATAGCACTAAGAGTAGATAATCAACAATCTTGCAACAAGGTGTGTTCTTCTCTTTCTTGTGTGTCTAACTTCTGTTCTAGGGTTTAAATATTCATAATATATAGTATATTACCCTTAGAATTGATCTCAGCCGTTGGATCAATAAGATACCTCGCGTGTCTTTTTAATAAAGAACTGATTTTTAGGCTTTCCCGTGAGTTCAGGCAACCAAACTCGACTTCAGGCTCCTGAAGTGGCCACTTCAGGCGCTTAAGGTTCCAAGGTCAGGCGACCGAGGTACCTCTACCAGGTTCTATCTTTCCCCTTTAATTCTTCAAGCTATCGAACTTAATCTTCAGGCTACCGAAGAAATTCTTGAGGTGCCTAAGGATAACTTCAGACTACCGAAGTCCCCTTTTTCACACATATTCATTTCTAGTTTAAAATTCTACTTTGATTCTTTGCTTAGGTATTTTATAAAACAAGTTTTCCATGATTTTAAAAACATTTCTAAGCCCATGTATGAACTCTAATGATCTACATGAAATGCATGAATCCTAAAATCATTCTAAGTTGTCTTGAGCCTCAAGATAAATCATACGAAAAATGTAAGTACATGAGTTTTAAATACCCATTCCCAAAACATTCTTGACCTTTGCTGCTTGCATCTTGATTCTCATACTCTTTGAGTTCCAAGGTGCTTTCTAAAATGTATAATCTTTACTTTATGGTGTCCATGACTCATTATCTTTCCGTGCATACTCAATGTAAGTCCAGTTCACAAACTCAATGCACAGATCAAATATCAAGTGATTTCTCATTATCAAAAACCGGATTGGACTCATAGAGTCAACAGCATGGGTGTAGACATGCATGAGTGAAGGTGCTCATGTGTGATTGTGTTCATGTATGTGCATGCATATGGGCATGCCTAGGAGTATGAGAGTGCTTTGAATATGCATGTGTGATAGAATTATTGAAAAATATTTTTTTGATTTTCCCCTTATTTGTCTATATTTTTTGGCATTTTTATTGAATTTTTATGATTTTTTTGTGATTTTTATGGGTTTTTTAGGAATTTATTTAAATACACACACACACACACATATATATATATATATATATATGTGTGTGTGTGTGTGTGTGTATATAAATCGGTCTCTTACCGGTTTAGAGACCCGACCGGTTCAAAGGGAGAATTGGTCCAAAGGGTCAACCTGGTTTAAGGTCTGGGGCAAGACCAAGACGCCACGTGGCGCAACACGAGTGGAGGGTGTAGATGGTTGATATGGTGTCATCATGGCCCTTGATATGGAGGAAATTTGACTGCTGGGAGGGATCATAGATACCTTGACAGCGTGGGGAACAGCGTGGCCATATGTCACATGGCCAATGGAAGGTCAGATCTCAAAAGGTTCCCTGACACGGAGCAATCGGGGCCGTCGTTGGGAGTAAGATCCAATAGTGAAAGATGGGGCTACTTCTAGCATTTATTGTGAGAGAGGCAATACACCACGTGTCGCTCTCTGAGCAGAAGTGTGTGCGGATGGAGGTAATGGAAGTCATCATTATGGCTAACACGATTGATCACAGCCGTCGACGAGGATCGAAGATCCAACGGTGTCGGTGAGGAGCGTCAGAAACATTGCCGTGGCCCTCTCTCAACTGTTTCTTTCTGATGCAGATCGTATGGTTGGATCACAAAGGAAAGCGGATCACCAACATAGAGAGATCCTGACCGCATACAAAAGACCTGACGTGTATGGCTAAGATTTAGCCACGCGAATGCTCCATCGGAGGGTGAATAAGGCGCCTCGTACTTTGATCTTGTGGTTCCAAGGAGTTAGATACTTAAACCCAGATTTTTTGCCTTCTTTCATTTTTCATCTTTCCTTTTTCAAAACGCTCATCCCCCTCACCCTTTCTGCTTCTTCACGAACCAAGGTTCGGGAACTCTAGGATTTTCTCAAATGTCCTTTCCTAGAATTCAATGGATCCAAGCTCTAGTCCCTCCTCTTTCTTTTGTCTCTCTCTTTTCTTCAACCTTCCCTTTTCTTTTCTGTTTTACCAATTCCAACCCGAAAGCTTCCCCCCTTTTTTTTGTTTCTGCGACGTGCCTAATATCCCCACGAGCTTCTAGCTTGAATCCAAGCCCTTGGTTGTTTCTCACGACGGCGTCCTACGCTCCGCCCGCACCTTGAAGCTATAGAGCTGAGCTTCACACTTTCCAAGTCTTCTCGAAGATTGATGTCAATGTCACATTTTTTATATCCATCCTTTCCTCTTTGACACAACACCAACGACAAGGAACGGAGAAGGATTCAGTGGGAGCTAGGAGACCCTTTCGGACTTCTCAGATTATTCCCCAAAAGATGGGTTTCTTTCTCTCTCTTTTCCTTTTTTATTCAGCTTTTATTTGTTTATTTTTGCTTGCAATCTATTGTGTGTGTGCGAACACTGGTTTATGATGATCATGTGTGGGATGTTCTGGTGATTCGAGCGAGAGATTGGGATCTTTGGTTAGGTGGTTAGGGTTTCAATTTGTTTGAGGCGAGGTCGAGGACGAGGCAACTCATGTCCGACTCAGTGGGTCAGGATATGTCAAACTAGGGTTGAGTAGTGCGAGTCAACCCGGATGAGTCGTGTGAACCCGGGTAACTCTGAGTGAGCCACGTGGGCTCTGTTGCATGTTTAAGACACGTGCAGGCTTTTAGAATTCGAATGGGCTTAGTTTGAAAATGGGCCAGCCTGGCCAGGGTTGGTTTTGAAAACAGGTCATTAGTTCTTTAAAACAGTGGGCCTCGGGGTGATTCTTTGAAAATGGGCTTTGGGATTTAATTTGAAAATGGGTGGTGGGCCTATTTTGAAAAATGGATAATGGACCGTTTTTGTTAAAAGCTGGGTGGTGGGCTTTATTTACAAACTAGGTTCAGGGGTTGATAGGGTTTGAAATGGGCTTCGGGTCGTTAAAAAGGCAGAGCCGGCCCACTTCCATTCTTAAACAGGGCCCGGGGTCTTTCAAAACAGAGTCCAGGGTGGATTTTAAAAACGGGCCCCCCCTGAATTTTTAAAACGGGTTTGGCCAGGTTAATGGTGAGGATCCGAACTTAAGCTTGGGTTCAGAGGTCGAGGGTTGGACCCAGGGGGACATCAGAGAAAGAGAACCCAAATTTAGGTTTGGGTCGGATCGTTCTTCTCCTTGCTGCGTGTGTGTTGGTGCTCTGGTTTAGCGCTCTGAATTCTACTTCTCCTACTCTTTGTATCTGTCTGATGATCTGCTTTGATTATGCTTTCCCCTCTTCTCTAATTTTAGCTCTCAATACTGCAGGGTTTGCTCAAATAGTTTTTGATTCATAGAGCTTGCTCTCTCTCTGAGACACTCAATTTGGCAGAACCTCCCCTCCTTGATTCCTAACCTCTTCTCTCTCTCTCTCTATCTCTCTATCTCTCTCTCTCTCTATTCTCTCTCTCTCTCTCTCTATCTCTCAATTTCTGTAGGGCTTCTTTCCTATCTAATTCTTTCTTCTCTTAATTTAGGCAAGATATGGCTATGCTCTCTTTTTTCTCTATCAATCTGCGCAGAGTAATTCTGTGCTCAGAGGGGGTGTCCTTCTATAGTGTTAGGCTCTCTATTTATAGGGAGTTTGGGGCGACCTCTTGGTGCCAAATTTCCCAATCCTAATGGAATTTCCTCGGGATGGCAAGGGAATATTTCCTTAACCAATTTCCCCATTAACGAACTGTTAGGGAATAATTCCTTCTCAATTATTTCACTTTCCATTTTCTTTTATTATTATTATGTTTTATTTCGGCTGCTAACAACCTGCATTGTTGTGGCCTTCGTACGCAAACACCTTGGAGGCTCTAGGTGGCAACCCACGAGTGGAGGGCAAGGCATCTTCTTGTTGCATTTTGAATTTTATTTTGTATTTTATTTATTTATTTTTTCTTTTTGGTTGATGCATTTTGTATGTACCCTGAAATTCTCTCCTGCAACCATTATTTTGTAACCTCTTTTGTAACATTTCCTGCACTTGGCATTTTACATTTTTGTAACTTCCTTCATGTATTATGTGTTTGCACCTTACGCACGCAATTGGGACACACGTCTCTCCCTTTTTCCATAAAATGTAACATCATTTATTTTAAAACCCAGTGAAATCCAAATTGTCAAAGTTAATCAACTCTGCCTAAGAATACCTGGTTAATAAAGTATGATCTTAAGGCTTTCCTGATTTTAAAAACTCAATTTTAAAAACTCATATTCAAAGGACTTAACTTAAAACTAGGACTCGTATTAAAACTTAATTCCCAATGGTGAAGGAAAATCTAACTAAAAGTTAGAAGGATTCAAATCTAAAAATTTAAAATTAAAATGGAAAACAAAAATTTTATTTTTGAAATTACAAGATCACAATTTAGTGATAACTCGGGATTCTTTCTTGACATGTTGAAGACTTGAGTGGAGATCCTAACAAAGGGACTTATTTTTCGAAAAATGAAATTAAATTTAAGCTTTTTTGAAAATATACGGTTTACTTCACAACCCCTAGACTAAGAGTAGAGATTAATTTTGCAACCAAGGCAACTATACAGGGATTCACAATTTTTCCAAAAATGTCGGGACCCTACCTGAAATAACAAGACCATTTTGAAAGGATTAGGACTTTAGACGGGACTCAAATTTTGAAAAGGACTCAATTGAAAATAAGGGGGATTTCAATTTAACTTAAATTAAACCAGGTCTTTTCAGGAAGGGTCGGTAAAAATTGGAGTGTCGACAACCCCCTCAGGCCACACCTAGAATACAACTAATTTTCAATACAAAATGCGTACAAATATTATGCTTCTCAATCAAATAGATTTGCATCAGTAATAATCAAAGCACGCCAATAATGTAAGAACAATAAGCTCAATGGTGTATGTGTGAAATCAACACTCAAAGTAATGACTATCTCAATTTAAGCACAAGAGTGTATCGACAAGCTAATCTTTGCAACTATGTATAGATAAAAATCTCAATCACAGTTTAAGGTTTCAAAGATTTGTACCAAGAGTAATTGGAATATCTCAAAAATATTTTCTCAAATATTAAAGAACAAAGAGATATTCAAATATGAGCTTATAAAAAGATTTTTGAACACAAAAAAATACAAGTTCAATGAGTCTTGCAACAATAATGTAAAGACTCACTTAGCTATAAGATTTTTCCCACCCAAAGATTTATTGAAAAAAATTAGGGGAAAATATTTGCTTAACTCTCAAAATGAAAATCAATTAACAAATGCAATGAGAGTTTCTAACAATAACAAACAATGAATAAACACTCACAAAACTTGATTTCTCAAAAGAATGGTAGTATATGAGTGTATAGGGTTTGTATGAAGAAATAGAGTTTAGGAAATTTCAGAAGATTTTTGATTAATCAATGTGCTAATTAATTGCTAATCTGAGCAAATGAACCCCTATTTATTGAGGAGGCCTAAATTATAACCATTGGGGATACATAGGAAATTATTAAAATTGTTTCAAATGGGTTTAAGAAACTTAACCCTGTTTAACCCCAATTAACCGTGGTAAAATTTAAGCCAACCTGAGAGTTTTGGTTGATTGAGCCATAGGTTCGATCACCTAAACAGACACAACAGAAAAAGTGAACTTTTGAGGTTTAGGTTCCTCAATGAGGGTTCGGTTTGCTAACCAAAGCAATTTTCCAATCTGTCCAAGGTTCAGTCGCCTGGTCTCAAATTCGGTCTGCCAAACTTGAACATTCAGCCGCCCAAGGTTATTTTGAACATGAAGTTTAGGGGCCCAAGTTGTTGGAAAAGGTCAGGTTTAATGTTCGATTGACTGAGGATGGTAGAGTCCTTTTGGTTCGGTCGCCCGAAGTCAGGTCAACTTGTTGATCATTCAATGGTTCGGTCAATCAAGGTATTTTGAACAACAAGATTCAGTCACCTGAAACCCTATTCTTTTAGCCCTTTAAATCCTGTTTAAATTCAATTGATACCCATGATATCATAAGTGCTTTTGGAGATAATCTTATGTGTAAGTGCAAGGACCTAGGGTCATCCTACTTTGAGCTTATTAGTTCTTACATGAATGATATGCATTCATTATTATAGACTTTTCCTATATTACTATTACAGTCCCAAAATGAAGATAATATAAATTACAACAAATAAATCTTCTGGGTCTTTATTCGTCAAGTCTTCACATGCCATCAAATGATCTTACTAATATGAACTTGTACACAAACTTGATATACATTAAATACCTGATTATTTGTCATAATCAAAATAGGTTATGACCTATAAGGTCAACATTCTCCCTTTTTTTGATGATGACAAATACATCATGCAAAAGTGGTTCAACCTTGAAAGGCTCCTCCTATCAATATGCATAATGAGAAGTTTAAAGATTTAAAGTTCAAACATTTTTCAAAAAGTACCCAATTTTGCCGTTTCTCCCCCGTTTGGCAACAGTAAAAAGGGTTACTATGAATATAAGCCATGTAATCAAAATATTGATTATGAATCATTTATATGCAAGGTATGATTGGAAAAACTTAGGAAATTTCGTCAGCATTCCTTTTGAAATTAGAGCATTTTCCCAAAAATACCTGTATAGAAATGACCTGATTGAGTTTTAAATTAAAAATTTATCCACAACTACCAACTCAAATAGTTCAGTATGATCAAGACAGAAAACATAAATATAACTATCAACATGCAAGAGATATGATAGTCATGCATTGCAGATCACAAACATATTCATAAAGTATAAAACAATGATAGGTGTAAAGTTTGCAGAGCCATATATTTTCTTATGATAAGAAGCTCCCCCTTAGTATGATTGGCCTGCCTATCCCTGGTTCGTACCCAGGGGGCAAAACTACCCTTCTCACTAGTTCAATCGACTGTCATGTCACATTCTCCACGAGATCGTGTGGTTGCACTTATCATCCCACCAGCAATGGTACTGTGCTTTCAGAAATACTCTAGCCCATCATGGTTCTCATTTCCACATTTCCATTTTCATAATTCAATATTCATATTCCATTATTCACATTGCAGTATTCACGTTGCAATATTCACATTTCAGTGTTCACATTCCAATATTCACAACTCAGTATTCACATTACTATATTCACATTGCAATATTCACATTTTAGTATATATTCCATTTCACGTGTTTCAACATTTCTCAATAAAACATATCATCATTTCATATTTCCTCATTTATCATAGAAAATATTTCTATATTCATATTTCATATTCCATCACTTCCAAATAAAATACACGTTGGTATAACATAATTCATCATTCTCAATAAAACAATTTTATTTACCACTTTTCATCATTTCCCATATTTCAAATCCCAAAACATCACAATTCAGTATAAATCATATGCCACACAATTTGATCTGATATTCATATCATGATAATTTTAGGCAAAATATCATATTCTCATTTTCACGTATTAATTCATCCAGTAGTTCTCAAAATAACTGTTATAATTTATTCCGCTTATCTGACTTACTGAGAGACCTGCTAACAATCCTAATTCCACATCCCACGGCATTCGAAGCTCAAAACCATAAAAGTCACATTTCCTTAATTCAATCAACTACATCCCAGAATTACAATTATTTTAACATTTCCTAAGCCCACACACTCCCAATACTAACTAAACTTTAAAAATAAATAACTGATATGATTCCACTATCACACCCTAGCCTTGGAGTGGTGCTTAGGAAACCCAAATTAAAAATCTACTCCGATTAAAATGACAAGGATTAGAACTAGGACCCCGTGGTGGTGTCCGATCATCGATTTGGCTAAAACTCTAGGAGAAATTGAGGAGAGAGAGAGAGAAAGAGAGATTACCTTACCCCAAGAGTGGTGCCTACGTCACTCCTACGACAAATCCACTCCGGTTAAAATGTTGGTCGCCGAGATAGAAACCTAGTGGTATTTTCTATTTTTCGATCAGCCAAGTATCGGAGAAGAAATTGAGGAGAGAGAGAGGGAGGGATGGAAGAGAGAGAAGCAGAGTTGGGACAGAAAGAGAGAGCGCTAGAGAGAGGTGTGAGAGATAGACAGAATTCAATTCAATTTGAATTCCTGAAGGATGCTTTAGGATCCTTAAGGTAACCTTTATATATATATATATATATATATTATAATATTATTATATTATATTATATTATATTATATTATTAAATTAATAATAATTATTATTTATTTTTTAATTAATTATTTAATTAATAATTTAAATTAATCTAATTTATTTTTTATTTTTTTACATTTCCATGCATATTATTTTTGGGGTCGTTACACATGCTAAGTAAAAATAGTGGACAAAAAAAAGTCACGAAGATGAATAGAAGGAGCTTTTACCCGATCACTTCGTCGAGGAGGGAGATCAGAAGCTATTGGAGTGGATCCATCAGAAGAGACAAGTTGCTCAGAAGTGGGCAAGGTGGATGACTCAAGTGGAGTATCTAGAGACATGTTAGGTGGTAATGACTTATTTGATAAAGAGATAGGATGTGTTGCTGGGGAAGTTGACTCAAAAGAAAAGCTTATCTCAAAAAGTATCAGGAAAAAGATATGCGAAGAGATCGATTAAGAGTTCAAAGGTGTTATCGTGTGATAGTTGAAACTTGGATATGGAGGTTGTTGACTTTTTGAGTCTTATCTCGTTTTTTATGATGACAAATATAAGGTATTTAATGTTTTCCGAATTTGTGTGCAGGATCAAATTAGCAATATCATATGGTGCACATGGACTTGGAAGTGATTTGAAGACAAAGCATTTAAATTGTTGTAATCTTTATTTTAAGTCTTTCGGGTCTGTAATATTTATTTATTTAGACAACGTATGTAATAATCTGCATATCATGCATTTAGGAACTATAAGCTCAAAGGCCTTTGAACGACCTTAAGTCCCTACACATCACTTGGAAATCGAGAGACCTTAGACAAGACTTCGATCGACCGACGCCAGGTTTTTTAGGTTAGGTTAAAATGCCTAAAACCTTACAAAAGACCCTAGGTCCTTGCACTAGCACTTAAGAAAGTCCCCATTATCACATATATTATTTGGGGAATTAATTGAAGTAAAATAGGACTTAGAGGGTTAAATTGGTAAGGCATTGGGTGATTGAACTATGGTGTTCAAAACACCTCGGGCAACCGAACCATTGACCAGTCAGCAAGTTCACTTGGTTTCGGGCGATCGAACTAAGAGAATTGTACCATCCTCAACCAAATGAATATTCTGACTTTTTACACCAACTCAGCAACCCATACTTTCACATTCAAAACTGCCTTGGGCTACTGAACTCAGGACCAGGCGACCGAACCTCGGACAGAATGGAAATCGCCTTCGGTCAGCAAACTGAACCTACATTTAGGCAGCCGAACTTCAAAAATTAACTTTTTCTATTGCGTCTGTTTGGGTGACCGAACCATGGGTCAGCCGCCTGAAACTCTCAGGTTGTTTTAATTTGTACCGAGGTTATTTTAAGTTAAACAGGGTTAATTTTATTAAATCGTTTTAAAAAAAATTAATAATACCCTGTGTATCCCTGACGATTATAATTTTAACATATTTTATATATAGGGGTTCATTTTCTTGGATTAGAAAATAATTAGCAAATAGATTAAGAAAAAATCCTTTGAAATTTCCTAAGCTTTATTTCCTTATACAAACCCCATACACTCATATACTACCATTCTTTTGAGAAATCAAAGCTTTGTGAGTGTTTAGCTCTATTGTGATAAGAACCCTCATGAGTGTATCGCTTATTTGATTTTCGATTGAGGGTTAAGCAAAGATTTTTCCCCTTGATTTCATCTAATAAATCTTTGGTTGGAAAAAATCTTATAGCTAAGTGAGTCTCTACATTATTATTGCAAGACTCATTGGGTTTGTACTTTTGTGTGTGCAAAAATATTTTACAAGCTCATCTTTGAATCTCTATTTGTGCTTTGATATTGAGAAAATATTTTTTGAGATATACAAATTTTTCTTGGTACAAATCTTTGAAACTCTAAACTGTGATTGAGATTTTTATCTTTACATAGATTCATATACTAGCTTGTTGATACACTCTTGTACTTAAATTGAGATAGTTATTACCTTGAGTGTTGTTTGCACATATACACCATTGAACTTATAGTTCTTACATTATTGGTGTGCATTGATTGATACTGGAACAAATCTGCTTAGTTGTGAAACATATATTTTGTACACATCTTGTATTGTATTTCATTGATTGTATTCCAGACATGGACCTGAAGAGGGAGACTTGCCCTGTGAAAAATCTCGAATTGGCTTTGACCTGGTTAGGAAAACTAGGTGCACCATCCTAGTAAGGTGTAGTTGTAGGTTAAGGTCAGCCCCATTAATTGACCTAGTTGTAAATGGTGCTGCTCCACCCGTTAAGTGAGCCGTTGCGAAAACCCTCTTTCTTATGAGCTCGAGACGAGGACGTAGGCAGTATTGGCCAAACCCCAATAACATATCGTGCATGTATTGTATATTTCCAACACTTTATATTCATGCATGTATATGTTATATTTGATATATTATGAATGCTGCGTATGATTTAATTTTCGCATATTATCGGCGCAATTGGTATATGCTTAAAAAGACCCTAGATTGTGAAATACTATTGTTAGATTAGCTAAACCTAGGAAGAATTTTTAAAATACCAATTCACCCCCCCCCCCCTCTTGGGAACACACCAAAGCCAATAGAGGCAAACATCTTGTGTTCCCAGAAAACAACATGACTTGACACTCTGAGATGTTTGGAGTGAGGGTCCCAACATCTGTAGCCTTATGTTCAACTTCGTGTCACAAGAAACAACATAAATGGATCTAAGTTCCAATTTGGTACGCTCATGAGGCTGAAGGAGAACAAACCATGCACAACCAACTACCTTAAGAATGTTATAGTCGGGAGGGCAACCATAGAGACGCTCGAAGGGTGATTGATTCCCAATGAAGGGAGAAAGCACATGGTTCTTGGTGTAAATAGTTGTAAGAGCAGCTTCACCCAAAAACCTTTAGGACACGAACCAGATATGAGAAGAGCACGAATGGTATTGAGAATGTCTCGGTGTTTGTGCTTAGCACGCCAATTTTATTGAGAGGCATTGGGACATAAATGATGAGAAAGAGAGCCATGTTGGCGAAGAAAGTTAAGGACTCGAGAGTCTGTGTATTCAGATGCATTCTCTGCACAAAATACTTTGATATTGCAAGAAAATTGTGTTTTGACCATGGTACTAAAATCAAAGTACAATTGGGGTAATTTAGATTGGTTACGCATAAGAAATATCCACATGTAACGGGAGTAATCATCAATAAAAATGACAAAATATCAAAAGGCTCCCATAGTAGCAGTGGGAGATGGGCCCCAAACATCAGAGTGAATTAAGTCAAATGGTGCAGAAGAAAAAGAGTCACTTTTGTGAAATGGCAACACTGATTGTTTTGTAAGTTGACAAAGAAGACAATATGTTGGCCTAACTGGGTTTTTCAATCTTGTTTTGATGATAACAAAATGAAGGATGCTTTAATATGTGTTTTTGAGTGGTTTTATTTCAGGTCTAAGTAAAAGGACACTCACGGTTAATCATGGAAGTAAGCTGGAGATCAAATGTCAATCAAGTGAAAGCTTATCAGATATTGAATCAATGAATGACAAATGAAGAGCTTAAAGACCAAGCAGATCTTGAAGTCAAAAGTGAACCTCAAGAGGCTGCAAGACTTAATGATTAAGGAGACCATGCTTAGAAGGATATTTGTAAGTACTTCAAAGTCATTACTATTTAGATATGTGAAGCTCCTTAAGATACAAAGACTTAGAGACCAGCACTTGAAAGACTCTTGAAAATGTTTTTGAAAAGTTCCAATTAGGTTTTTCAAGTAAACTAGATTTTTAAAGAAATCAAAAAATGAAAAATATTTGAAAAAGAGGTCCGCCCAGCCAACTGACTAGTTTTGAACATGGTTCAGTCAGCCGACTGACAGGAAAACTTCAGTAAAGTTAACTGTCCAGTCGACTGACTTAAATGAATTGAAAATGCCCAGCTGACTGATAGTGCCCGGCCGACTGACTATTTTGAACGTGGTTCAATCAGCCGACTGACAATTTACCAAAATTAATTTTTGAAAGTCATAATGGTGTCAGTCGCCTGTCCAGCCGACTGACTAGTGCAAAAATGACCCAGTTGAGTGGGTCAGCCGACTGACTCTACAGGGAATTTCAAATTTCAAAGTGCGAGAACTTTTTCAAAATTGATTCTCTGAATTAATATTTTTTGAAAAGTTACCTAAATGATTTGTATTAAATGAAGAAACTTTTCTTCAAAAAGGTCTAAAATTACCTTTCTTGTTCAATGAAAAAATACAAGCACACAAGTGATATACACCGAAGCAAAATACGGTTTCTACGCTAAATTATCCTAAAAGATTATTCTTGCTCACATCGTTTTGCTGGGGGAAAACTCTACGAAATTTCTGAATTGAAAAATAAGGGTTTGGTTCTGAGTTACATCTAGAATCTTTTAAGAACCATTTGTGACTTCTAAACCTTAAGCTTCACATTTTCTATTTAGTTTTGGTTTTGAAGTACGATTTGGAATTTAACTTGTACAACTTGCTCTGTGTTTGGAGAGTATTTTTGTACACAGATCCATTTCTTTCTACTTGACCTTTGACGGTTCAAGGCATTGTTGAATCATTGGACCAAACGTAGGTAGTTGCTTGGAGAGGTTTCTCTTCTTGAAAAAGAGGGTAATTCTTGTAAGATTTTTGTTCCATCCGGAAGGAACAAGGTATAGTGAAATCCTTAGGTGGTTGACGTAAGGCTCTCTTTCCCTTACTCTCTTTTAAATTTCAACAAAGATATAAACTGCGTGGATATTGTAATTCTTTCAATTATAAAAATAATGGACACTGGAAATTAAATAAATCTACGCCTAATTTGTTCTTGGGCTTGCAGAAACCGAAAGGGAGTACGTTGGTTAATCTATAGTTTGCGGAAACCGTACGGGAGTACGTTGATTGGTTAACAACACAAAACCTATTAGCAAAAGGTTCATTTAAATTCTAATTTTGAAAAAGGGATTGGAAGTTATTTTAATCTTCAAAGGTCAACTACAAGATTTGCACATTCATACACAGGGCTGCTGAATATTGCAAAATTAATTACTTGTATGGTGTTTGTTTGACTTGAATTGGTTGTGTATGTTGTGTTTGCGGATTAAATAAAGGAAGTAAGAGTTTGTGTGGATTGCCTAATCAATAATAAAAAAAGAAATCTTTAAAGGATTGTAAAAAGTCTAGAACTTGTAAAAAGATGCTAAGGATAATTTTTAAATAACTCAATTCACCCCCCCCCTCCCTCTCAGGACTACACCTTAGGTTTCACAATCAAATTGTTCTTTATTAACATGCCCCAAATTTCCATTAGATACTAAGGTTTGGAGGCGACCAACAAAAGCATGACCAAGACGAGTGACTTATTCGAAAAATGAGTAGCTCGAAAGCTATCCCAAGTATAGGAGCTTAGTCATGTAATAATTAGCCCAAGGGCCGGATCATCTCCTTAGGGAATGCAGTTTAATTCCAAATTTTACGTAATTCCAACCAAAAATAAGAAACAAAAAGGTCACTGAACACAGTTCAGATTCGGGTTTTCTGGGATATTGAGATTTTATTTTGAAAAATTAAAAACAACATGAAATTTAAACTATAAATCCTAACACGCACTAGATTTAACAACGAAAAACAAAAATCCTACACTTAATGAGCCAGGTGAGAATTAAAACACACGTTGAACTTCAGAAAAAGATTAAAAATGATAACTTTAAACACAAACTTAAGCATGCAATTAAAACTCAATTGAACACAAACTCAACCAAGAAAAACCAAATTTTTGCAATCAAGAACTTGAATCAAAACTAAGACTTTAACAACTAAACAATAACTAAAATACAATAACAAAAATTCAGACTTTAATTAAACGAGTTTAATTCTAAATAGAACCCAACAAAATTAAATTTTAAAGAAGACAACAAATTTAAGTCCTAAAGAAGATATTTTTTTTCTTTTTGTATTTTATTCTTTTTTTTTTCAAGAAACCAAACCGATTTTTTAATCAAATAAAAATTAACTAAAACATAAAAATTAAATATAATGCTAATAATAAATAAGAAGAGAAAGATAATAAATGGACCTTAATAATAATACCCAAATAAGATTAAAAATTAAAACTTTAATTAAAATTCCCCTAAAGAAAAAAAAAATAACAAGTATTCAAATGTTTAAAAGTAAGAACAAACAAAAAAAAAAACTAAAGAACGAAGAATAAAGAAAAGGAGAAAAAAGGAGAAAGAGAGAGAGGGAGTAAGCTAGCCATGGGGGTTTTGGTGTAGCAGCAGCAGCAGAGGGCTTGGTTTGTAGCAGTTAGAGCAGAGTAGCCTAGGGAGAACCGGTAGGAGGAGCTTCGGATTGGAGATTGCAGCAACAATAGGAGCTTGAGGGGGCTTTAGCAGATTAAGAGGAGACAGCAACAACACATAAAGGTGGAAAAAAGGGATAACAGCAGCAGGAGTAGGAAATAACAGGACTCGAGTTCCTCCTTCACAGCAACAACTCAAAGCAAGAGGTAATCAAGAGGATTTAGGGAGAGTGGATATGAAAGGGAGAGAGAGGAGCCGAGAGCTTAAAGAGAATAGAGGAGAGAAGAGAGGAGAGGAGAGGCGGAGAAAAAAAACATAGGAAAGGAAGAGGAAGAGAAAAAAAGAGCCAAAAACAGAGAGAGTCGAGAGGGAGAGTTAGAGGGAAGAGAAAGACAGAAGAAAAGAAAGGAGAAAGGAAGAGAGAATAAAGAAGGAGAGTTTGAGTGAGAGAGGGAGCTACTGAAGAAAAAAAAGAAAAAGTATATAGATATGGTGAGAGCCCCCAAAACCTACATGCCCAGTGCACCAACAGACCCACATCCGGCTGCATGGCCGAGTCAAATCAATAAATATATAAATTTTTTTCTTTTTTCTTTTCTTTTCTTTTCTTTTCTTTTCTTTTCTTGTTTCTTCTTTTTTTTTCTTCCTTTTGTTTCCCAGTGAACATGCCCAAGTTTGACCATCTTAGAGCCTATATCTCTCAAAACTCAAAACACAAAATTCGTAGAGCTTTTCCTCACCTTTCCCTAGAATTTTCATTCATGTCAATCAAAGCTTGGATGAGAAAGTTACGCTCAGAATATGAAATAGTGTTGCTTTTAGCTTCCAATAATTGCCCTGTGATAAAAAAAAAAAAAAAAAACCAAAAATTCATAAATTACTCAATAAAACCCAAATATTATAAATAGGACACAATGTTAAATTATTGAGAATAATTAGGCATTTAATTTAAAATATAATTCTTAATACATGAATTAAAACACCTAATTACGCAATTTTAAGTGTGTAATCACACCCCCCAACTGACGTTTTTCTAGTCTCTAACAAATAACGTGAATGAATTCTAGGGCGATACCCATAAATACTAACTCCAACAAACATGAAATGACTGCACATGCGACACAACCATACCAATTCATATATAGGAATATAACCAAATTTCACACAACCTCATCATATATACAATACACGCAACTCCAAAGTAAGTCATTCATACTAGTTTCATCGTTATATAGTCATTAAGAATAGTATACTCACATGAAGTTAACCAGTGGTACAATTCAAAGTTAATGTAGTTATATAAATTCGAGTATAAACAAGTGAAATCTCAAGGTATGTGTAACGTGTATGACTCGTCACACCCAAGATACCAGTGGGCACCTACAGAATTGTCGTTTTGACTCTGCCTAACTGGTATACCCTAAAAAATACTCAAAAAGGATAGGTTCACTCATCATATATGGGGAGGAGTGTCACGCAATCAAGCATCCCACATATTGCAAGGAACAAACACTAAATATATGGAGTGGACTAGTCCGAAAAGGATCCAGCCTATTTGTGAGGTGTCGGGCCCTTCACCCAAGTATCTTCTCACCTACTCGCTATATCCAACTAAGACCACCCTAGATCAACTTATTCACAAATTAGGCGTGAATACATATGAAGCATTAAGTGGTTGAAGAGCCTTCATATGTGGAGAACATGTGTCATGTCGTTGACTATATATGGTATTTGTGTGGAGCAAGTATTAAACTTTCATTTCATGTGCATTTCTATTTTTCTTTTTTTTTTCTTCTACTCATTCTTCAATTTCTATCTTTTCATTTTCAATTAGGACAATCATTACACTTCTTTTATTGTTTTCATCCCACCAATGGGAATTAAGTTTGAATAGTAATTCATGAACTAAGTCTATCTCTAGGGGTGGCTCAGCCCTCACATCTTGAGTAGGCTACAAGGCCTAGGTTTCTATCTTCCCGCTAGATGCCACCTCTAGGCTAGCAAGTCAAAAACAAATACTAGTATACAAAGAATCGTCTAGAAGAAAATAGAACTGAGTTTTATGAACTATGATTTGATGTTAATGCTCAAAAGGATGATAAACAGCTCAAGGATACCTCACAAGGTGTCATAGTCGCCACGGGTGTTCTCTCAGTGTTCACAAGGAACCCTAAGTGCAATGAATCACGTGAATGTGTATATTCAGTCTCATGAGATACCATGTAAATATAAGAGTTTGTATAATCAGATTAACACGAATGAATTATCAATCAACCTTCATGGAGTTATAAAGTCATATAAAGAGAAACTACACATAAATGACTCAAGTGTGTAATTCTTAGGTTATATACATGTATGTGAAGGGTATATGCTAGTGTTAATCATGACATAATCATTTATCCTCAATACTCTTTCTTTCTTTCTCTTTTTTTTTTTTTTTAATAAATACAAAACTCAGCAAGTGGACATGCACAGTGTCACATGCAAATTCTCGCCCCTTCCCCAACTAAAGTGGAACATTGTCCTCAATGTGAAAGCGTAGGAGAAATAGAAAAATTGTGCACGAGTGAACAAACTAATAGAAAAAAATACAGAAAATTACTATCAACTAATGCAACAAAAAAATAAAATAGAAATGCAAATAAAGAAAACAAATAAAATAAAAAAAATAAAAGTAATGAGAGAGAGGTCAGAAAACTCTCCTAGGGTCTTGCAGAAGCAAGACCTCTTTGTTTGGATCGAAGGGAGTCATGAGAGGCTTGAGCTACTATCCATTGACCATGAAGCTGTTATCATTCATTGGATCCATAAGTTCTATACCGCCATAGGAATGAGCGTGTTCAATGATGTACGAACCACCCCATCGGGACCTCAGTTTCTTGGGAAACAGATGGTATCTAGAGTTGTAGAGAAGATCTTGTTGATTCAAGAAAAGCTGTTTATCCTTGATTTTATGCAGCAGCTTCATCCGCGTCTTCACTAAGTGGTCCTTGTCATAAACTTTCCTCTTGGATTTTTTAAGCTCATGCACCTACAACTTTCTCAAGCCTATGACATCATCAAGTGAAAAGTTAATCTGTTTTATTACCCATAATGTAGAATGTTGAATCTCAATAAGTACATGACATGCCTTATCATAAACCAACCTATGGGGAGACGCCCGTAAGTTCTTCTTGAAAGCAGTTTGGTAGGCTCAGAGTGCATCGACCAGTTTCTTGAACTAGACATTTCAATTAGGACAACCCATCTTCTCAAATGTGATCTTGATCTCTGCAAAGAACTTATAATTATCCTATGGTACCCCATGTTATGGCGTTCGATCGGTGACAATGTAGTTCACAATATCATCAAACCAAGGAGCGCATGACATGTTGGTGATAAGATAGATTATGTCAGCATCTAACGTCTTTAGCACTTCTTTCTTTACCACCTCTGTCATGGTTGGGTTCAGTCTCTAGTGCGCATCACGGACTGGTATTGCATCTATCTCTGTGGACTGCCCCTCTAATTCAAGTAACTATCTAATCAAGTGACCTATTTTATCAAATACCTCGGGTTACTTGGGAGCTTCATTCTCAAATGCACCATCATAACCAAATGCCAACTACAGTTCTAACATATCCCAGTCGTCTACCACATCTACTGCATGTACCTCTGAATCATCACACCTAATCGGCGTCTTATTAAACATGTTCATCTCCAATGTCATATTTCTGAACGTGAGCTTAAGTACTCTGCTTCGACAATTAATCAAGGCATTATAAGTAGCAAGGAATGGTCACCCAAGAATAATAGGTGCGTGGTAAATGTTGGAGACAGACTGCTGCATATCCAAAACCATAAAGTCCATTGGGTAATAAAATTTGTCAACTTGTACTAACACATCTTCAATAACACCTTGTGGAGCTTTTAGTGATCTACCTGCCAATTGTAGCATTATGGGTTTTTTCTTCAGCTTACCTAAAGCCAACTGCTCATATATTGAAAATGGGGGCAAGTTCACACTACTTCCCAAATCAAGTAAGGCTCTCTCAATACGAGATTTACCAATCATGATAGAAATAGTGGGGGAACCAAGATCTCTGAGCTTCTGAGGAGTCTAACTCAATATCAACGCACTAACTTGCTCAGTTAAGAAAGCTTTCTTCTTCATGTTCAATTTCCTTTTTACTGTGCACAGATCCTTCAGAAATTTTGCGTATGTAGGAACTTGATGTTTAGCATCCAGAAGTGGAATATTGATCTTCACTTGTTCGAAGATTTCTTGTACCTCAATGTGATACTTATTTTCTGACCAGATGTCAACCTCTAAGGATAGGATACCTTAAGTTGATACTCCTTAACAGTCTCATCCTCCTTATTATCTGACTTCTTTGAATCTAAGTTTGCTTCGTCTAATTTTTCATTTCCCTTAGCTGTCTCAGTCTCATCATCCTTCTTATTAGCTATCACATAACATCCTTCATCGTTCCAATAGAATCCCCTGAAACAGTATGCACTCGTTGCTGTTGTTGTCGATATACTTGGGGATTAGGCTTTCCCTTTTTCTAATGTATTCAATTGTGTACTTATCTTATTCATGGTGTCTCTCAGTTCACTGATGGCTTAAGTATTTTGACTGTTGGTCATGATGTGAATCTGCATGAATTGCTGAAACATATTCGTCATCTATGTTATGCTATCATAAGAAGATTTCTTTGATGGAATAGGAGCTAAATTTGGTTGAAATCCCGGAGGTGCATAGCTATGAGAGACCTGTTGTGGTTGATACTACTATTGAGGAGTTGTAACTGAATGATATAGCGGCTGCGGAGGTGGTGCATAAGATTGAGGAAATTGCTGAAACTATGAGGAAGATGGACCAAAATGATCATTCCTCCAAGTTCAGGTGATTCCTCCATCCCAGATTATAAGTGTTCGATAATGGCTGATTTTGAGATTTGTTTATCCAATTTACTGACTGCATCTGATGAGATCCATTCTCCTGCAATACTAGTAAAAGTAGACAATCCTCCACCGAATTCGTAGCTTTCACTTTCTCTGACTCCATAACATCTATTTTTTTAGACAAAGCAGCAACAAGAGCCCGTAAATTAGTTTCCTCTTTGACCTTGTATCTACCTCCACCACCGATTGATCTGAGAGGTTGTGCTGCCATTGGTGCCCGTTCATACCGTGTGTTCCATTGTTAGCCACTTTCAGCTAAATAATCAAAGAATGATAGAGCCTCATCTGGTTCCTTGCTGAAGAACTCCCTATTGCACATAGTCTGGACAAATTGTTTACATTCAGGGGTAAATGCAGTGTAAAAATAATTCACTAACCTCCAAGATTCGAATCTGTGATGTGGACATATATTCATCAGGTCCTTGAATCTCTCTCAACAAGCTTGGAACATCTCGTCACCTCTCTGTATGAACTGACTAATCTGCTCCTATAGGTGCTGAGTTCTCTGAAAAGGAAAGAACTTAAGTAAGAACTCACGCTGCATTTCAACCCAGCTAGTAATAGAGTTAGGTCACAGAGAATTAAACCAGTTTTTGCCTTACCTTTCAAACAAAAAGGAAACAAGCAAAGTTTGATATACTCATCAGTTTCGGCCCTATTAATGAAAGTGGTGCAGACCAACTCAAAATCTGTCAAGTGCTGGTATGGACTCTTAGAATCCATCCTGTGAAACTGGGGTATCACAAATAACATGTCATGCTTAATTGTGTAGGCTGTAGAAAATCCTGAAGTGTACATGGTGCAAGTGCAGCCATATTTTCCTCAAAGAATTCTTCAAACAGATTACTCAAATCAATTTCATAATCACTCATAAAAGTAAAAGGAGAACAATCAAATTATGTGCTCTGTGTGTCACTACTGGTGCTAAGTGAAATTTTGGATAGTCCATTCGAAATATCTCAGACTCAGGGCATCAAACATCAATGCTAACAGCGAAAATTCACCAACACAGCAGCAAACAAGCATGATCAAATTTTTTCAAATTTTTTAATTTTTATTTCTTTCGATTATTTTTATTATTTATTTAATGAAAAAATCAAAACTAATTGGAAAAACACAATTTTGAAAATAAATCTGGCACTCCCTGTGACGCCCTGATTTTCGTACCAATTTTTTTTATAAACAATAATAACTATTCACATCTCATCAACAATATTCACGAATCGGCCACGTCAACAACCCGGTTATCACCCATATGACCCAACCCGCATTGGGTATCGGGTAAATAGTCATTTCATTTATACAATCTAACAGCGGAAGACGGTATATAAATAACAATAAGAATACAACACCCAGAGTATCAACATACATGTAAAAATACATTACCACCACATACCCAAAAATAACTCAACTTTAGGCGAATTACACCCCTAGTCCAAGAACTCACCCTATGTATCAGGGTCTCAGCTCCGTATGGTCTTAGAGATCTATTGCCTGCCCTATCCTTGTTCCCTGAAAAATTTAGATAATTTGGATGAGACACATCTCAGTAAGAAGGAATAAATGATTTACAGTGTGTAGCAATATGAGTTCAGTTATAGTACACTTTACTTCAAGTCATCATTTTATTTGAGAAAAATACACTGATAAACATATTCTCATAGTCATATAGATATACAAAACAAGCTTTTATAGGCTTTAAAATCATTTCTTAAATTCAATCACTTCCAACACATATTTACTCGCGAAGTTCCTAAGAATAGGGAAGACTACTCGCCCATACAGGTAACTTCCCTCTGCCCTAACACATTATGCAACCAGGTGTGGCCACATCTAATACCTATCAGCGCACTCACCTTACTCAGTAAGCCCTCAGGCGGAGAGTTTCACTTCGCCTTAATTATTTATATTATTAATTCACACGGTTCCATTTCTCAATTTTATCATCCTTTATTTCTCACATTTTCCATTATTTATTTCATTCTTCATTTTAGCCCATTTTATCATTCTTTCACTTTTCGTTTCCATTTCACTATCTAACTTATGAGTATCCTTGGTATCTAGTACCAACATCGCGACTGTAACTTATGGTTATCCTAAGGATCTTTCTTTCCATGCCATGCTTCCCTCATGCTCAAGGTTGTGCGGCGCGAAAGCTAGATCTAACCGCGGTTGGCCAACCCGGTTAGATCAAAATATCATACCACATATATAGCGTCTGTAGCACAACTGGCTAGCCTATAGCCCTGATCCGAACTCAGGGGGCACAACAACTCTACTAAACAGTTCAATCGACTGTCACACCACACACTCCAAGAGTCTGTGTGGTTGCACTACACCACTAGCAACGGTACCGTGCTCAATATCACAACCCATCATTAGGATTTCCACAACCATCCATTAGGGTTATCATTACCACATACCCGCAGTCATTATGCGGTATTGGCATTACATCATTCACATTTCAATTCCCATATTGCAGTATTCAAGTTGCCATATTCTCGTTTTCTCATTCTCAACTCAATATTCACAATGTCATATTTACATTTCAATATACTCATTTCAATATTCATGTTTCAACTATTCATATTGCAGCATTTACATTGCAATATGCATATTTCCCGTTTTCACATTTCAGTATTTACCTTGCAAAATTCTCAATACAAATTTTCACATTTTCAATATTCATAATTTCAAAATTCCCCATCTCAATATACACATTTCATTCTTATAATAATGTATACAACCCATTTCGTGAATTTCCACACTTTTCAATAATACAAATCATATTCTCATATTTCCCCTATGGACAATATTTCTATAATCATATTTCATATTCCCAAAATATCACAATTTAATATTACTCAAATGCTACACAATTTATCTTATATTTATATCATAATAATTTCCAGACAAAATACCATATGCTAGTTTTCACATATCAATTAAAACGGTAACTCTAAAAATCATGTTATAATTTATTCCCCTTACCTGACTTACTGAGAGTCTCGTTAAAACTCAATCTCTTATGCCCTTCGCGCCTGAAACTCAAATCCTGCAATTCGTGTTTTTCCCAGATTAATTAACTCATTTTTCAAAATAATACCCATATAACCTTCCCTAGACTCCATATACCCCAAATTAACATTTAAACTAATATTTAACACCCTCAATTGGTTTTCTGAACTATGCTTGCAGGTCCCGAAATTACACCCATGGCGTTCACCCGAGCCCTGAATTCCAAAAACCCCACTTCAACCTCAGAATCCCCAATATTTTAGAATTTCTAAATCAACACTAATTAAATAACAATTAGTCCCTTAATAACCCCCTTATCCCAAATTTGGGGTTATGACCACAACGACCCCACGAGAAATCCGCTACGCTAGACTTATAGAGAATTATCCCTAAATTCTCATGGTGGTGTCCGTTCGTCAATTGGGCTTAAAATTCGCAAGAATTTGAGATAAAAGTGAAAATTTAGCTTACCTTAGGAGTTACGCCTACACCGCTCCCACAACCAATCCGCTCTGGTAGAAATGGCGGTGGCGAAAAATGGAGTCCAGTGGTATTTCCTGATTTTTGATTAGGTGAAAATCAACCAAGAAATTGAAGAGAGTGGGAGAGAGAGACGGAGAGGAGACGAGAGAGATTCAGAGAGATGGGGGGGCGCTGCTTCAATGTGAATTCAAATCCTCTTGAAGCAGAAGCTTCAGAAGGTTACATATATATATATATATATATATATATATTATTAATAAAAATAAAATAAATTTTAATTATTATTATTTTTTCTTTTTTATAAATTTAATTCATTACTTAATTAATTAATTAATTACTTTTTTTTTTAATCACCCCACTAATCTTATATAGCCATTTTTGGGGTAATTACACTCCTCGACAACAGCGCCAAAAACTTGACTCACTCAAAAAATGAGTAGCTCGGAAGCTATCCCAAGTATACGATGTTGACCTTATAGGTCACACCCAATTTTGATAATGATAAATACTCAGGTATTTGATGGTTTTCAAGTGTATGTGCATGTTCATTTTAGCGGATCAAGTAATGGCACATGAAAGCAAAGCATAAAGATCTTGAAGATTAGTTTCATGTTGTAATTCATTTTATGTAATATGGGTCTGTAATAGTAATTAGGATATAAGGTATGTAATAATTACCTACATCTTATGCATATAGGATATACTGTAAGCTCAGTAAGACCCTAGTGAGACCTTAGGTCCCAACACAAATGCACAATCACTCCCCATAATAACTTGCTCAATCAAGGGATCAAATTGAAATGGATTGAACATAATAGGCATAAAATAAGAGAGGTCAGGCGACCGAACTCCAGGTGTTCAAATCACCTCGAGCACTCAAACCATTGGGAAGTCAACGGTTCGACCAGGCTTCGGGCGACCGAACCCTTAGAAAGTGACTTTTCACCAACTCGGGCTGTTGAACTTTTTCGTTCAAATTAGGCCTAGGGTGACCGAATCCCTCAGTTTAGTTAACCGTACGTATTTTCGAGCACCTGAACCATGCACTAAAACTTTCTGACTTTTGTTCAGCCAACTGAGTTTGAACTCGGGCAGTCGAACCATTTAAAAGACCTTTTTGAACTGAATCTATTCGGGCGACCAACCCAAAGTTCAGCCACCCGAATCACCTCGAGTTACTTAATTATTTACTGAGGTTTAAAGGGTTAAACTGGGTTAAAAGTTCTAATGTGTTTTAAAACTTTCCTAATAATACCCTACATGTCCTAAACAGTCATAATTTGACATTGGTCTATATATATGGGTTCATTTGTGTGAATTAGCAACTAATTAAGAAAATCATTAGCAAAAAATTCTCTCTATTTTCAAAATCCTACCTTGCCCAAATACTCTCAAATCTTCATTCCCTTGATACATCTTAGTAGTGTGAGAGGTTATTGATTGTGCTTGTGATTACTAGATATTACTAATACTCCCATAGTATTGATTGATTATTTGATATTGATTTTGGGGAGTTTGGCTAAGTTTTATCTCACAAATTTGAACTTTATAAATCTTATGTTGAGATAAACTAGCAAGCTTAAGGATCTTTGCATTGTCATTGCAAGATTCCTATAGCCTTGTTTTTGTTGTGCAAAAATATTTCTTACAAGCTATAATATTTTTCAAACTACTCTTATGGTCATTGTATTGAAGGAAAATATTTTTGAGATAGTTTGAATATCTTATTAGAATCTTTGAAATCCTGATTTGTTATTGAGATTTGATATAACTTGTTTCAAAGATATAGCTTGATTAGAACGCTCTTAAACATTTTGGTGATGATATCTTATTGAGTGTTGTTTGCACAAATATTCACATCACTGAGCTTACATTGCCTATTCTGTTGATGTGCATGTAATTTATAACATTTGGTACATATCTGCTTTACTAAGAAGCATAATCATTGTACCTTGTCATATTGTGAAAATACTATTGTATTCCAGGCATGGCCTAAGGGGGCGGTAATCTAGCCGGTAAGGATTGGTTGTAAAGGTTAAGATCAGCCCTGTACTAATTGACCTGATTGTTTAGGTGCCGCTCCACCTGTTAAGTGAGCTTATAGTTGTAATCCTTGTACTTGTTAGCCAAGGCGGGGATATAGGTAGTTTGCCAAACCTCGATAACAATTTTGGGTGTCATCTCTATTGACCGCTTAGTTGTGCATGCTTAGCTAAATTATTTCTGCAATTTAATTTTCGTTGTATATTTATATTGATTTACTTTATATGCACTAGATTAACCCTAGGCTTGTGTAATACTGCTATTAGGGGATTGACCTAGGGGATAAAATTTGAAAATACCAATTCCCCCTGCCCCCCTCTTGGGATTACGGTAAAGCCAACAATTGGTATCAGAGCCTCGTCATCTAAACTTAAACGTTATTTAGTAAAAGATCATGATGGCTCGTGTTGGTGTATACCAATCGTGTGAGGGTCAGTTCTCTGCAAACCCTCCAATGTTTTCTGGTAAAAAATATTCTAATTGGAAACTTAGAATGACTATTTTTATAAAATCATTGAATTGGAGGACTTGGAGAGTCATTACTCGAGGGGATATCGTACATATGAAAAGTGTCAATAATGTTGAAATCCCCAAATCAGAAATTGAGTTGAATGATAACGATATGAGTTTAATTCAAATAAATTTTGATGCCACGAATATTATATTTTATGCTTTAGATACTAATATCTTTCGTGAAGTAAGGGCATGTCAAAACGCTAAAGCAATATGGGAGGAACTTGAAAAGAGATATGGAGCATTTAAGCATGAAAAGTCTATAGCTCCATGTGACTCTAGCTCAAAAGGCCATGAAGGAGAAAAGCAGTGCTTTATTACTTTAACCGACGATGAGGTAAATTCGTCTCCTTCAGCTTTATCAAATAATCCATGTAATGATTCATGTGATAAATCTTGTGATGCATCTAATTCTGATTCATGTGATAATTCTGATAATGAAAGCATGCCATCTTTTGAGGAACTGCAAGTTGAATATGATAGAACTCATAAGTCTCTTGTTAAAACACTTAAATGCTACACTATTTTGAAAAACAAGAATAAGGCATCATTGAAAGAACTTGAATCACAGATTCTTAGTAATAAAGAAAAGGATTTGAAAATCACGAATTTGGAAAACAAGAATGCTATGCTGCAAAAAGAGCTTAAAGACGTAAGATCCCAACTTATAATTGAAAATGAAAAGGATGTTCATATCCTTGATCTTGAAAATAAAGCAAACAATATGATTAAAGAATTTATGAAACTTCAAAATGTTTGCAAAGGTCTAGAGAACTTAAAAATTCAAGATCTAGAAAAGAAAATAGAAGACCAGTCTAAGATCATCCATACATTCACTAGAGATAAAGAAAATTTTTACAAGCTTCTAGGCTCACAAAAGATGACCTTAGTCAAAGAAGGTATAGGTTATAATGGAATTGAAAACAAGAAAAGAAAGAAACTACACATGAGGTACTTTGTAAGAGAGTCTAAACACTATGCTAGTACCTCCTCCAATCCATATACTCACACCACCTGCATCTTGTGTAAAAAGAAAGGGCACATAAAATTTGATTGCCCATTTAAAAGGAAAGGTGTGAAACCCAAAAAGGCCTGGAGAGTCAAAGAACCATATTATCCTAACCCATTAAGAATCAAAGGTAGAAAAATGGTATGGGTTGTCAAAAATGGAAACTCCTTAGAACTTAAGGATGAATGGATTCAAATTGGAATTACATAAATGCTTTCCTTAGGTTCTAAGTTTTGGGGGAGTTATGTCTATTGGCCTACAAAGTGGTTTGTCCCTAAAATGTCAAATCTTAGCATATTCATTCCACCTTTGATATACTAAGATCATTTGAGAATCAAGCCAATCTGCAAATCCAAGTATATAACCAATCTGAACTTAATGCATATATTCATTGGTTGAAATATGAAATTATTGGTTGCTTGAATAAAAATTCACTTCCAAATGGACAAGGCCAGTGTTCCTGGGATATTATTATCAATGCTTAATTCATACTTGAATATACAAATCTTAAGTTAAGCATATCTAGTCCATTGCACATATTTAAGCTTTAGGGAATCCATCTCAATATATATTATTTAAACCTAAACTCATTTTTGAATATAAAAACCTTGATCAGAGCTTAGTCATCACTCTAGGCTTAAGCACTAATGATCATTAGTCCCTATTGGCCTTACAAGGCTTAACATCCTATTTTGATGCTAACAAACAAGTGGAATATAACATATTTGATGAGTGATGATATTTCAGATCTCACATATGTGAAAGCAAAGTCAAGTACTCACAAGGATTAAATTGAAGCTTATATTTCAAAGGAACATGATCATATGAAGCTTAAAGAATACTTAAAGGAATGGATGATATATTAAAGTTTTACGACTATGAAAGGATGAACTTGATATGAAAGCTTGAAGAAATGATGGACTCAAAGCATGGACATGCATGAAGACTTCAAGAGATTAAGGATTTAGAATCTTAAGGAAATTTCATGTAAGTACTTCAAATAAATTCAATATGGATGCATGAAACTCTTAGTATTAATTACATGGACCTAAATACTTGTTAACATACTTGAAAAATATTTTTATAAGGTTAGAAGTTGTTTTAAAAAGGTTAGAATCAGTTTTGGTATGAAAAGCACTAAAATGGGGTTTTTCCAAATTTTGTTAATTTTCCTACATCCGTATTGAGGAACATTTTTATCTATTAAAAGCTCATTATTTTAACAAATCTTCAACATGAAAGTTGTATGATTTTATCTTATATTTCTTTTGAAACCAAGAACGTTAAATTTAGAGCTATATAGAAAAAGTTATAATCAAATTACTGAAGAGGGGTCAAAGCCGTCAGCAACACAGTAAAATGGTCTAGTCAATCGGCTGACCAGAATGAACTGTGTTTAGTCAGCCGACTGACCAATTAATAGCATTGATTTTTAGGAGACAGAATGCACAAAGTCACCTGTCCAGTTGGCTGACCCTGCATCCGCCTGGTCAGCCAATTGACCCTACGAAAATTCAAATTTTGACCTCCAACGGGAAAAATCTAAAATTTAGTTTTTCAAATCTAAATGTTATGAAAACTTTGGGGATACTCCAAGTCACTTGGGGGTCAAGTAACATACTTTTTTCAAGTCTACAAATAAGCCTCAAGATCATTGAACCAAGAACCAAGAACCAAGAATCAAAATCAGCCATCAAACTCCCTCAAGTGCTCTCTTCATTGAAAGGCTCTCTTGCTCATACCTTGTACACGAATTCAACTGAGTTTTTACTGATCTTCTTCCACTGGAATTGTGTTACAAATTCTAAATTTTTCAATCAATGAAAGAATTAATTGGTGATATACTTCCTCGAGCTTCAAAGTTAAAATTCTTATTGTTATTTACTTTGAAATATACTAGTTTGTAAATTGTACTAATCAGCTCTTTGAAGAGCAAACTCTTTGTACACATCTATTTGATTTTTATCTTGTAGATTGACGAATTCAAGGATTGTTTGGCTCGTTGGCTAAGCAAGGGGATATTGCTTAGTCAGGCGGGCTCTAGCCTATTTGAAGGAGTGACCCAGTGAGGGAATATCGCTTGGATAAGGCGGGCTCTAGCCTTAACAAAGGAGTGTGTAAAGGTTTATTCCACCTGTTAACCGAACAGGTTTATTGAATCCTTTGGTGGTTTTGCCAAGGGCGAGGACGTAGGCTGTGTTGAAACCGAACCTCGTAAAATCTTGTGTTCCTCTCTCTTTCCCCTACTCTTTACTTTCAGTACATATACAATTACGTGAATGGTTTAATTAATAAACATACAAACTACGTAATTTGGAAGTTAAATAAACTTAAGGTTCAATTTTGATTTGGGATTGCAGAAACCGAAAGGGATTACGTTGGTTAAACCTTACTTTGCGGAAACCATACGGGAGTACGTTACTTAGTTAAATACCCAAAGATAAATTTACTAAGAGTTTATTTGAATTCTAAATATTTGGAAAGAGTGATTGGATTTTATATTGAACATCATATTGAAGAAGCAAATTCATTAATACCGGGTTTTATTCAAATTGACTACAGGGTTGTAAACCAAACAAAAACTGAAAGTTAAATTGTTTAAAGTTTGATATTGATTGGAGTGTGTTTATTTTCCAAGAGTACTAAATCTTGAATGCTTTCATCAATCTAAATAGTGTTGTAGTTATTTTAATCTTGACTTGGTTGTTTTTGCTTTCCAATTGTGTTTGATTGGTTTAGATAGTGTGGTTGAAGACTGGATGTTAAATTAGTTGTGTTGTTGATTGTATAAAAGAAACCAAGTTATCGTGTGTTTGAAAAATTAAACAAATAAGTCAAAGAATTGGTTAAACAATAAAAGGAGTTAAGTATTCTTAAAAGGAATTAAAAGAAAATTTTTAAAATCCCAATTCACCCCCCTCTTGGGAAGCTATCGTAATTTCAATTGGTATCGGAGCGGGGTTATAACAAATCCTAACAAGTAGTTATAAAAAGATCTATATGGCTAACTCAGGCATAGCTCCCTTTGGAGAGGGACAATCTTCAACTAGGCCACCAATCTTTTGTGGACACAACTATACATTTTGGAAAAAGAGAATGCAAATATACCTTCAAACCATGGATTGGAAAACCTGGGAGGTTCACGGATGGTGATCTAATTCCTACCATATTAGTAGATGGAAAACAAATACCTAAGGAAAAGAAAGACATGATTGAAAGAGATTATAAAATGTTGCAAATAAACTCTAGTGCTATGAATGCTCTATATTATGCTTTAGATGCCAATGAATTTAATAGAGTAATGGCTTGCAAATCAACTAAGGAAATATGGGACAAGCTAGAAGTCACTTACGAAGGCACTATAGATGTTAGGGATAATAGGATCGATATGCTTACAAGTGAATATGAAGCTTTTAAGATGAACCCAAATGAATCTATAACTAGCATGTTTACTAGGTTCACTCACATAATAAATTCCCTAAATACACTAGGAAAAACCTACACTACTTATGAGATAATAAGGAAAATTCTTAGAGGGTTGCCAACTATATGGGAACCAAAAGCCACTGTCATAACGGAAGGAAGAAATCTGAAAACTACTTCCTTAGATGAACTTATAGGTTCTCTCCTCACATACGAAATGACAATAAATGAAAAGAATGGAAAAACCAAAGGCCAAGAATAAATAACCTTTAAAGCCTTAAAAGAAAACTCAAATAGTGAAATGGATGAAGATGAAGATGTCTTCATATCTAAAAAGCTAGCAAAGATACTAAGAAGGAAAAACAAATTCAAGAGAAGAAAATCCAAATCTCAATCAGATGTAGAAGAAGAAGAAGTTAGCAAGAAATCAAAGAATAAAACACCTACGTGCTACAATTACAACAAAGTTGGACATATTAAACCAGAATGTCCACTACTAAAGAAAGAGTCTAAGAAGAATAAGAAAAAGACCATGAAAGCCACTACTTGGGACATGATGAGTACAAGTAGTTCAGAAAATGAATCAAGTGACCAAGAGGTTGCTTATACTTTCTTTATGGCTTGGGACGATGAGGAAAGCTCTTCAGCCAAACCCCTATATAATTCTTGTAGTACTTCATCTAGTGAATCCAATGATGAGGGTATGTCATCTTATGATGAACTACAAAATGATATATTCAAAGTACATAAGATGTTTATCAAAGTACATAAACAAAATGCTTCATTGAAGAATAAGAATGAAGGATTAATGAAAGAGTTAGAATCCCTTAGAAATGTTGAAAGAGAAAAGGATTCAAGGATCAAGAAAATAGAAAATAAGTATGAAGCTACAATAAAAGAAATAGAAGTTAAAACTCTTTCTGAAAAAGAAAACGACTTGAAAATCAAGAAATTAGAAAGTAAGAATGAACAAATGATAGAAGACCTTCGATCCCTATCCTCTACGGTATATGAGAAAGATATGTATATTTCTGAATTAGAGGATAGAATCAGAAAATTATCTCTAGAGTTAGAGAAAACATTAAAGAAAGTTGACAACAAGAAAGAGATGGAGATAAACGATCTCAAGAGTCAAATCAAAGATAAAGATAAGATCATTTATAACTTCACTAAAGGAAAATAAAATCTTGATAAGATGATTGGCTCACAAAGAATGTCATTGAACAAAGAAGGCATTGGTTTCAATGGAGTTGAAACTAAAAGGAAAAAGAATCTGTACATTTGATATTTCTCAAAAGGATCCAAAGACTATGCAAACACGTCTTCTAATGCCTACACTAACACCATATGCTATCAACGTAAGAAAAATGGGCATATAAAGTTTGAATGTCCATTTAAAAGAAAGGGTGTTAAAACAAAGCAAGTATGGAAGATAAAAGAAACATCCCTTGTGAAACCTATCGGACCCAAAAAGTTATGGGTATCAAAAGTGAAATAATAACTTTATACAAACATAAAGTAAATAGCATTATTGGTCCAAAATCATAGGATGATTTTTTACAAGGCTTAAACTTAAGAAAATATTAAGAAAATATCAAATTAAGCTTATTACATAAGTATCTTGATTAAGAAGAAGATATTTGAGAATGAAAGCCTATATACTACATGCTTACATGCCTATATGATATGCTCTCTGTTTATGTGATGTGCTAATATGCTATATGCTACATAACTTGACTTATATTGATAATTTATGGCTCACTATGTTGAAAATTTGAGCATGAGATTATTGCGTATATGCATGGATTTTGATATGAGATTAATTCTTGATCATGCATGCTATTGATGAATCATATGGATAAACTTACTACTTTTACTAGTGATATCTATTAGCTATGAAAGATATAACAGTAATATTGGTATCCATGAGCTATGCATGATGTGATAATGACTTTGATATCTATAAAGTATTTTGGCATCACAATTTAAAAATTTTAATTGGTATCAAAATTTAAAAGCTCACTTAGTATCACAATCTAAAAGATCAATTTGTCTTTGAGCATGACAAGTATGATTATGTCTATAAGCATGGTATGACATTGATGATATTAGCATGATGTTGATATTTGATACATAACATAATTAAATGTTTGAAACATGGGATGATAAATGCAAAGTTGGTAACAAAACTGAATGTATTGAATTCAGGGGGAGTTATGACTTACTGCTTATATTATGATAATTTCCTATTTAATCAATTGATATCATGAATTAAATTTTAAATTTTAAATTTTAAATTGGTATCATAAAATCATCAATTGGTATCAAAAATTGGTATCTTGAATAATATCAAAAGGGGAGTATCATGACTCATAACTTGTATTTTGTTTCTCCCTAATTTTGTTTTTTTTTTTTTTAGTATCATGAATTATTTTTTATTGGTATCATAAATCTTCAATTGGTATCACAAATTTTCAATTGAGTTTGGTATTAAAAATTCAAAAGTTCAATAGGAATTAGAATTAATGAAAATCTAAATTGGTATCATATACTTGATATGCATGATTGATATTCATATGCTCAAAAATATGATTTGTTTTGTTTATATCCTACTCTTTTTGATTGCTGTCAAAAGGGGGAGAAGCTTTTGAGTAAAAATTGAAAATTGAGTTTGGTATGAAATATTTTGAAATTTTGCAACATGAATTGTATTTCAAAAGGGAGAGAAGTATTTGACGAAGGAGAGAAGTACATGATATTGAATGATTTTGAAATTAGTATTGATATGCATGAGATTGATGATGCTTATTGAAAGGGGGAGTTTTTTTAAGGCTTACTCATATTTTTGCTCATTGTTTGTCATCATCAAAAAGGGGAAGATTGTTGGTCTTACAAGGCTTAACATCCTATTTTGATGCTAACAAACAAGTGGAACTTAACATATTTGATGAGTGATGATATTTCAAATCTCACATATGTGAAAGCAAAGTCAAGTACTCACAAGGATTAAATTGAAGCTTATATTTCAAAGGAACATGATCATATGAAGCTTAAAGAATACTTAAAGGAATGGATGATATATTAAAGTTTTACGACTATGAAAGGATGAATTTGATATGAAAGCTTGAAGAAATGATGGACTCAAAGCATGGACATGCATGAAAACTTCAAGAGATTAAAGATTTAGAATCTTAAGGAAATTTCATATAAGTACTTCGAATAAATTCAATATGGATGCATGAAACTCTTATGATTAATTACATAGACCTAAATACTTGTTAACATACTTGGAAAATATTTTTATAAGGTTAGAAGTTGTTTTAAAAAGGTTAAAATCAGTTTTGGAATGAAAAGCACTAAAATAGGGTTTTTCCAAATTCTATTAATTTTCCTACATCCGTATTGATGAGCACTTTTCTCTATCAAAAGCTCATTATTTTGAAAATGTTCAACATGACAGTTGTAGAATTTTCTCTTAGCTTTCTTTTGACATCAAGAACGTTAAATTTGGAGCTATATCGAAAACGTTATAATCAAATTACTGAAAAAGGGTCAAAGCTATCAGCAATACAGTAAACTGGTCTAATCAGTCAGCTGACCAAAATGAACTGTGTTCAGTCAGCCGACTGACCAATTAACAGCATCGATTTTTGGAAGACAAGATGCACCCAGTCGTCTATCCAGTCGGCTGACCCTACATAAACACCCTCCCAGTTGCCTGGTCAACCAACTGACCCTATGGAAATTCAAATTTTGACCTCCAACGAGAAAAATCTAAAATTTAGTTTTTTAAATCTAAATGTTATGAAAATTTTGGGGATACTCCAAGTCACTTGGGGAGCAAGTAACATACTTTTTTCAAGTCTGTAAATAAGCCTCAAGATTATTGAACCAAGAACCAAGAACCAAGAATCAAAATCAGCCATCAAACTCCCTCAAGTGCTCTCTTCATTGAAAGGCTCTCTTGCTCATACCTTGTGCACGAATTCAACTGAGTTTTTACTGATCTTCTTCCACCGAAATTGTGCTACAAATTCTAAATCTTTTAATCATTGAAAGAATTAATCGGTGATATACTTCCTTGAGCTTCAAAGTTAAAATTCCATATTGTTATTTACTTTGAAGTATACTAGTTTGTAAATTGTACTAATCAGCTCTTTGAGGAGTAAGCTCTTTGTACACATCTATTTGATTCTTATCTTGTAGATTGATGAATTCAAGGATTGTTTGGATCGTTGGCTAAGCATGGGGATATTGCTTAGTGAGGCGGGCTCTAGCCTATTTGAAGGAGTGATCGAGTGAGGGGATATCGCTTGGAGAAGGCGAGTTCTAGCCTTAACAAAGGAGTGTGTAAAGGTTTGTTCCACCTGTTAACGGAACAGGTTTAGTGAATCCTTTGGTGGTTTTGCCAAGGGCGAGGACGTAGGCTGTGTTGAAACCGAACCTCGTAAAATCTTGTGTTCCTCTCTCTTTCCCCTACTCTTTACTTTCAGTACATATACAATTGCGTGAATGGTTTAATTAATAAACATACAAACTACGTAATTTGGAAGTTAAATAAACTTAAGGTTCAATTTTGATTTGGGATTGCAGAAACCGAAAGGGATTACGTTGGTTAAACCTTACTTTGCGGAAACCATACGGGAGTACGTTACTTAGTTAAATACCCAAAGATAAATTTACTAAGAGTTTATTTGAATTCTAAATATTTGGAAAGAGTGATTGGATTTTATATTGAACATCATATTGAAGAAGCAAATTCATTAATACAGGGTTTTATTCAAATTCACTACAGGGTTGTAAACCAAACAAAAACTGAAAGTTAAATTGTTTAAAGTTTGATATTGATTGGAGTGTGTTTATTTTCCAAGAGTACTAAATCTTGAATGCTTTCATCAATCTAAATAGTGTTGTAGTTTTTTTAATCTTGACTTGGTTGTTTTTGCTTTCCAATTGTGTTTGATTGGTTTGGATAGTGTGGTTGAAGACTGGATGTTAAATTAGTTGTATTGTTGATTGTATAAAAGAAACCAAGTTATTGTGTGTTTGACAAATTAAACACACAAGTCAAAGAATTGGTTAAACAATAAAAGAAGTTAAGTATTCTTAAAAGGAATTAAAAGAAAGTTTTTAAAATCCCAATTCACCCCCCTTCTTGGGAAGCTATCCTAATTTCAGTACCTATTCTAACTAGTGCTTACTTAAAGACATGCTTACATAGTCAAAATTAGAGGCAACCACTAAGGGATTCTAGTTTCAATGATTAATCAAAATATTCCTTTTTGTGCTTAAAATATAAAAATAGTCTAATTTTGTTTCACCGTATCCTCCACAGTAAATCCTTACCAAACCACGATTATATTCGGTAAGGTTTTACCCATTCCTTGGTTCATATCCTTGCTCCCTTGTATGATCATATCTAAAGGATACTTTCCATCATCCAAAGAGCATTGGTCAATATATTCACATACTCCTTATTGCTCTTTGCCCATTCTGTTTGGACATATCCACTTCCATGAAAATATTTTGAATCATGTCCACTCATTCTCAATACTCTTTTGAACTTAATAATTTTAGTTGTTAAGAGTATTTATGTAAACTCCCATTCACAAGCTTTCAAACCTTAAAGTCAAATCCTTTAGAGCTTCATATCCTTAGAGATAAATTGAATGGCTAATATGATTGCACTAGGTCTCTATTGACCTATGCTCATGTATTTATAATTTAAAGCCATTTGATCTTATGCCTCTCACTCGTTAGGATTCATAAAGAAAAGAGATTATGTAGGCTTAGTTCATTTAAAGAAATACTCGTTGTGACTTTTTGGCTCTTTAAGCTTAATCATGTAAAACCGAGTCTGAATAATTGAAAATCTATATCTCTTGGCTAAAGAACTAGAAAATGAAAATGGCATTTAAATGAGTTGAGTGCATAACTTAGGGGGGAGCTTTTATTCTTCATAATTATATATATTGAAATGCTCTCTTGATATCATACCTTTTATGCTCATATGCCTTTATGAAATCAGCATTGTTATCCACTATCCATAATATACTGAATGATTGAATTTCCTTAATGGATAGATTATATTTTATGAATTGTTGACTACTACTGGATTGTATGCTTGTATTGAAAGCCTTCTACATGGTGGATGCATTGATGTGTATTGCATGCTGGTAGTGGATATAGGTTCTCGTGTGCCTTGAACTGAACTATAAATTACTTATTTGAACTTACGAGGTATAGGTTTTATGAAAAAATGTCCAATTTACAGACGGCATGCTACCAAAATTTCGACAGGGATTTTTTCAAAAGTAAAACCTTGTACATAAATGATTATGATAAAATTAATATTAAAATATTTTTGAAAGGATGAGTGAAAACTCAAGTAGATAATTAAACTTCATCCTAACATAATCATCAAACGTTTAGAAAGGCTCAAATCCATCCATATAGGAAGCGCATAAATGATCCATATGCATCACTTTCGTCTCCTAAATTATTAAGGCTCTTATGAAATCCCTAAACATTATATCCTACGCTTGAAGTTTTATGGTTTGATATGGAATGTTCTTGGGTCATGAACATTATTGCATGCCTTAATATGTATATTCTGATGCATCTATGGTCTATAGGGGCAACTATACTGATAAGGATAAATATAGTTGATTAATAATCAGTATGGTTATTTTAAGAGATTTAAAATGAATGACTTATACTCTTGACATATTGAAATCAATCTTGATGAGTATAAGTAGCTTATTTCATCTAAGCTATAATTCAAATTGAAAAGGGAAGCATCTAAGAATAAATTCATATTTTGTTTTGCTCACAAATATTTTTAGCTTAGATCTATTGTGACCTCACTATGGCATGTGCTTAACCAAAATGATCTTTGTGAAAATCTTACGTTGATATATATTTCTTTGCCACAAGTTGTTTATGTTTGCTATATGATCTTGCATGTGATTGTTAAATCTTTAGGATCACCATGGTTGTAGTTTTCTAGTTATATTTCAGTTTGTGTGCTTAATTAACAAATCAGAAAAATGTTGCTTGCTTGCATGATCTTTAAATTTTTTTTTGGCAAGCAACCCCCAGTACTTTAAGCAAACATCATAAGGGGGATATATATTTATATATATACATATATATTTATTGTAATACTTTATGGTAAGAACTAATTTCAAAACTAAATTTTTTCTCTTTTGCCTTATTATTATTATTATTATTATTATATACATATATGGTTTTAAAGTCGCATAATTGGTTCAGTAACTACACATAAAAATGCATGCGAACTTGTTAGATTGAATTTATACTCAAACCTTCTTTTTGGTATCATATGACGTGTGCTTTTAACTCAAATCTTCCATAGGTCTTATGATATGTTTCAATTGCAATGATTTGTGTATTCTTATGGTCTAACCTTATTTTCATGTCATTTAAATCATTTAAATGACTAGTTATATAGTTTGTGTGCTCAAATTGCTATACTTCATATTTTGTCATTCATTGTGCATTGTATAATTTTATTATTTTTTTGGATGTTGAAAATAATAATTTTTTATCATACTAAACTGTTTGAGTTAAATAGTTGTGGATAAACTGTTCATTTAAAACTCAATCATGTCATTTCTATATAGGTGCTTTTGGAAAAATGTCTTATTTCCAAACTGTATGCTACCTAAATTTTTAAAATTCCCAAACTTCTCTTGTGTACTAATGATCTATATCCAATGCCTAAGGCTATTAATTTCAGCCCTTTTTATTGTTGTCAAAAGGGGGAGATGGATAAGAGGCAAAAATTGGGTTGCACTTATTAAAAGAAAAATTATTTGCATTGACAAACTTTTACATAATGCATATTGTTAGGGGGAGCCTTCTAAGGCTATACCCACTTTTTGCATGGTGTATTTGTCATCATCAAAAAAGGGAAGAATATTGACCTTATAGGTCACACCTGATTTTGATAATGACAAATACTCGTGTATTTGATGGTATGTGCATATTCATTTTAGCAAATCAAGTAATGGCACATGAAAGCAAAGCATGAAGACCCAGAAGATGAGTTTCATGTTGTAATTCATGTTATGTATATAAGGTCTGTAATAATTACCCGCATGTCATGCATATAAGATATACTATAAGCTCAGTAAGACCCTAGTGAGACCTTAGGTCCCAACACAAATGCACAATCACTCCCCATAATAACTTGCTAAATTAGGGGATCAAATTGAAATGGATTGAACATAATAGGCATAAAATGAGAGAGTTGGGCGACCGAACCCCAGGTGTTCAAATCACCTCGGGCGCCTGAACCATTAGGAAGTCAACGGTTTGACTAGGCTTCGGGTGACTGAACCTAAAATGACCCTATCGCCCAGGGGCGACCGAACCCTTAGAAAGATACTTTTCACTAACTCGGCCTGCCGAATTTTTCAATTCAAAATGGGCCTCAGGAGACCAAACCCCTCAGTTCGGTTAACTGGACGTATTTTTGGGCACTCGAACCACACACTAAAACTTTTTGACTTTTGTTCATCCAACTGAGTTTGAACTCGGGCACCCAAACCATTTAAAAGGCCCTTTTGAGTTAAGCCTATTCGGGCAACCGAACTAAAGTTCAGCCACCCGAATCCTCTCGAGTTACTTAATTATTTACCGAGGCTAAAAGGGTTAAACTGGGTTGAAAGTTCTAATGTGTTTTAAAACTTTCCTAATAATACCCTACATGTCCTAAACGGTCATAATTTGACCTTGGTATATATATATATATATGGGTTCATTTGTGTGAATTAGAAACTAATTAAGAAAATCATTAGCAAAAAATTCTCTCCATTTTCAAAATCCTACCTTACCCAAATACTCTCAAATCTTCATTCCCTTGATACATCTTAGTAGTGTGAGAGTTTATTGATTGTGCTTGTGATTACTAGATATTACTAATACTCCCATAGTATTGATTGATTATTTGATATTGATTTTGGGGAGTTTGGCTAAGTTTTATCTCACAAATTTGAACTTTATAAATCTTATGTTGAGATAAACTAGCAAGCTTAAGGATCTTTGCATTGTCATTGCAAGATTCCTATAGCCTTGTTTTTGTTGTGCAAAAATATTTCCTACAAGCTATAATATTTTTCAAACTACTCTTATGTTCATTGTATTGAAGGAAAAGATTTTTAAGATAGTTTGAATATCTGATTAGCATCTTTGAAACCCTGATTTGTTATTGAGATTTGATATAACTTGTTTCCAAGATATAACTTGATTAGAACGCTCTCAAACATTTTGGTGATCATATCTTGTTAAGTGTTGTTTGTGCAAATATTCACATCATTGAGCTTACATTGCCTATTTTGTTGATGTGCATGTGATTGATTATGTTTAGTACATATCTGCTTTATTGAGAAGCATAATCACTGTACCTTGTCATATTGTGAAAATACTGTTGTATTCCAAGCATGACCTGAGGGGGCGGTAATCCAATCCGGTAAGGATTGGTTGTAAAGGTTGAGGTCAGCCCTGTGCTAATTGACTTGGTTGTATAGGTGTCGCTCCACCCGTTAAGTGAGCTTATAGTGGTAATCCTTCTACTTGTTAGCCAAGGAAGGGATGTAAGCAGTTTGCTGAACCTCGATAACATTTCTGGGTGTCATCTCTATTTACCACTTTGTTGTGTATGCTTAGCTAAATTGTTTTTGCAGTTTAATTTCCGCTGTATATTTGCATTGATTTACTTTATATGGACTAGATTGAACTGCTGTTAGGGGATTAACCTAGGGGATAAAATTTGAAAATACCAATTTACCCCCCCCCCCTTTTAGGATTATGGTGAAGCCAACATAGGAGTTCAGTCGTGTAATAATTAGCCCAAGGGTCAGATCGTCTCCTCAAGGAATGCAGTTTAATTCCAAATTTTATGTAATTCCAATTGAAAATAAGAAACAAAAAGGTCATTGAACACAGTTCAAATTCGGGTTTTATGGGATGTTGAGATTTTCTTTTGACGAATTAAAAACAACGTGAAATTTAAATTATAAATCCTAACACGCACTAAATTTAACAATGAAAAACAAAAATCCTACGCTTAATGAGCCAGGTAAGAATTAAAACACGCTTTGAACGTCAGAAGAAGATAAAAAACGATGACTTTAAGCACAAACTTAAGCATGCAATTAAAAACTTAATCGAACACAAACTCAACCAAGAAAAACCAAATTTTTGCAATCAAGAACTTGAATCAAAATTAAGACTTTAACAACTAAACAATAACTAAATAAGATAACAAAAATTCGAACTTTAATTAAACAAGTTTAATTCTAAATAGAACCCAACAAAATAAAATTTTAAAGAAGACAACTAATTTATGTCCTAAAGAAGATATATATTTTTTTTCTTTTTGTATTTTATTCTTTTTTTTTTTTCAAGAAACCAAACCGAACTTTTAATCAAATAAAAATTAACTCAAACATAAAAATTAAATCTAATGCCAATAATAAATAAGAAGAGAAAGAAAATAAATAGACCTTAATAATAATACCCAAATAAGATTAAAAATTAAAACTTTAATTAAAATTCCACTAAAGAAAAAAAATAACAAGTATTCAAATGTTTAAAAGCAAGAACAAACAAAAAAAACTAAAGAACGGAGAATAAAGAAAGAGAGAGAGAGAGAGAGAGAGAGAGAGAGAGAGAGAGAGAGAGAGAGAGAGAGAGAGAGAGAGAGAGAGAGAGAGAGAGAACTTGACATGGGGGTTTTGGTGCAGCAACAACAGCAGAGGACTCGGTTTGCAGCAATTATAGCAAAGCAGCACAAGGAGAACTGGTAAGAGGAGCTTCGGGTTGGAGATTGTAGCAACAGTAAGAGCTTAAGGGGGTTTCGGCTGATAAAAAGGAGACAATAGTAGCACGTAAAGGCAGCAAAAAGGGATAACAGCTGCAGGAGTAGGAAACAGCAAGGCTCGGGTTCCTCCTTCACAGCAGCAACTCAAAGCAAGAGGTAACTGAGAGGATTTAGGGAGAGTGGATATGAAAGGGAGAGAGAGGAGTTGAGAGCTTAAAGAGAAGAGATGAGAGGAGAGGAGAGGCAAAGAAAAAAAAACAGAGGAAATGAAAAGGAAGAGAAAGGAAGAGCCGAAAACAAAGAGAGTCGAGAGGGAGAGTTAGAGAGAAGAGAAACATCAAAGAAAAGAAAGGAGAGAAAGGAAGAGAGAATGAAGAAGGAGAGTTCGGGTGAGAGAGGGAGCTGCTAAAGAAGAAAAAGAAAAAAAAATATATATATATATATATATATTTTTATATATAAGGTGAGAGCCCCCAAAACCTATACCCCTAGCACACCAAGAGACCCACAACCGGCTACATGGCCGGGTCAAATCAATAAATATATATTTTTTCTTTCTTTCTTTTCTTTTCTTTTCTTGTTTCTTTTTTTTTTTCTTCTTTTTGTTTCCCAACAAACATACCTGAGTTTGACTATCCTAGAGCTCGTATCTCTCAAAGCTTGAAACACAAAAATCATAGAGCTCATCCTTAGATTCCCCCAGAATTTTAAATTGTCTCAATCGGAACTCAAACGAGAAAGTTACTCCCAGAATACGAAATAGTGTCGCTTTTAGCTTCCAATAATTGTTCTACGATAAAAAAAAATACCAAAAATTCATAAATTACTCAATAAAACCCAAATATTATTTATAGGACACAATGTTAAATTATTGAGAATAATTAGGTATTTAATTAAAAATATAATTCTTAATGCATGAATTAAAACACCTAATTATGCAATTTAAGCGCGTAATCAACGAGAATGCCAAATGTTGATGGATGGTGTGGATGATGTTGGAGCTACCATCTGAACTGATGAGGAGAAACGAGATGGAATTGAAAAGATTAATGAGTTTAAAGAGTTGTCCAATATTATGGCCTATCCCAAGAGTTTGTCCCATCTATGGATCTTGCACACAACAACTAGAAGGAGAAAAAATGGCAGTTAGACCGAAGTCACATAATTAACCAACATATATAAGATTAAGAGTGAGATGAAGAATACAATAAGTATCAGAACGAGAAGTGTTTAATGTTGATTTTTTTCCGATATGGCTCACATTCATGGGAGAAACATCAGCAGTTTGAATGGTCAGAGTATGGCTAGCAAGATGTTTAGTGGAAAAGAAGGTGGAATTAGGTGTCATGTGATTACAACATGCAAAGTCAGAAAACCAAGATGAATTACCTGAGGTGACTAAAATAGCATTTAAGCATGGATTACTAGAATGAGCAATGACTTGTTGGAAAATTTGCTTTATGTCAGAAGTAGAAAGCGTTTCAATGGAAGTAGTGTATGATGAACATTCAATAATAGTGGCGGCGAATTTAGAAGGGGTACCGCGAGACGACTATTGCTGGGAATGCCTGTTGGGGTTTTGGAAACAATCACGTTGAAGATGACCAGGGGTTGTTTCTTACAAAATTGGCAAAGTCAAACCAAACATTCCAAGAGAAAGTGTCCTAGTTTCTTCCCGTAATTGCAGCAAAATTTCTATAAAGAACTAGATGGGGGCCCTTTGTTGTTAGGGTGAGGTCCCCTGGGAGTGGCGAAGACAGCATCTATAGGGGTCATCTTTCGAGGGGCAATGCGAGTTTCCTCCGAGAGAAGTTCAGTGACAGCTTGATTCAAAGTAGGTAAGGGACTACGATGAAAAAGAAATGCACAAACATTTTCAAAGTCATTAGTGAGGGCCATTAGAAAAAAGAACCAAGTATTGACGATCCCGATAGTTGAAAATTTTTTCAGCTTTAATGGAATCTATAAATTCTGGTTCTGAGGAAGCAAGTTGATCCCAAACATAGTGCATCTTAAATAGAAAATTATTGATGGATTGCCCAATTTGTTGTTGCATGGGGTGTAGGGTGCCCAGAAGTTGATATTGATGAGACAAATCCACGGTGGTGTAACATTTCTCTAGAAAGTCCCAAAGTGATTTGGCAGTTTTGAATCTCTCAAACTAGTGACTAATAGAGTGTATGCACGTGTTGCGAATCCAAGTGATGATATGGTGTTTTTTGTTATCCTACTCCTCAAGACAGTATATGTATTTGATGTTGGCTTCACCATCATTTTTATTTGGTTCAGTGCTATTGCCAGTGACATATCGCCAAAGTTTTATGCCCTTGATAAAGCTTGACATAGTCTGAGCCCATACAGTGTAGTTGGGGCCTTCCATAATGATGGCAATGGGTTTTGAAGCCTCAAGACGCTCCATAGTGTGCGGAGGCGACAATAGTGGCTGGATAAGGGTGGTGGTAGTCGGAAATAGGCAACTTCGGTCGAAGGCGGTGACCGGAGATGGGCGACTGCGATCAGAGGCGGTGACTGGAGACGGGCGGTCGGAGGTGGCGACCGAAGACGGTCAGCTGCGGTTGAAGGCGACAATCGGAGATAGGCGGTTGTGGGCAGATGCGGTGATTGGAGACGGGCAGTCGAAGGCGGTGACCGGAGATGAGCAGTGGCGGCGGCTGGAGGCGGGCAGTGGTTAAAGGTAGGCAGCGGCTTAAGTCAACTGGATAGGTATGAAAAGGATATAAAAAAAGTCTTTCTGATGTGAAGGATCAACTAATAATAGTTTTATTCAGAGAGCATACTCAACTCTTGATATACCGAGGCTGCATAAGAAGTATTTCTGATGTGAAAGATCCACTTATAGTGGCAATCACAAAGCATACTTAATTCTTGATAGGCCAAGGAACACTAAAAGAAAATAGTGGCTTTGATACCTTATTTTGAGAGAGAGAGAGAGAGAGAGAGAGAGAGAGAGAGAGAGAGAGAGAGAGAGAGAGAGAGAGAGAGAATACAAGAGAAGAGAATTGTATTGAATGATGTAATTTGTATATAAGAGAGGTATCCTATTTATAGTCTAGTCTAAGGGAAAAGTTTGTTTATCAACTCGATGTGGGACAAGTGTTATACACTTTAACACCTTATTTGATGGATCAAACTATTTTGCTTTTATTTGACCCTAGTTGCTTATTAGCAAGGCAACCATTTAAACTGATTCATGAGTTATAGTGTCATTTTAAAGATCGCCGAGCAACATTTACTTTGCCCTTGTCACAAGAGTAGGAAAATTCAAGTTTGTCAACAAAGATCAATAAGCTAGTCTTTACTTTTGCCCCATTTAGGTATGTATGATGTTATTTTTCATGCATGACACTAAGTCTATAACTAATCTTCATTGCAATTTTGAGTCATTCGTGAGTATAGTTTTGGGCTTGTATTTGCCTACATGGTGTACTAGGTTAGCTTCATCACTGTAAAAAAATTTCAAACAATATAAGATTATCAAGCCTTCCCAAGACTCCATATTCTACATCCAGTTGACATTTATATACAAAGTACACTTGAGTTTATCATAAATTTAAGTGAAAATATAAATATACACATTACAAGAAATTAGATTTACCATATATGATTCGTTGAACAAAATAGATAAGATACTCTAGGACCCATAAACAAATTTAAAATGTAAATAGCTATATAAATATTAAATTCACTTATTAATGAGGAATTCCAAGAATTCTTGCATTTAATAATGTCATTGACTTGTAATTTTATCTACATTAAAAAATAATATATTTTAACATAACAAGTTAATTATATTTTTCAAAATAATAACTTCACAACTACTATAAGTGCATTTGCTAGTACAAGTCCTTTTTAAATGAACTATTTTCCACCAAACGCAACTACAAGAGAACCACCCTTCTTAATATATATATATATATATATATATATATATGTATATAATTCCTCTTCCTAGTGGCCAAAACATATTCGAAGAGGCATGTGTTCTAAGAATCAAAACTCAATAATCATGCGCTAAATGATCATCATAATTAAAGTTTAAGATTTTTATGTTGCAAGTGTTAAATTAATTTCGTTAGATATAAAAAGAATACACTATATGAAAGTTGAACTATCTCATGTAAAGTAGTTGAGACCTGAGTCTTAGGTCTCAAATTGTATTCAATATATATATATATATATGATTTTTAGGTCCTTGTTTTGTTTTGTTTTTCTTGAACTTGTAATCCTATTTTGGCTGGATATTGGTATTATTTTTTGGGAGGCATTTAAAGTTTTGTCTTTTATTTCTCCCACTAAATGTCTTGTAACTACGGTATTCTTCTACTAAAAATGAGAGTTTATCAATAAATAAATGGAGGTGTTACCCTTCTTAAATATATATATATATATATATATATATATATGATATTTAGAAAAATTAAAATATATAATTTTTGGATTAAAAGAAGAATTAGATATATAAGATGAGGTTGTGTAGCGTAGCATAATGTGGGCATCTAATAAGCATAAAAAAAAAAAAAAAAAGTTAGGAATTATTTAGTATCACTATCAAAATTAGATAAATAAAAATAAAAAACTAGAAACCAACAATATGATTGGTTGACATTTATAAAATAATACGAATTAAAATTTTAATTAAAAATGCTCATTTCCATCTTTAAATAAAAAATATTATTAAAATATGTTTAAAATAATAAAATTACAAATAATGCACATTAAAAATTTACTATAATAAAAAGATTATTATAATTATTTTACTTAATTGTTCTACTTTCAAATTTTACTTTATAATAAACAATTTATTGGACATAATTGAAAAATAGTGAAATAATTTTGTAATTGGCTTTATTACTATTTTTTAAAATTTATGTATATTTTTATTTTAATTATATTTAAATTCATATGATCATTTAATTTTATTTTTAATTTAAAAGTATATAAAATAAATAATTTAGTTTTAAAAAAAATACTCTATTTTTGAATATTAAAATTTTAGACAACAAGTATTGAAAAACAACTAAAAAACATAAAATTTGATTTTTAATTTTTTTACAAATAGTATAAACTCGTAAAAGAAATAGAAAACTGACAATATAAATTAACATATTTTTATAATTTATTTTTATTGTTATTAAGAAATAAAAATAAAAAAGAAAAATATAATAAAACAAAAGCAGTGGCATTCGTTGTGTGCAAACAAAATGTTGTAGGTAGCGAACGGGTTGCACCCGTGGAAAAAAAATGGCCGCGGGTGAAAGGCAAAACAGAGAGACTTGCAGAGACAGTACGGTATGCGTGAAAAGAGAGAAAGATATCAAACTCTTAGTTTATTTTATTTCTTCTTACACATCCTTTCTCTCAAAAGTTCATCCTTAATTCTTCTGCAAATACAATAATTTTCATTAAAAACCCAAACATTTTCTGCAATTACTTTAACTTGAACTTTCATGGGATTTACACAGTTCCAGTGCGTTGGCCATGAAAGAGCTGGCTCACTCCCTTATTTATCTCCAAAGGCGTGATTAAAGTAAACGTACTTCTCTGCTCAGAGCGTCTCAGACCTCATCAGGCCCCTGAAAAAACAGAGCAATTCTGGATTAATTAAGACTTACTTAAAGAACCGAGCACTCTGCCCCCTGAAAAACCACGCCTGCTAAACTCATCTGAGAAAGACAATAGAAGTGGGAAGTGGGAATTTTTTTAAAACTGCGAATTCGCTGTCATTATTGATAAACAATGGGTTTTGGAGGAATCCTGCAGATTTTCTATCGATTTCCTGACAAGTTTAGTGGAATCCTACTCGAAGCTTTGGACAATTTTAGCGAAGTTATGGCTAATTTGGGGTGGCTTCTGACAAAGATGATGCAAATTTTAGGTAGATGCAAGCCAGAAATTGTGACAAAAATTTCATAACACAGCTTATTTTCTTTCACTTCTTCTTGCGCGTGGGGGTTTACTGGACTGTTGGCTGCTTATTAGCAGATTTGGACAAGCAATATGCTTTGCAGAGAAACAGCGATTTTAGCTGTAGCTGCTAAAAACAGAGGTTTTGTTTTTCTGAAAAGAAATATACTTTGTAGTTTGTTTTTCACTGTATATATAAAAGAAAGAAAATCAGTCAACATTCAAAAGAAAAAAGAGCATAATAATTAACTGTTCTTAAACCTTTTTAATTTTTTTCACCGAAGGGGGCGGGGGGGTTGTTTGGCTATCTAAAGTTAACATGATGATGTTAAAGAAATCATTATTTTTGTAATTTGAACAGTGCATGAAATACCGCCGGGTTTGAAGGGAGACAAACAGAGTAGAGAGAGAGGCATGGGTTGAACGAGAAGCTTTCCTGCTTTGCTTTTCACTTGTTTTTAACTTACACAAGAAGCCAAATGTGAAGAACTCATCAAATCAACAGTGATCTTAAAATTAAAAGGACAGAAAATAATCTTAAAATTAAAAGGACAGAAAAAAAAAAAAAAAACAATTTTGTTTCACCTGTTTTCATTTCATTTGGAATCCGGACAATTGTTTCTCTCTCTTGGTCAAAAAACCAATTCCCACACAGTGTTTTCTGTCTCCATTGCCTGCTCTGCTCATCTCATCATGTGTCATTTTCTGTGTTATTTTACAGAAGAAGCAAAGACCGAAGAAACCCACCAAACGTAAAAAAGCAACGGATTTTCCACTCAGAGATTTGTTGAAGAACGAGTACCGAGACTGGAAATTTCACCTCCAAGGAAAAAAAAAAAGGAGAAAAACAAAAAGAGGAAAAAGAAAAAGTAGCAGCGGTTGCAAGAAAAACAGAGCTTAAAAGACAGAAACAGAGAGATAATAAAGAGGGGGGTGTTCGTTCATAAAGCGAGGAATTTTGCAATGTCACAAGATTCTGAGGGGATAAAGACGATTGAGCAGTGGAAATGGTCTGAAATACAGGGTCTCGAACTTGTGTCAGGTTCTTCTCCTGGATTTATAACCCATCCCCCTCCCCCATCCACAACTACAGCAACTACAACTACGACTACAGCTACAACTTCTTCTTCTTCTTCTTCAGACTGGGCCTCAAAAGCTTTGGCACTAACTCAAGTGGGTGCAGAGGGAGAAGAGGGAAGGGATCAAATGGAGGGTCGAGAGGAAAAGAAGGAAGAGAAGCCAGGCTCTGTTTCTCCCTCATCTGGGTTCCGAGAGCTGTTTAGGTACGCAGATGGGTTGGATTACGTGTTAATGGGAATTGGGTCTGTGGGTGCGCTCGTCCATGGCTGCTCTTTGCCTCTGTTCCTCCGATTCTTCGCCGATCTCGTCAATTCTTTCGGCTCCAATGCCAACAACATCGATAAGATGATGCAGGAGGTTCTCAAGGTAGTATCATTAGCGAACTACTCCTTCACTTCTGAAGAATGAAAATAAAACTAAAAATAAAAATCATTGTTTCTTGGCTGTGAATTTTGCAGTACGCATTGTACTTTCTCGTTGTTGGAGCTGCAATATGGGCGTCGTCCTGGGCAGGTGGGTTCTCTGTAAATTACGATTTCTTTCTTTCTTTCTGTGATTATGTTTCTGTTACTGTCTACTAATCGGGTTCTGAGTATTGGGTTGCAGAGATTTCGTGCTGGATGTGGACGGGAGAGAGGCAATCGACGAGAATTAGGATCAAGTACCTAGAAGCGGCTTTGAACCAAGACATCCAGTACTTTGATACAGAAGTTAGAACCTCGGACGTCGTTTTTGCCATTAACACCGACGCCGTGACCATCCAGGACGCCATTAGCGAAAAGGTGAAGAAAATCCCCAATCTGGTTCACTAATGCTCATTCTTTTCTTCTTCTAATTTGCATCTTTACTTTATTATTATTTTTCTGGTGCAGTTGGGTAATTTCATTCACTATATGGCAACATTTGTATCTGGATTTGTGGTGGGTTTCACTGCTGTGTGGCAACTGGCTCTAGTTACTCTCGCCGTTGTTCCTCTCATCGCCATAATCGGAGTCATCCACACCACCACTTTAGCTAAACTCTCCACCAAGAGCCAAGAAGCTCTTTCGCAGGCAGGAAATATTGCAGAACAGGTAAAATCAAAAAAAAAGGACGAAGATATCCATTGTTCAGATGGAGATATTATGATTTATGGAGATTTTTTCCTCCGATTCTGCATCTGGGTATTTCTGATTAGGACCCAAATTGCAGACAATTTTTCAAATTCGGACTGTTCTGGCATTTGTTGGTGAATCAAGAGCATTACAAGCTTATGCCTCGGCACTAAAGATTGCACAGAGGATCGGATATAAGAGCGGATTTGCTAAGGGGATGGGACTTGGTGCAACATACTTCACTGTTTTCTGCTGTTACGCGCTTCTCCTCTGGTATGGGGGTTATCTGGTTAGGCATCACTACACTAATGGAGGACTCGCCATAGCCACCATGTTCGCTGTCATGATAGGTGGACTGTAAGTGCTCTATTTGAGAATTAATTAGTATTAGTTTCATGATTTTCTACTTGGATCTTTTTGCTCAAAACCCTCTTCGTCTTCCCAATGATTTTTAGGGCTTTGGGACAATCTGCCCCTAGCATGAGTGCATTTACTAAAGCAAAAGTTGCAGCTGCGAAGATCTTCACTATAATTGATCACAAACCCAGCGTCGACCGGAACAGTGAATCGGGTTTGGAATTAGACTCAGTTACGGGACTAGTAGAGCTCAAATATGTGGATTTCTCATATCCATCGAGGCCAGAAGTTCGGGTCCTCAACAATTTCTGCCTCAGCGTCCCCGCCGGAAAAACCATAGCTCTGGTGGGAAGCAGTGGCTCCGGCAAGAGTACTGTGGTGTCCCTCATTGAGAGATTCTATGATCCCACCTCAGGTAACTGTTCAGTAATTTCATTCTAATTGTTGAATTGGGCTGATTACTAACTTGCAGAAGTAAAAATTTGCAGAAGTTGCTGTTTCTTTTTCTTCTTTGATGAATTTAGTGTGTTTTCTGCCTATTGAAATGTTTTGGTACTGAGTTCATGGAGTCCTTGTGGGCATGTGTTGTGCAAGGATTGTGGTGCAGAGGGAAAATATTTGCTAATGAATGAGCCTGTGCAGGACAAGTTCTGCTAGATGGGCATGACATAAAGACACTAAAGCTCAGATGGCTGAGGCAGCAGATAGGGCTAGTGAGCCAAGAACCTGCTTTGTTTGCCACCACCATTAAAGAAAACATGCTATTGGGTCGACCCGATGCAACACAGGTCGAGATTGAAGAGGCTGCGCGTGTTGCCAATGCCCATTCATTCATTGTAAAGCTACCCGAAGGCTATGACACTCAGGTAAGCCAATTTGTGAAATTAACATAAGATTATTGATTTGACTTTTTGGGACCAAGTGATAGATAATCCAACTTGACAATACAGATCTGAATAACTATTAACTGGTTTTTCAAATAATTAATTCCCTGAATATGGAATTCTCGAATGTAATAATTCCTCCTCCATATTCTATTGTGGTAATAATCACAAAATGTAGATATAATCAGTCAGTCCCACATGTAATGAGCAAGAAGGGGTACAACAGATTTTTTTTTGTCTTTTCTTTTTCTTTTTGTCAACTTGGTCAAAGTGGGGAGAGTGAAAGAAAGTCGTGGATCTTAAAATGAGGGGTCCTTGGCTAGATTTTTGTGGCTTTTAACTGCAAATTGTGTTTAATTGATTTGGTCAGCAAGCAGAAACCTAACCTTTAATTTCTACTTTTATTTTTATTTCTGTTGAAGTCAATATGGGGAAGTGTTTGGTCCTGCATTTTAAAAAAAGGTAACATGGTTTCAGTCAACAGTGCATGTGCAGAAACAAATAGGGATTTATATATTTTCATGCGGGAAGAAGGGTGGCGTGAACATAAGTAGAGAGATGCAGAGCACAAATAAAAAATGGGACTTTAATATGACTGACAAGAATCAACAGGGATGGGCCCCAAGCGTGGGCAGCTGGGGGGTGGTGAAGGTGATTGAGGAAGCTGTGTCATATTTGGCAGTAGAAATGCGACAGATATTAACTTGTTCCCAAAGTGTGAAGTAAAATCTAAGTTTGATATTGCTAATTTTAGAAGAACAAATAGCCTATCGTTTTAGAATGTGGCAGATATACAAACCTGTTTTAAGTACCAGTTGACACTACAATTATGACTACGATTTTAGGAAAAGAATGCGGGATCCTTCTCCGATCCATGTCAGTAATAAGATTTTAAATTTTTATGTTTCTATTATCTTAATCAATAGGATCAATTTGAATAAGAAATGTTTAATATGAAAATGGCAGGTAGGGGAGAGGGGATTGCAGCTTTCTGGAGGGCAAAAGCAGAGAATAGCTATAGGAAGGGCAATGCTGAAAAACCCAGCAATCCTGCTCTTAGATGAGGCAACAAGTGCTTTGGACTCTGAGTCGGAGAAACTAGTGCAAGAGGCCCTCGACCGGTTCATGATTGGCAGGACAACTCTTGTGATTGCCCACCGGCTCTCCACCATTCGCAAGGCTGATCTTGTGGCTGTACTTCAGCAGGGGAGCGTAACTGAAATTGGAACCCATGATGAACTCATTGCCAAAGGCGAGAATGGCATCTACGCAAAGCTCATACGAATGCAGGAAGCAGCTCATGAAACTGCTCTAAGTAATGCCAGAAAGAGTAGTGCAAGGTACGTGGCTTTTACTGCGTTTAGGTTTTTTTGTCATTTCATTAAAATTCATGTTTGAATTTTGAAGCTTTTCCTTTTGAGTATGAATACGAGTGTAAGACCTTCACCCATTGGTATATTGCAGAAACACCGACATTCTGGTCCAATAATAAGTGCTTAACTGAAAGTTGCTCGTAACATTTTTATTCATTTGCAGGCCTTCTAGTGCCAGGAACTCAGTAAGTTCACCTATAATTGCCCGGAACTCCTCGTATGGCCGATCACCGTACTCACGCAGGCTATCTGACTTCTCAACATCTGATTTTAGCGTCTCCCTTGATGGTGCACACCCTAGTTACCGGCTTGAAAAGCTTGCCTTCAAGGAGCAAGCCAGTTCCTTCTGGCGCCTTGCAAAAATGAACTCTCCAGAATGGGCTTACGCTTTAGTTGGTTCCATCGGCTCTTGTATTTGTGGCTCTCTTAGTGCTTTCTTTGCATATGTTCTGAGTGCTGTTCTCAGCGTCTACTACAATCCGGACCATGCTTACATGATAAGAGAGATTGGAAAATATTGCTATCTGTTGATTGGTGTTTCCTCTGCTGCACTTATCTTCAACACACTCCAGCATCTTTTCTGGGATATCGTTGGAGAAAATCTCACGAAACGAGTGCGGGAGAAAATGCTGGCAGCAGTGCTGAAAAATGAAGTGGCATGGTTTGATCAGGAGGAGAATGAGAGTGCAAGGATTGCAGCACGGTTGGCTCTCGATGCAAACAATGTTAGGTCAGCTATAGGAGACAGGATTTCGGTGATCATGCAGAACTCAGCGCTCATGTTGGTTGCTTGCACAGCAGGGTTTGTTTTGCAGTGGCGCCTTGCCCTTGTTCTTATTGCTGTCTTCCCTGTCGTCGTTGCAGCCACTGTATTGCAGGTTTGTTTTCCTTTCCATTTCTCAAAACATACATGGCCTCATAGTTCAAGTTCGAGAATTGTTGTTAAAATATAGTACTATACGGTAAAATGTTGAATAACAATTTGGAGAAATGTAGGTGATAATTTAGCCATAATTTCAGTAGAAAATTGTGACATATTATAGGAAAATAAATCGAATGTTGTGTCAGCGTGTCATGCCTATCATTTTAGAATTTATCATGGTAATTTGATAATTTAAAAAAAAAAAAAACAAATTTTATTGTTTAAATCATTTGCTAGTTATTGATATATATATATATATATAAATGTGCAACATAACCATCTAACTAGTCTCACAAATCATTTGGAAGCTCTTCAATAATCAGGCAAATATCGTCTCAATGCCAAATTTTAAAGGCTGCACACTTCGAACGTATTTGATAATATGCATTAAACAAAATGCAGTTATTTACAGAGTTGATTGGATTTTCAACAGAAAATGTTCATGCAAGGTTTCTCAGGAGATTTGGAAGGTGCCCATGCAAAGGCCACGCAACTAGCAGGAGAGGCTGTGGCCAATGTAAGAACAGTTGCAGCTTTCAATTCAGAAGCAAAAATTGTGAGTCTTTTCTCCTACAACCTCGAAATTCCACTAAGGCGCTGCTTCTGGAAGGGACAGATCGCTGGAAGTGGATATGGAATTGCTCAGTTCTTCCTTTATGCTTCCTATGCACTTGGTCTATGGTACGCCTCATGGCTTGTGAAGCATGGGATCTCTGATTTCTCAAAGACGATCCGAGTTTTCATGGTTCTCATGGTCTCTGCGAATGGTGCAGCAGAAACTCTAACCCTGGCTCCTGACTTCATCAAAGGCGGTCGAGCCATGCGATCAGTGTTCGAGCTTCTCGACCGAAAAACTGAAATTGAGCCTGATGATCCAGATGCAACCACCGTTCCCGATCGCCTTCGTGGGGAAGTTGAATTTAAGCATGTAGACTTCTCCTACCCCGCTCGTCCTGATGATCCAATTTTCCGTGACCTTACACTTCGTGCTCGAGCTGGAAAGACTCTTGCCCTTGTAGGTCCTAGCGGGTGTGGTAAGAGCTCAGTCATTTCACTTGTACAGCGATTCTACGAACCAACATCAGGACGGGTTCTGATTGATGGAAAGGACATTCGTAAATACAATCTCAAGTCATTGCGCCAGCACATTGCATTGGTTCCCCAGGAGCCGTGTCTCTTTGCTGCAACCATTTATGAAAACATCGCCTATGGGCATGAATCTGCGACTGAGGCAGAGATCATTGAAGCTGCCACTTTGGCCAATGCTCACAAGTTCATATCTGCACTGCCTGAGGGATACAAAACATTTGTTGGGGAGAGGGGGGTTCAATTATCTGGAGGACAGAAGCAGAGAATTGCAATTGCCCGGGGTTTTGTAAGGAAGGCAGACATAATGCTGCTTGATGAGGCAACAAGCGCACTCGATGCCGAGTCCGAGAGGTGCGTCCAGGAGGCTTTGGAACGCGTTTGCTCTGGAAAGACAACAATTGTGGTTGCTCACAGATTATCAACAATAAGGAATGCCCATGTCATCGCCGTGATTGATGATGGGAGAGTTGTAGAGCAAGGCTCTCATTCCCATTTATTGAAAAACTATCCGGACGGGTGCTATGCCCGGATGATACAGTTACAGAGGTTCTCACATGGGCAGGTTGTCGGAATGGCATCAGGCTCAAGTTCCTCATCGAAACCCCGAGAAGACCAGGACAGGGAAGCCTAAGAGATCAAAGCAAATACTGGGAAAATGGAGTATCTCAATACCCCTAATGCTTTTTTTTTTTTGGGTTCTGGAGTATTTGTTTTTGTTTTTCTGTTTTGGTATAGTATGTGTATTGTCTAATTTTACCACATATGTTCTTATTTCCATTGATCTTATTAAGAATGAAAGTGACAAATACTTGAGATTTCAATAGCTAAATTATCCATCTGTAAATTGAAAGGAGGCATCGCTCGTGCATTTGGTTTATGTCTACCCTGCAGGTATGCTTGAAGGAAACTAAAGATAATTAACATGGAAGAAAAGAACCATATGACTCTGGAAGAACAACATCAAAGTGGTCCTGACATTGCTGCGTGCAACTTGATGTGTTCTAATCCAAATGGGTTTTTAAAGTATATGCTCACAGTAACTATATGGAATGTGATGGATACCAACAACAATGATGAGTGAACGTGTAAAATAAATGCAATCGTGATCGTGTGTATGAGAATTCTATCACTTTCTGACAGATTGCACAGTAATGAACCCAGTGGTACAGACTTGGGACCATCTGTGTTGAGATCCCAATGAGATTATGCATCATAATCAGCATTTAAACAGGCTAAACAAGGGCACACCCGACTCAAGTCAGCAATGAGCTCGACTCCACCTTAGCAAATCTTGTCGAATTCAAGCTGGACTCAACTATAAGTTTAACTGTAGGCTCAAGCTTGATGTATAATATATTGCTTGTAAAATACAGAAATAATAGAACGATGGCTATTAGGTATCAATGTCAAAAATTAAAAAAATAAAAATTAAAAACTAGGAATTAGCAAGATTAACAATTGTAAAATTAATACAAATTAAAATATTAATTAAAAAGTACTCATTTTCATCTTTAAATTAAATAATATTATAAAAAATTTTGGTTAAAATAATAAAATTATAAATAATACACATTAAAAAAATTACTATAATAAAAATAAAATTTATTATAATTATTTTACTTAATTGTTTCACTTTTAAAATTTACTTTATAATAAAAATTTTATTGGACATAACACTGAAAAAATGGTAAAGGCATTTTGTAACTAGTTTTATTATTATTTTTAAAATTTATGTATATTTTAATTTTAATTATATTTAAATTTATAGATCATTTAATTTTGATTTTAATTTGAAAGTGTATAAAATGGATAATCCAATAAAAAAAAACTATTTCTGAATATTAAAATTTATGGCAACATGTTGTCAAAATATTAAAAAAATCATAAAATCTGATTTTAAGTTTTTTGACAAATAACTGAAAATCAGTAATAGAAACAGAAAACTGATAATATAAACAAACGCGTTTTTATAACCTATTGTTTCACTAGATAAACAAAAACAGAAAACACTAATGATACCAAACAGTCCCTAAAGTTCTACCTGTGTAGAAAAACTTAAATTTGATTTCACCAATATTCAAGTTAGTTCAAATCCAAATAAGGTCAAATTATGAAATTAATTGACTTCAAATAATTAGTGAGTAGACCAAACTAAGTAGCAGATGCATTGGCTCGACAAGGTGTCATGGTGAGAAATAGTTTATTTACAAGTAGTAGTTAACTTCTTAAAGTTATCAAAAGTTTGTATAAATTGGATAAAATGAGTACAGCTTATATGATGTATGTTTAGTTGGTTTCCTTTTAGTATTGGTATAAGATTGTTTTCTTCTTTTGTTTGATTTAATGCATGGAGTGTTTTATTAGTTATTTGTAAGCCCTAAGTGTTCTTTTATTTCCACGATATTCTTTCATCATAATGGTTATTAATAAAATTAAAAAATGAGGTGTCATCCTCTTTTATCCTAAAAAAAAAAAAGTCACCCCTAGGTTAAATGAAGGAATTTAATACTAATCAATCCAAATTGCAACTGGGTGTGTGTGTGTGGAGGTTCATGACAAGGGAACAACATTATTGAGTTGGGTTCACGGGTGGTTGCCCCTGTGCAGGGAGCCTTAAAGAGAGGCAGTAGCTTGAGGGGAGCAGGGGAGGAGGGGGGTGGGGGGTGGGGCGGCGGAGGGTCTTTGAACCCGTTCACCAGAAGTAGCTAGCTAGCGGTGATGGAAGTGCAGCAGTGCATCAGACGGCAGTCCAGACAAGGGGTCGGCAGAAGTCACGAGGTAGGGCGGGAAGAAGATGATTGCATGGGGGCGTTTGGCTGTCTTTGTTTTGAAATGGAAGTATGCGGATAGAGTCGTCATAGTCGTCGTACCGTACCATGTCCTGCCCACATCTTGTCTTGCGACTTTTTTTCCCTTCCTGGGTTCTACTTGAAATATTGGTTTTTCTGTATTGACAATTTCACTTCCAAAAGTTGTTATGCATCACAAGAAATTGATTGAATTCCATAAAGTTGAGTGAATGATGTGAACTATTATATATATATATATATATATATATTTGGTTAGGTCTAAAATCAGTAAAGGTTTTAAGTGATAATAGTGCTTACTAGATAAAGTCTGTGTATAGATATTCCAACCTTAACACTATATTTTGAAAGAGTTGGTGGAATACAAGACTAGGGTGATTTTAAACCTAGGTACCCTTATGTTATTCAAGTCTAATAAATTTTCAATTAATTGAAAAGAAGAAAAAATAAATAGTTGAAACAGAGACTTTGAATGTAGTAGTGTTGAAATGAAGAAGTAAAAAAGCAACTTGAACTGAATGTTTAACTATCTTTTTTTAAGCATTTGTTTATTTTATGAATTAGTAAATATGTAATTTGTTCATCATTGCAATTAAATTACATTATTATTATTATTGCACACACACACACACACACACACATATATATATATATATATATAATTAAAATATTTAGAATTATAAATTTTATTTATTTAATAGTCAGGTCGTAAGTTTATTCTAATATCAAATAAGTTTGATCTTTGTTATTTACAACATACTTTTAAGCCTATAGCTTTATCTCTAATATTTACCTTTTAAAAGTAGATTATTATTAATTTAAATTATGTTATACACTTTATAATAGTTTTGGAGGACGACAAAAATAATTATCTATTATGTTTACTACAATTTAAAATTTAATTAAACAATGAAGAATGTTTGTCTCCACTAAATAATTTATACCATTTATAATGCTCTTTATAGTATGAATTTAATTTAATTTTTTAACTAAATAAATTTTCTTTTTCGTTTGGTTCAGATTTTAACACGAAGATAGAATTTAATGTCCATCTAAATGTATCTCTACTTACTAATTATAGAAATTTGAAAATTTTTAATCTGCATTTTTTAGTTCATTTATTTCAAAACATGTATATCTATCTCTTCATTATTCACATATTAATACTCAAATTGTTAGAAATATTGAACAAGTATTATTGTATTTCTTGAATCTAAGAGTATACATGGGTGCCTATTTATATAGTAGGCACGGAGTGTTGTACAAGTAAATAAGAGTTGTAGGAATTCGAATGAAGAAAAAGAAAAGAAAAGAGAAAGAAAAAGAAAAGAAAGGAAACGGTTTGGTACAAAGACTAAACCGTCAATGGTTTGAGAAATCTCATAAAAACCGTCGACGATTTTGGGTGGACACGGTTTGGTATGAGACCAAACCATTGATGGTTTCAACAGTCTCAAGGAAACCGTCGACAGTTTCCTACAGGGGTCTATAAAAGGAAACCTAATCTTTTTATTTCATTTTTCATAACTCTCTCTCTCTCTCTCTCTCTCTCTCTCACGCCCCGAACCAGGAAATGGGACCCAGGGGTGAAAATGTAATCTATCTTGTCCATGTATCCAATAAAACATCCAAAGATACAGTACAAAAGATGAGGGTCCGACCCCATGGGGTTCGCAGGCACCCTAAACACATCCAAAACAACAGAATATACGCAGCGGAAAAGGTTATTTTATATATATATGCAGTATCATACCAGAGTCTATACAAAAGCAGAAACAAGCTCTAACATACAACGTACAAACGGGTGCCCAAATACATCCCAACATAGCAACCCACCAAAATACAGTCCTAACACTTACCCAAACTCTAACCCCAGTACACCGACCACTACGCTCCTTACACCAGGACACTAGTTCCGGTTATTCGAAGGACCTGTAAAAATGTACGTACAGTAGGGGTGAGACACCTCTCAATAAGGAAGAACACAGGTTATATCGGTGTGTGGCATTTGAGTATTATCATGATGCAACTTACACGCAGTTAAATGCAGTTCCAGTACTAAGTTTACACAGTGTATACACGCACACATACACATGATCAGCAATCTCGGTGTCATCACACCCATCGGCCCGAAGTTGGCCCGCGATATACAGCGTTGGCCCATAGCCAACCCGCGAACACCACGCCACCGGCATATGGCTAGTTCTCGACTCCCATGGCATCAAACCGGCGCTAACTGGTGGATCCACACCCTTTGGCCTGATCTGCCGGAATAGGTTCACGCCCTCGGATATAGAGTCGAACCTCTGCCAATCTATGGCTAGTGATTTCATACGCCCTTGGATATAGAGTCGGACACTCTCAGTCCCTGGAACAATTCGGAACCGTGTTCCTACTAGCATTTAAACGAATCACACACAAACATGCATGCTCATATAATCAAACAAACCACACCCATTTGGTAATCTAAAATCATGGTTTTCCAAACAATACAGTTTAAAACAAGTCAAGGCACGATCATCCCTATAACACAGTATAAATCAATATATACGTTCAGTTTTCAACAAAACCAGGGATGCAGACCGTCGCCCCCTTTTTCCCAAAACTGTAATCATGAAAAGCCCATAGTTTTCCTTTTTAGATCCCCCCAAATGAGTAACCAAAACACACACAGGATCGTGAACCACAGTTCCACGAAGTCCGATTTCAAAAATAACCGATATAAACACAATTCCCCTTACCTTTCCCCCGAATAACAATTCCCGAACTCTAAGGCTCCTAAACAGCGAACCGAGTTCCAATACCTACAAATCACAGTACAGAATATACTCACAACATTGTTCTCTACTAAACTATCGGATCATAATTGAAAATTGAGTCTTACCTCGATTTTTAGCCGAAACTCGAAAATCTCCGAAACGGGATTCCAATCCGTAGAACTTGTAGAGAATCCTTCCATGATCCTTGTGGTAACTTCAGATTTATGATCCTAGCGACGAACAACAAAGATAATTAGAGAGATAGAGAGTAGGGAGAGTTCTAGAGAGAGAGAGAGAAGATATTTGAGTTTCTTAGTTGAGAAGTAATAAAAACTTCTATTTATAGCCCTTTGACCTGGCCAATTCTCATCGACGAATTGCGTCCTCGTTGACGAGGCTCTATAGTCTTCTCATCCATAAGACAAGGACCTCATCGATGAGTCTGGGATCTCTGATTTTTCAAAACCCCTCGGCTTCTCCTCGTTGACGAGCCTTTGAATTTCATCAACGAGAGATACAAGGCCTTCGTCGATGAACACTGGCTTTATCGACGAAGCCTGTTCAAATACCAATTTTACCCCTCTCTTATTTATTTAAACCCATTTATCACGGTTCGAGTTCTTACAATCTCCCCTCCTTACAAAAATTTCATCCTCAAAATTTTCCATCTCTCATTTATAAACTCATACATACAACCGAACACATATATGCAACTCTGACAAGAAACTAGCGACTACTACAGCGCAGCCCCACCATACACATACATATACACATACATACCCTCACTTATGGCAGAGGATTACCGTGGTTCATATACAACCATCTCAGGAGTTCACAGTACACACACTCCCAACAATAAACCACCTATCCCAACCTAAAGTAGGATAAAGTACAAGTACTCAAAACAACTGCGGATACTTCCGGTGTATTTCCGTTTCCAGTTCCCAAGAAGCTTCCTCAACCTCGTGGTTCCGCCGCAATACCTTCACCAATGATATCTCCTTAGTACGAAGCTTTTGAAGTTTACGATCCAGAATCTTAACAGGTATCTCTTCATACGCTAAAATATCCCCAATTTCCAACTCATTATAGCTAATAACATGTGATGGATCCAGCACGTACGTTCTTAACATGGATACGTGAAACACATCATGGACCCTCGAGAGTGCTGGGCGTAGTGCAATCCTGTAGGCTACTGGACCCACTCGCTCAAGAACCTCGAATGGTTCGATATACCTCGGGCTCAGCTTACCCTTCCTCCCAAATCTCATCACCCCTTTCATCGGAGCGATACGCAGAAATACCTTACCCCCCACCTCAAACTCTAAATCACGGCGGAGAACATCCGCATAACTCTTTTGCCGACTCTGAACTGATCTAATCCTCTCTTGAATCAAACCCACCTTCTCAGATGCCTGCTGCACAAGTTCAGGTCCTAACACTTGACGTTCACCAACCTCATTCCAACACAAGGGAGATTGACACCTTCGACCATACAATGCCTCGAATGGTGCCATCCCAATACTAGCCTGGAAGTTGTTATTATAAGCGAACTCTACTATTGGCATAAACTGTATCCAGCTACCGCCAAAGTCTAACATACAAGCTCGCAACATATCTTCCAAGATCTGTATCGTCCTCTCCGATTATCGATCAGTCTGGGGGTGGAACTTTGTACTGAAAGTAAGCTTCATGCCCAAAGCCTCCTACAAACTCATCCAAAATCGAGAAGTAAGCCTTGGATCTCAATCTGACATAATGGACACTGGTATTCCGTGCATTCTCACAATCTCATGCATGCACATATCTGCCAACCTGCTTAGAGGATAGCCAACCTTCATCGGTATGAAATGAGCAGATTTCGTCAATCTATCCACGATCACCCAGATAGCATTCTTTCCTCTAATTGCTCGCTTATAGGTGGAGCAACACCGATTACAGTCACCTCTCCTTACTAGGCGAGGGAATACCCCAGGTCAAATTTACAGAGTTGACTCCAACCTTTACAACTTACACCTTACGGTGCAACGGGTCATCCTAACTGGTTTTGAACTATCTGGTGCATGTTATAGGCTAGTGCAATCCTCTTCCGATGATCACACGTTGGGAATTACAATAGTTAATAATGAATTTATGTACAAATAAATTTGCTTCTTATACAAGCATATATGTACTACAATATGCACAAATACACTCACAGATGATATGATCTTAATGCTCAAGTGAGATCTTGATAATACAGTACATCAACTCACAATAGAATGTATATCTACATGTTTATGTGTGAGTAAGTGAGATTTTTGATTCAAGATAATGTATTCAAAGTATGAACAATCAGATAATCTTAATAACCCTAATCAAATATCTCAACAATATATTTCAAATGTAAAGCACAACAGATATTTAGGGTCTTAGCTTGCAAAAATATTTTATCAAAAACACCCAGCAAGCTTATGAAACTTGCAATAAGGATGCAAGATCTCAAGCTATGAAAAGTTCTTAAAAATCCAATATTTACAAATAAAATACAATGGGAAAAATGTTAAGCTCACTCTCAAAATTCAATACACAATCAAATGCAAGTATGAGAGAGTTTAAGCTTGGGAGTACTATGAAATTTATTCATGACAATGCACACTCAACCTAGTTTTGAAATACAAACAATATGCAAGTGAAGAAGGTGAGGAAATATACTCTTTCTAAAAATATGATCAAATGTGTATAAGAAAGAGTTTTAAACAATATGCTTGTAATAATATGAGAGTATGAAAAGCTTTCCCACAATAAAATTTTCAGAGAAAAATTTGCTAATCAATATGCTAATCCATCGTTAATATGGCCAAATGAAGGGGTATATATAGAATGCCCCAAAAATATAACCATTAGGGACAAGGCCGGTATTTCTGAAAAAATTTAATGACAAATTAATTAAGTTTAAGAGTTTAATTATTCAACTAAACAGAAAGGTTTGGTCGACTGAAATAAGGGTCAGTCAACTGATCATGTCAGTTCGGTTTGCCGAGCAAAGACGTTGGTTGGCTGAGCCCTCACAAGCATTTAAAATCATTTAAGGTTTCGGGCTACTAAGCATATGGCCCGTTGGCTGAGCCAAAGGTGATTTTCCGAACCTTCGTTGGTTCGGTCGACCAGGCTATTTTTAGCTCATTTGGTCGGTCGGCCATGGACAGTAAAAAGTACTCGTTTGAGGGTTCAGGTGACCATGGCTGGTGCTTTCATTTCTAGTCATTCTACCGAGCGTTGGTCGACTGAGCGTTTAACACGCAAAGTGGTCGGTCGACCGAGGCCTTTTGAAAAAGTCAGACTGTGCCCTAATTCTGACCTCAAAAGAGTATCCCTATTTGTGTAAGTGTTATATTTTTAATTTGGGGACCTAAAGTCAGTCTATGGCCTTTGAGCATAAGATCCTACCATGCATACAGTGCATTATTACAAACCATAATAATTACAAACCCAAAAATTTAATTGCAAATACAATAGAGAAAAATTAGTCTTCATTCCTTTTGCTCTATATGATGCCAAACAATATCCTTAATGAATTGATCTTTCAGCTCCTTATGGCTTTGACAGTACCTCCACTCTTCGTGCCATCTCAGAAATATTTGTTCAAGTACTAAGCACACAAGTGATATACCTTGGATTTGTCATAATCAAAACGGGATATGACCCATAAGGTCAACAAAGTTTGATTTTGGATGATAGGACTGGGAATGTGATTGATAGTATGAACAACATGAAGAGCAGCTTCACCCCAAAAAGGAGCAGGAACTTTGGCAGAGAAAATGAGAGCATGAATAGTGTCTAGAATATAATGAAGTTTTCGTTCGGCTCTACCATTTTGCTAAGAGGTACCTGGACAAGTTAGGTTATGTATAGTGCCCTAGGAATGCAAAATGGCTTGAAAATAAAATTGAGTATATTCAAGAGCATTATCAGATCAAAAAATATTGATACGTTGGGAAAATTGTGTTTCAACCATTTTTGCAAAGTTACTATAGATTGGTAGTAATTCAAAACGAGATTTCATTTGAAAAATCCACCTATAATGAGAATAATCATCAACAAAGATAACAAAATATCTAGATCCACCAATACTAGTAATAGGAGAAGGTCCCCAAACACTAGAATGAATTAACTCAAAAATGCTATTTGTTGGCCTTACAAGGCTTAAAAACTTGTTATCTTGTTTTGATGCTAACAAACAAGTGAAATTTAATGTATTTTTGTGAGTAATGATATTTCAGGGCTCATATATGAGAAAGCAAAGGTCAAAGTGCTCAAGAGGATCGAATGCAGCTTAAAAGAGTCAAAGCATGGTTTTAAAGATGATATATGAAACCTTGAAGAATATGAGGACATGAATGAGTTGTTGAAAGTCAAGACATATTAAAGTCAAAAGAGCCAAAGAAAAGCAAAGTGAGAAAGCTCAAAGAATATGAAAGCTTGAAGAAAAGATGGAAGCTTGAAGAAACAAAGCATGAAGACTCAAGAACCTAGAATGAGAAAAGTTTTAGAAGTTTTCATGTAAGTACTTTAAATGTTTAAAATATTGTTGCAATATTTTGAAGCTTTTAGGTTAAATTAGACGTAGATACTTTTTAAAATATCTGGAAAATATTTTTATAAGGTCAAAAATTATTTTAAAAAGGTTAGAGTCATTTTTGGAATGAAAAGCATCAAAAAAAGTTTTTCCATTTGCTGTCAGTTTTTATACAGCCGCATTGAGGTAAATTTTTCTCTATCAAAAATTCCTTATTTTAAAAAGTTGTTAACATAAAAGTTTTAGTATTTTCTCTTAGCTTTCTTTTGACACCAATAACACCTAATTTGGAGTTATACAGAAAAAGTTATAGCCAAAACACTAAAACTGGGTCACTGCTGACAAAGAACAGACAGAACAGGCAGAGAGTTCTGTAGCAAGTTCAGACAACTGAACTTGCGACTTCAGACGACTGAACCTGCAACATTAGACGTCTAAACCCTGACTTTAGATGTCTGACCCTGTATCCAGTTCTATTTTTTAAGGGTTTAAGAAACTTTAGACGTCTGACCTCGACACTTCAGACATCTGAACACTGTTCAACAGGAATTTTTTTTAAAATTCTAATGTTTTAAAAAATAACCGTTTGAGATCCAAACTGTCTAAAATTTTGGGAAACATTTTAATGAAATTTTTGTAACATGGAAACAAGTTTGAAAGCCTATAAATACATGGTTTTGCAAATCAAAACACATCCAAGAATTGAAAATTCTATTTATAAAGCTGAAAGCACTCTTGTTCTTCCAAAAGCTCTCTTGCTCACTCATTGCAAATCTATTTTGCTGAGAAATTCTAAAGTGCTAATTCTTCCTCCTTTGAATTCCTACTTCTAATCCTAATCTAAGAAGGATATTGGTGAATTTTACACTTGAGCTTCATTGTATTTCATATTGGTATTTTACATTCAAAGTACATGGTGCTGAAATTGTACTAACTTGCTCTTTGAGAGAGTATACTTGTACGCAGATTATATCTTGCTTCTTGTAGTTCTTTGACGATTCCAAGGGTTGTTTGGATCGTTGGCTAAGCAAGGGGATATTGCTTAGAGAGGCGGGCTCTAGCCTAGTGAAGGAGTGTTGTAAAGGTTTGTTCCACCCGTCAACGGAACAAGTTTAGTGAATCCTTTTGTGGTTTTTGCCAAAGGCGAGGACGTAGGCTAGGTATAAGCCGAATCTCGTAAAAATCTCCGTCTCACTCTCTCTTTCCCTTATTCTTTATTTTCAGCATATTTAAATTGTGTGGATGGTTTAAATTTGAAAATCATATAAATTACATATATTTGGAAATCAAAAAAACTTAAGGTTTAATTTTGATTTGGGTTGTGGAAACCGAAAGGGAGTACGTTAGTTATACCATATCTTGGGGAAACCCTATGGGAGTACGTTACTTGGTTAACATCCCAAAGATAAATTTACCAAGAGTTTATTGAGTTCTAAATATTTGGAAAGAGTGATTTGATTCATCTATACAGGGCTTTACATCAGCAAGCATAAATTCTCATTCACTATAGGGCTTGGTTCAAATTTGGAAAATATAAACAAACAACCATCTTGAGTTGTTATATTACCAAAGTGTTGAATATCTTATATCTTGGTGTGGTTGTTTGTTGTCTAACTTGTACTTGGCAAATAAATTGATTGTTTGGCTTGAAGATATTGTTTAATTGATTGGTTGCTTAATTGTGTTATTGATTGGATAAAGGAACTAAGTTCTCGATTGATTAAAGAATTAAACAAACAAGTCAAGAATTGGTTAAAAGAAATAAAGGAAGTTTAAGGTATCTCAAAAGGAATCAAAAGAAAATTTTAAAAGTCAATTCACCCCCCCCCCCTCTCTTGGGAAGCTATTTCTAATTTCACTATTAGTGACAGATTCACTAATATTGAAAGGTAAAGCTGGTTGTTTTCCTAATCGGCATGAAGTACAATCAAAATTGTCTTTGGACACAGGACCTAACAGACCCCTAGAAGCTAAGTGTTGTACCCGAGAAAAGGGTGCATGACCAAGACGAGAATGCCAAAGTGTGAGAGAAGGTAAAGAAGAAACCACAACGGTTGCAGCAGCAATAGAAATAGGAGCAACAGGTGGAAAATGAAGGTTGTCCACGGGAAACATAAGCCCAACTATAGGACCGGTTCCAAGCTCCTGCCCCATCCTTGGATCCTGCACAATACATCTAGAATAGTCAAAGGTAAGGAGATAACCTAGTTCTGCTAATTGTCCCACAGAGAATAAATTATAGGATAGGTCAGGTACATGCAAAACCCCAGGAACTGAAAGGTTGGAGGTCAAAACAAACCTTAGACTATTGTCATGTAAAATGGAACCATCAGCTATATGAATATTTAGAGGGTGTGGTGTAGGGTCAAGTTTATAAAATAAGGATGAGTGAAGTGTCATGTGGTTGTAACAGGAAGAATCAAAGAGCCAAGATTGAGACTTACCAGGCAAGAGTGAGAGATCACTGGAAAGAGATGCATTACCAGCCATACGAATAGCTTGAGCTATTATGTTATAAGTTCAGTTAAGGAGAGGTGGATAGAGGATCTAGAAGACTAAGACTTAGCTGAGACAGAAGGCATTGGTGGAGTAGGCTCAGAATTGGAAACAGCTGCAGTAGATTTGTTGCGATGGTAAAAAGTCTCAATAGTGTGGCTAGGAAGCTTGCAATAGTTGCAAAACTTTTTGTTGGACTACTTGCGACGATTGTGAGAGCTAGAGGCATCAAAACCTTATTGTGAATATTGTTTTGTGGGAGTAGAGGGAGCAATAGCTAGAACATTCAGCTTATTCTGGGCTTGAAGGGTTGTAAGACGAGCTTCTTCTCCAGCTAACTCATTTACAGCAGTACCAAGAAAGGGAGGAGGACTACAATTAAGAAGTTGACCTCAAATGGGCTCACAAGCTTTGTCAAGTGACATTAAGAACTCATAGAGACAGAATTCATCTCGAACAGCAGTATATTGTTGAGCATCTTTTGAGCATGCCCAAGTTAAATCAGAAAGGTCAATTTGGTCCCAAAGGAAGCGAAACTGATCATAGTAGCCATCGACAGATTGCCCTAGTTCTTGTCGGAGCTAATGCAACTCAACCACTAACTAATATTCAATGGATCCATGAGAAGTGAAATATCATTTGGCCAACATATCTCATGCATATTTTGCATCATCAAAGTTACCCAACAGATTGGACATGGAAGGAATAGAAGTGTTCCGGAGCCAAGTAAGGATCATATGGTTATGACTATCCCATTCAACTATGCAAGCAATAAATGCAGTATCTTCTTCAGCTGCTCACTTGATAGGAATAGTGATTGCACTAGCACAATATTGCCAAAGCATGTGACCCTTAAGAAAACTGCGCATAGCTTGAGACCAAAATAAATAATTCCTAGTCCCCTCCAATGTAGTATTGATGGGGCGAGGAATAAAAATGTCCTTTTTATCCATTTAGAGACATAATATGTAAAAATAGATTGCAAAAATGAAATCTACGCAAAAAACAAGGCAAGGAGAACCTGGCCTAAAAAAGCAACCCTTGAAAGTCAACGGTCAACGGTTTGGTCAACAGCCAACAATGCTAACGTGACGTTCTAATATGGCAAGCTAACTTGGCGTGATGATGTCAACTAGGGCTAACATGGTAGGATGAAACAGGCGTGTGGAGCTTATGTAGGCAGCAGGCAATTGGCGCATGGACTCTGAAGTAGAACACGACGGCGGCACATGCGGGCGCGTGCGAGCTCCGATGACGTCCTGGTTTCCGCCGATGAGTAGATCGGCGAACGAAGATCTTGATGGCACCTGCAGAAGCTTGATTGGAGTGATGAGCACAGTGGCGACAGAGGTTGCAATGGTTTGTGGTGTGGTTCCTTGACGGCAGCGGAAGCGTGATAGGGAAGGAGCAACACAAAAAAAACAAGACTATTAAGAAAAGTTTAGAGCAGTGGCTTTGATACCATGTTAGAAATACTAAACAAGTATAATTATATTTCTTGTGTCTAAGAGTATACATGGGTGTCTATTTATATAGGAGGCACGGAGTGCAGTACAAGTAAATAGGAGTGCAGTACAAGTAATAAGAGTATAGTACAAGTAAATAAGGGTTGGGCTTCAGCCCAAAGCCTAATACATGTCAACACAAATTAAATATTCAAGAAAAAGGTGCACAAGTAGTTTAAAAAATACACATCCCTAGTGCTCATAATTTATGAAAATTTTAAATAATGAGTCCAATAAAATATTAACACAACTATAAAATCTCAAATTGTGTTATTAGGTTAAACCCCAACCAAAAAATTTGTAGCAATTATGAAGAGAAATGGATGGTTCTAACTCTTTAAAACTACATATTTGGTTTGCGAAATGAAATGAAGTAAGAAAAGAATGGAATAAAAATTTAAATGGAGAGTGATTATATCAAGTGATAAATTTGATTCTATTCTTTCAAACCAAATATATAATTTTTACAACTAGTGCATATCAAATTTGTTGGTGAAAATGTGTCCTACAAGTTTCTCGAGGGAAACCCCATTATTAGATACATCCTCCAAAGGGCAAGAGCAAATATAGTTATAACAAACAAGACCAAAATATATCATTCAACATCAAGTGCTAAAATGGTACTTCATATAATTATGATTAATAAATTTTAAATCCCTTGTAGATGAATTGTATCCAATCAAAATTTTACAACTCAAAAAATAAAAAATAAAAAATAAAAAAAGCAAATAAAAAAACATTAAAGAAAAGAAAAGAAAAAGAGGATACACAAACCTCTCATTTCCTATATGTTTTCAATTCCTATTTTGGAATCCAACGTCCTCTACAATGAAATGAGGTTTTAACTCCTCTCCGATGTAATACTATTTTGCATATTATAGTTTTGTGCAAGTAATAGGCAAAGGAAATTGTTACTCTCACTAACAACTTTACAAACATTTATTGCGAATTTATTGTAATGCTCTTTTAAGTTACATGCAAATTATCACTCAAAGCCCCCAATTTGGCATGGTACATTTTAAGTCCTACACATAAGGTGTAAGTGATGGCCCAAAAGCACCACGTTAGATTCAAAATACATGTTTGAGAAGTTATCGAAAGGCCCACAAAATCAACAAGCAAAAAATTTCATGTTAGACTGTACCTGACCATTGCTTAATTCATATTAATATCTTATTATTAAGTGAGTAGATATTTTGTCACGCCCCGATCCCGAAAATGGGACTCAGGGGTGAATTTGAGTAACCTAACTTGTCTCTGTATCAATTAAAACATACATGATACCTCATACAAAGAGGGTCCGACCCCGTGGGGTGAACGAATGCCCTATATATATACATACATACGTCCATACTCATCAAAAATACGCAGCGGAATACGGTCTTTTATACATAACCAGTATCATACCAGAGTCTATACAAGCTAAGATATACCTTCCCATATACAAAACATACCCTAGGTGTCTACAAAACCATCCCGACAACCTGGATAACAAAACTCGTACCTAATAGGTACTAGCAGTAGCTAAACAACACCCCTCGCTTCCGGACGCTAGGATGCTAGTTTCGGCTACCCGAAGGACCTGAAAAACATTTATATATATTCGGGGTGAGACACCTCTCAGTAAGGGATAAAATAGGTTATATCAGTGTGTGGCATACCAGTGTCATTTTACATACTTCATAACACTATACATATGATACAGTTTGAAACAATTCGTACAGTTTCATACATTTCCTTACAGTTCCAGTATTTTCACAAAAACCATTCCAGTTCAAATGATACCCAAAACATACATACATACATACATACATATGGTCAGTGTCGTCACACTAGTTTCGCAACTACACAAGGTCACCTCGTCTCACAACGATTACATTGTTACCTACACAACTACGCTGCGATGATCAAGGCCCAATAGTGAATCCATTGCTACATATGCAACTACACAAGGTCACCTAGTCTCACAACTATTACATTACTACATATGCAACTACGAAGATCTACGACTCAGGCCCAATAGTGATTACATTGCTACATATGCAACTACACAAGGTCACCTAGTCTCACCCCGATTACATTGCCACATGTACAACTACACTGCGACGACCTAGGCCCATTGTGAATCCATTGCTACATACGGTGTAGATCACACCCACCGGTGACCAGCCGAAACATACTGGTGATATTTCACACCCCAGATATAGAGCCAGCCACTCTCGCCCACGGTAGTTAACCGGTACATGGCGCAGTGTACGATAATTAATCGCAACATAACTGTTTCGGCGTACGGTAATTAGCCGCCCCTAGCCGATTTCACAAAACTTGGAATCATTTTGAAACTCACGTTCCTATACATTTCAGCGTACGGTAATTAGCCGCCACATAGTTGTTTTACAAATACCTGAAACAAATACATACATACATACCACACTTATTTGGTTTACGGCAAATCATATCATTTATAATTTCAAGTATACAGTTTATGCAAATATGGATTACGGTCATCTCAACAATACAGTTCCAACAGTTTTCCCAAAAAAATAGAGATGATACCTGAAATCCCCAATTTTCTCAAAAAACTGTAACCCGAAAATCCCGCATTTTTACCCGATATATTTCCCTAAATAAGTAGTCAAAACATACATACAATCGTAGCTTAAAAGCTCACCGATCCTGATTTCGCAAATGGACTGATATAAACAGAATCCCCTTACCTTAACTCGAAATCCAACTACGAACTCTACGGTCCCCAAACCTACAAACTAAGACTCTAAAACCTACAAACCACAGTACAGTACATGCTTACAATCCGCACTACTACACATATATTTAAACAGAAACGAAAATCGAGCCTTACCTCGATTTTAGCCCGAAACCCAAAATCCTCTGAAACGAGATTCTGATCCACTAGAAACGTAGATAATCCTTCACTGATCCTCGCAGTAACCTTGGATTTACGATTCCAGTGACAAACGGCGAAGTAATCGAGGAGAGAGAGAGAGAGCTTCAAAACTTAGAGAGAGAGAGAGAAAGAGAGAGGATTTCAAAACTTAGGAGCTAAGCAACCCCAAAATATCCATTTATAGCCCTTTGACCCGAGGGGGTTCGTCGACGAATTGGTGTCTTCGTCGACGAAGTCTTCAGGTATTTCATCGACGAAGACTGAATTTCGTCGATGAATCCTGATATTTCCAATTTTTGCCTCTCGGCTTTTCTTTGTCGACGAACCTCTAAATTTCGTCGATGTGTTCTTCACTAGCTTCGTCAACGAATTATAGCTTCGTCGACGAAGTCTGTACAATTTCCACTTTTACCCCTCTTTTACATAATAAACCACATCTCACGATTCGGGTTCTTACAATCTCCCCTCCTTACAAAAATTTCGTCCTCGAAATTTGCAATCTCTTATTACAAACACATTCATACATACTCACTCTGAAGCGAAACCAAACTGTCACAATACATACATACTATACGAATACGGCGGCCATTTATACGCAGCCCCGTCGTGATACATACATACCCTCACTTATGGCGGAGGAATACTGTGGTTACATACATACGTGGCCTCGGGAGCTTACAATACAACAGGACTCTCCCAGAGGCTAACCACTAATACAATACAATAACAGAGTATTACATACATACATACATACATACATACATACTCATATCGACTCTGCTATCCAATTACTACTCAGAACAACTGTGGATACTTCCGGCGTATCTCCGCTTGTAGTTCCCAAGAAGCTTCCTCAACCTCGTGGTTCCACCACAATACCTCCACTAACGGTATCTCTTTGGTACAAAGCTTCTGAACTTTACGGTCCAAAACCTAAACAGGTATCTCCTCATACGCTAAAGTATCCACAATTTCCAACTCATCATAACTAAAAATATGTGAAGGATCCAACACGTACCTCCTCAACATGGATACGTGAAATACATCATGGACCCTCAAAAGTGCTGGAGGTCTATTGGACCCACTCGCTCAAGTACCTTGAATGGTCCGATATACCTCGGGCTCAACTTGCCCTTCCTTTCGAACCTCATCACTCCCTTCATCGAAGCGATTCTAAGGAATACTTTACCCCATACCTCAAACTCCAACTCGCGGCAGCAAACATCCACATAACTCTTCTGCTGACTCTGAGCTGATCTAATCCTCTCCTGGATTAAGCCTACCTTCTAAGACACCTGCTGTACAAGTTCGGGTCCTAAAACCTGACGTTCACCCACCTCATCCCAATACAAAGGAGATCGACACCTCCGACCATACAAAGCCTAAAACGGTGCCATCCCTATACTAGCCTGGAAGCTATAGTTATAGGCAAACTCCACTAGTGGTAGAAACTGAATCCAACTACCACCGAAGTCTAAAACACAAGCCCGTAACATATCCTCAAAGATCTGTATCGTCCTTTCCGACTGTCTATCAGTTTGGGGGTGGAACGCTGTACTAAAAGTAAGCTTCGTCCCCAATGCTTCCTGCAAGCTCTTCTAAAATCGAGAAGTAAACCTCGGATCCCGATCTAAAACAATGGACATCGGAACTCTGTGCATTCTCACTATCTCATGCACATATAGGTCTGCCAGTCTACTCAAAGGGTACCTGACCTTCATAGGTACAAAGTGAGCAGATTTCGTCAACCTGTCCATAATTACCCAAATAGCATTCTGCCTGTGAAGCGCTGTCGGTAATCTGGTAACAAAGTCCATGGAAATATGCTCCCACTTCCACATCGGAATAGGCAAAGGCTGCAACGGCCCTGCCGGCCTCTGATGTTCAGCTTTCACATGTTGACACGTCAGACACTGCTCCACAAACCGGGCAATATCCCTCTTCATACCACTCCACTAGAAGGACTCGCGCAAATCCCGATACATCTTCGTACTACTGGGATGTACCATATACAGAGAACGATGCGCTTCCTCCAGAATCGTCCTTCTAATCTCATCGTCATTTGGAACACATAGTCTAGTCCCAAACCTCAACACACCTCTATCAAAATTGTTAAAATCCGCAACCGAACCCTGCTGCACTTTCTCCACAATCTCAACTAACTCTGCATCATTAGCCTGCACAGCTTTAATACGCTCAAACAAAGTCGGCTGAATCACCAAGCTAGCAATGAAAGCCTGATGATCACCGAACACCATTTCCATGCCAAGGCTTTCCAGGTCCTGCTTGACATGATGCTGAGTTACAACTGCAGATACTGCTACATGTTCTGATTTTTGACTCAATGCATCAGCTACCACGTTAGCTTTTCTCGGATGGTAGCTAATTGTGTAATCGTAATCCTTAATCAACTCTAGCCACCGCCTCTACCTCATATTCAACTCCTTATAGGTGAAAAAGTACCTGAGGCTTTTGTGGTCAGTGAAAATCTCACACTGAACACCGTACAAATAGTGTCGCCAGATCTTCAAAGCATGAACAATAGCAGCTAACTCTAGGTCATGCGTAGGGTAATTCTTCTCATACTCCTTAAGTTGCCGAGAAGCATAAGCTAGCACCTTACCCTGTTGCATAAATACACATTTCAAACCTTTCAGGGACGCATCGCTATAAATCACAAAACTCCCATCCCCCGAAGGAATGGTCAACACTGGAGCAGTAACCAGTCGGTGCTTCAACTTGAGAAAACACTGCTTGCAATCACTAGTCCAGTCAAACTTCACTCCCTTCTTAGTCAGTCGTGTCAAAGGTCCAGAAAATTTAGAGAATCCTTCCACAAACCGACGATAGTAACCCACCAGTCCTAGAAAACTCTGAACCTCCTACACACTTTTTGGTCTAACCCAGTCGACTACAGCTTTGATCTTGCTAGGATCAACTGAGACACCGCCCTTAGACACCACATGGCCTAAGAACGCGACCTGATTCAACCAGAATTCACACTTCTTCAGTTTAGCATAGAGCTTCTTCTCCTGCAAAATTTGTAGTACCAACCTCAAATGGTGCTCTTGCTCTTCCGAACTCTTCGAATATACCAGAATATCATCGATGAACACCACTACAAACTGATCCAGGTTCTTATGAAATACCCTGTTCATCATATCCATAAACACTTCCAGTGCATTAGTTAACCCAAACGGCATAACCAAGAATTCATAGTGGTTGTATCTGGTTCGAAAAGCAGTCTTCGCTACATCTTCTGCTCTAACCCTCACCTAATGATATCCTAACCGCAAATCGATCTTTGAAAAGACTTGTGTTTCCCACAGTTGGTCAAAGAGATCATCTATACGAGGCAAAGGGTACCGGTTCACTGTCACTTTGTTGATCTCACAATAATCAATGCACATCCGCATCGACCCGTCCTTCTTCTTCACAAACAATACTGGAGCTCCCCAGGGCAAAACACTAGGTCGAATGAAACCCCTGTCCAATAATTCCTACAACTGCTCCTTTAACTCTCGAAGTTCTACTGGAGCCATCCAGTACGGAGTTTTAGAGATCGGTGCCTTGTCAGGTAGCAACTCAATTGCAAACTCCACCACACGATCCGAAGGTAAACAGGGTAAATCATCTGTAAACACATCCGGGAACTCGCTAATTACCTAAATGTCCTCGAGTCTCAACTTATCCCGCGGTGGTTCCTGCACACAAGCTAAGTACCCCTGACACCCGTCCAAGAGTAACCTTCTCACCTGCAAAGCCAATAAAATTTGTGGCGTCGAACGCACACACGATCCCATGAACTCATACTCTTGCTTCCCAAGAAGTTTGAACACTACTACCTTATTTTGACAGTCAATCACCGCATAACTGGAGAACAACCAATCCATTCCCAGTATGACGTTGAAACCCAACATGTCGTATACTACAAGATTCGCTGGTAGCAGTCTCTCCTGAATCATAATCGGGCAATTTCCTAACACCTTATTACAGATCGTTATACTGCTAGTTGGCGTGGCCACAGCCAAACATTCAACCAAAAGTTGGGTTTCAACCCCACACAATTTCACAAATCTAGCAGATATGAACGAATGGGTTGCCCCCAAATCAAATAAAACAAGAGCTCTATTTGAAAACAATAACATGGTACCTGTCACCACATTCCCAACTATTCCGCATCTGCTGGAGTAAGTGAATATACTCTCGCCGGAGCCGTGGTCGCCTGGTAATTCCCCTGAGGCACCTGATTACTCCTACAGTTCTGGTTCTGTGCAGGCATATTCCTACTCTATTCCTGACAGCTTTTTGCCATGTGGCCCGACTTACCACAGTTGTAGCATACACCCCAAAATGGTCGACACTCGCCATTGTGCCATTTATGGCACCTAGCGCATGGTGCGGAGGATGGATCCCCCTAAGCATTCGACTGCTCGATTTTCTGCCGATAACCAAAGTTGTAGTTCTTCTTCTTCTTCCACTGACCCTGTCGAGGGCTATTCTGAGGACCAGAAGACACTGGCCTCTTTCCCTGAACCTGCACTACCTTATCTCCCCGAAGTTCGGTCTCAACTATGGTGGCTTTATCCACCAGAACAGAGAACTCACGGATCCGCAGCATCCCCACAAGGCGGAAGATGTCTTTCCTCAGACCCCTCTCAAACCTCCGAGACTTCTCGTGCTCATTCGGAACCAAGTACGACGTGAATTGAGATAACTCGATATATCTGGCAACATACCTCTGCACCATCAAAGTTCCTTGCATCAGGCCTGAAAACTCATCAGCTTTTACATCCCGAATGGAGATCGAAAAGTATCTCTCGAAAAATACCTCCTTAAAAAGGCCCCACGCCATACCAGATGGACCAGCTCTCTACCTCTCAAGCAGACTCACCGCCGTCCACCATCGCCCTGCCTCCTTAGTCAACTAGAAGGTAGCATACAAGACCTTCTACCCATCAGTGCAGTGGAGGACATCCAGAATCCTCTCGGTCTTCTCAACCCAGTCCTCCACCACTATCGGATCAGGTCCTCCCGTAAATGTTGGAGCGTGCATACGTGTGAACCTCTCAATGGTACACCCCGCATCAGTAGGAGAACTCTCTCGTCTCCTAACACTCCGCCCAATCTCTCGGATCACCTGTCTCGCCAAACCACAAGACACAGAAGGAGACTCATCGCTTGCCGTCTCCTCGGAGCCACTCTCCAAGTTATTATCCTTGGGCTCCATTTTGAAAACAGAATAGGAATCGGTTAGAATTCCTATATCGTACGCAGTTAACACAATCATAGTCCTAATCATGTCAACTATTACTCTCACAGGTCTAAGCCTGTCCCGTCACACTGACACGAATCCAACAATGGTCCGCCCTGCCTTTACTGAAATCGTCATTCCAGGAAAAACACGGAATATCGCCGACACATTCTGTTCTAGCAACAGAACAACCCTCGACCAACACTACCATTTCCTATATCCTATACTCTGGCATGTACACATCAATACTTCTAACCAAGTCTACAAGACCTAACAACCTGGTTAGCTCTGATACCAAGATGTCACACCCCGATCCCGGAAATGGGACCCGAGAGTGAATTTGAGTAACCTAACCTGTCTCTGTATCAATTAAAACATACATGATACCTCATACAAAGAGGGTCCGACCCTTTGGGGTGAACGAATGCCCTATATACATATATACATACGTCCATACTCATCAAAAATACGCAGCAAAATACGGTTTTTTATACATAACCAGTATTATACCAGAGTCTATACAAGCTAGGATATACCTTCCCATATACAAAACATACCCCAGGTGTCTACAAAACCATCCCAACAACCTGGATACCAAAACTCGTACCTAACAGGTACTAGCAGTAGCTAAACAACACCCCTTACTTCCAGATGCTAGGATGCTAGTTTCGGCTACCCGAAGGACCTAAAACACATTTATATATATTCAGGGTGAGACACCTCTCAGCAAGGGAGAAAACATGTTATATCAATGTGTGGCATATCAGTGTCATTTTACATACTTCATAACACTATACATACGATACAGTTTGAAACAATTCGTACAGTTTCATACATTTCCATACAGTTCCAGTATTTTCACAAAAACCATTCCAATTCATACGATACCCAAAACATACATACATACATACGGTCAGTGTCGTCACACCAGTTTCGCAACTACACAAGGTCACCTCGTCTCACAGCGATTACATTGCTACCTACGCAACTAGGTTGCGACGATCAAGGCCCGATAGTGAATCCATTGCTACATACGCAACTACAAAAGGTCACCTAGTCTCACAGTGATTACATTACAACATATGCAACTACGAAGATCTACGACTCAGGCCCAATAGTGATTACATTCCTATATACGCAACTATACAAAGTCACTTAGTCTCACCCCGATTACATTGCCACATGTACAACTATGCTGCGACAACCTAGGCCCACTGTGAATCCATTGCTACATACGGTGTAGATCACACCCACCAGTGACCAGCCAAAACATACTGGTGATATTTCACACCCTGAATATAGAGCCGGCCACTCTCGCCCACGGTAGTTAACCAGTACATGGCTGGCATAGCGTACGGTAATTAGCCGCCACATAGTTGTTTCAGCGTACGATAATTAGCCGCCCCTAGCCGATTTCACAAAACCTGGAATCATTTTGGAACTCACGTTCCTATACATTTCAGCGTACGGTAATTAGCCGCCACATAGTTGTTTTACAAATACCTGGAACAAATACATACATACATCCATACATATCACAATTATTTGGTTTACGACAAATCATATCATTTACAATTTCAAGTATACAGTTTATGCAAATATGGATTATCATCTCAACAATACAGTTTTAACGCAACCAATAGTTTTCCCAAAAAAATAGAGATGATACTTAAAATCCCCAATTTTCCCAAAAAACTGTAACCCGAAAATCTCGCATTTTTATCTAATAGATTTCCCTAAATAAGTAATCAAAACATACATACAATCGTAACCTAAAAGCTCACCGATCCTGATTTCAAAAATGGACTGATATAAACAGAATCCCCTTACCTTAACCTGAAATCCAACAACAAACTCTACGGTCCCCAAAACTACAAACCTAGACTCTAAAACCTACAAACCACAGTACAATACATGCTTACAATCCACACTACTACACATATACTGAAACAGAAACGAAATCCGAGCCTTATCTCGATTTTAGCCCGAAACCCGAAATCCTTCGAAACGAGATTCCAATCCACTAGAAAAGTAGAGAATCCTTCACTGATCCTCGCAGTAACCTTGGATTTACGATTCTGATGACAAACAGCGAAGTAATCGAGGAAAGAGAGAGAGAGAGAGAGAGAGAGGATTTCAAAACTTAGGAGCTAAGCAACCCCAAAATATCCATTTATAGGCCTTTGACCCGAGGGGGTTCGTCGACGAATTGATGTCTTCATCGATGAAGTCTTCAGGTATTTCGTCGACGAAGACTAAATTTCGTCGACGAATCCTGATATTTCCAATTTCCGCCTCTCGGCTTTTCTTTGTCGACGAACCTTTAAATTTCATCGACGAGTTCTTCACTAGCTTCGTCGACGAAGTCTATACAATTTCCACTTTTACCCCTCTTTTACATAATAAACCACATCTCACGGTTCGGGTTCTTACATATTTAATGAATACAAAGCACAGATACTATCATGCATTAAGACAACATTATGATGCAGCCTAATGCAAACTATGCAGTGTAGTGACAAAAGACACTCTTCGAATGCACTTGATGTGTTGCAGGTGAAAAGATAATAATGCTAATTGGCTTAACAGGTATGAAAAATCATGCAAAGGCTTTAGAGTCTTATATATTGTAACCATAAAATAAATAAATAAAAAAGTTGATCTAATGCTTTAATTCTTTATTGGAACAATATGATTATATGAAACTTTAGGAATGAGTTCGTTTTTTAGTAGGATTTCCTTTCATATTTGGACTTGAACTTTGGGTCTTAATGCCCAAACATATAAGTGAATCATACCTACTGCAATGTCTATAAATACATTATGCTTGCATATTTTTTACATTAGATGAATTTACATTCAAGATTCCTTATCTAAGAAAGAGTGCATGAAAAAGAGTGACTCTAGAGATGACAACCTTTGACATGCCTCTCTTGCATTTGATTCTTCCTCAAAAGATATCTTCTTTTGGTAAAAAAATTTGATTCTTGTTGTGCAAATATCTAACATTGTATGATCTATTATTAATATATTTCACTATTTTTTCTCCATTATGTTATGATGTACCTATTGATTTACCTAATCTACCCAATACATAATATCTTATTTGCAACACCCATATTTCATTCATCCAAGTGCAACTTAACTTTATATACCCTGTTATACAACATTTAACAAGTAAGAAGATTGATGACACACATATATATATATCAAGTAGTGGGGTGTATAATCAAATCATGACCTTTTTCATGCATTTGTGTGTGTGTGTGTGTGTGTGTGTGTGTGAGAGAGAGAGAGAGAGAGAGAGAGAGAGAGAGAGAGAGAGAGAGAGAGAGAGAGAGGTCAATGCATCAAAAGATAATTAGTGTAGGCTTGAAACTTTCATGCCCTAGCCTAAACTAGGCCTAAACTAAGACCTAAGTTGCTCATTGAAATCGTGTGCCTCTTTGATTTTTAGAAATGAAAACTCAAATTTATCAATTAGAAAAATTTACTACTAGATACATAAATTTCAAAATGTTGTCATTTGTTTTTATTTTTCCATTTTGCTTTTGTAAGTGTTAGAAGATAGCAAATTTGTTTTCTCTTCTATCTTTGAAATCAAAGTAAATATGATAATGAAAATTTGAAAATATTTATAAAAAAATACTTTTAAAAAGTTTCACTTTCCATGACGACCAATGAGTACTTCAAATGTATCACTAATTCGCCTCATTTGAACCCAAAAATAAAAATAAAAAAGGAATGTCGAGCCTTTGAATTTCTAAAATATGGGACGCTTTCAAAGTTGGCCCAAGGAAACACTTGCCTTTTTTACCATGGTTTGAAATGGAATAGGGCCTAAACTCTTTAGAATACAATTCATTTTACACACACTTAGTTATTAAAGAGGTGTATAGGTCCTTTTCAAGAACATTAGGGCTTTGAAATCTTCGGTGATTTTTATTTGCTTTTTGTGGATGTTGGCTAACCAGATTAGTGCAATTCACTAGTGTTTTTTAATACCCTAAAGCTTTATAATCTCTCTATTATCTTTTGTTGGGTTGAGATCCTTGAGCTGTTGATCTACTACTTATTTTAGTTTTTATAAAATTTTGCGACCTTAATTCAGACTCTTAAATGCAAAGTCATGCCTAGTCAGAACATGTTTTTTGAAGAATGTCATAAGGCTATGGCTAAGAAGAATATGAAACGATCGCATCAATCTTATTTCTTGACTTCTTTATTTCGACGTGCAATTTAACTTATCTTTCTATCTTTTCTTTCTTCCTTTTTTTCTTATGCATATTATTCTAGTTTCCAGCCTAGGCTTTTTTCCCCTTCGGCTAATTTATGTCATTCCCTTCGGCTAATTTATGTCATTTGGTGTCTCAACAAATGGTTCTCTATATATGCTTTGCCTGTTGGATATGCCAAACACTCTTCAATTTTTCAAACTTGAGAGGGCTGGTGAACTTGCTAACATGTAGAATTCTGCCCAAGCCTGACATTTTAGAACCATAAAATGGAATTAAGACCTCAAGGTAATGTTTAGTAGGATAAAAAATAAGATTGGGTTGAAGAGGAATTGGGCTGAACATCTCAACAATACCATTTCTAGCCCTTGTAGAGTACTTAAAAGTTGGTAAATAGCTGGACCAAATCTACTGGCGCTTTTTATTTTAATCAACTACCTATATGCCTTTACAGGATCAGTTCCATACATGCATATTTTCACTCGAGGGTTGACGGATGAAGAGGTGTCTCAATAGGCTCACAATAAATTTTGTTTTTTTCAAAAATAAAAATAAAAATAAAACCTAACTGCATTTTTATATAATTATTTTGAAGTCCAAAAATAAAAAATAAAAAATAAAAATAAAAAACTGCTTCCTACAACCAAAACCTTTATCTTTTATTTTTTAGATACAAATCTTGAAAAACTATTAAAAAAAAATAACTTGAACTTTTATAATTCTCTAAACAAGCTAATGAATCAAAAATTAAAAAATATTTTCTACAACTAAATAGGACATTTGTTTCTCTCCATAGCTTCAATTTCGTTGTGTGACAAATACTTAGTCGATGAATGTTAGTTTCATAAAATTTTATGAAACTAAGCACAACCTTTTGTTTTTCTTTCTCACCCCAAAATAATGTTAAGACTTGGTCATGGTGGCTGATTTATCTTTGAAGCTTAGGGAAACCAAATCCATTAATCACGCCTGCAAACAATTCAAAATACAACAAAGAATAAACTAGGAGATAAGAAAATTTAAATTGGCTTTCGATAAATTTTTTCTTCAATCAGTGAATCAATTCTTGAAATGCTTCCCATTTCTAAATTAATGAAAGGCAACATCAGTCATGAACCATAAAGTGAAGTGAAAAACAAGAAAAGCGGGTGAGAACCAGAGAATCAGGTGCACAACCACACAGAAAATTTCCTTTGATGGAGGCAGACCAACCACAAAAGATATCGAGGCAAACGAAACGTAAATTTTAGAATACTGTAAATAAAAAGAGAAATGCATGACAGAAAGTACAATTCCCTATTTATATATATATATATATATATATATATATATATATATATTACAGTGTTGGATCATATTATATCTGACTTGTAAGATAAACCCCACCTTAAACAACAAAACAAATCTGCAAACCAAGGGTTTTTACTCTTAAGGCAAAATTTCAGGTAGCATACGGAGAAAAATAAAAAAATAAAAAGGAATAAACACAAAAGAGTCGATCAGCAAAACCCAAAACCTCTCCCAAGCCTTGAACCTATCCTTCTGCAGAACTGCATCAGACATTTGTGTGATCCTCTTTTGAGAGCTCAATCAGTCGCTAATAATCCAAGCAATCAATGTTTACCCTACCAAACAATAACGTTGTATTGCATGTGAGTGCTTCTCTTAGAAATTTAGAAAAGTAATAGTTGCAGCTGCTTTACTGGGTTATGAAGAACAAGCAATAAGTAATGTGTCGGGGAAAGGAGACTGATTTCCAACCACTTCACAACGCCTTTAACAAAACCCACCCCGCATGTCACCTAGTCATTACTATAAACAGCAAAGAGAGCAAAACGCAATGCTACTTTAAAGGAAACAGGGTTTCCTTAGCTAAGACACCAATCGCCTATATAACACATTAAATATTATGAAATGTCTCAGAAATACAGAAAGATAAAAATGTTCAAATCTTCCTTCCATCACAAGGATAACACATAAATTATGTCCAGAAAAAGTTACCAAGCTTCTTTCCTTTAGCCAGTTTTCCAGAAATTTCTGTCCTTAGTAGAAACATATCATGCCTTAAAAATGCCACTGGACTTGTAATTTCTCATTTTCTCTTCCTCAAATATTAATACTTACTGAACCCACTCCACCCCCGACCTAAAAGAAAAAAGAACCTATAAAAGCAAATAAATAAAGAATTTGCATTGTCAAGATACAACTGTCAAATTCTCAACCAAACAGAGATTTTCAGGCATGTCTTTTCAGAATGAAATAAAGTTCAGTTGAATTCCCAATTAGACTGATTTTTCAAAGAAGACAGTTAAGAATAAAAGGTTATAATTTTTTTGAAAATTTTCTTAAAGATTTTGGGTTTGAAGATCAACCAGTCCAAGAGGGGGTGGCTGGTATCAACTTGGGTGGCAGCGGCTTATGAGAGTTTTAAAACCTTGGCAGGCTGTCTCTCCTTAAATTAGCTGCTTCCTTAGGCTGGGGCTTGGCCACGTGCTTTCCAAAATCATCTCTAATAGGTAAATGGTTGTGAAGGTTTCCCCTTAGAGATTATTGCAGGACTGGACTGGGTTGGACAGAACTGGACTAGCTATGATTATTATCCTACTCCATGTTTGAATTATGGCAGAATAAGCTAATCATTCAAAAGATCAAAATACCTTCTAACAAAAAAATATATTAAAATATAATTATTCAAAATTCAAAATCAAAATTCTAAAAACCATTTCTCCCTCTCCATCGCAATCCCTCCATAGATGTCTCAAATCTCTCTCATCAAACCCTAATTTTCTCTCTATTCAACTTAAATGATCTCCCTCTTTGCTGCAATCCCTCCACAGATCTCTGAAATATCTCTCATCAAACCTTAATTTTCTTTCTCAATCATCTCTCTATGTCGCAATCTCTTGCCGATGAAAAGCTCTAGCTTTGTGCTCTACACCTGTGTTTTCTATGCGCACCAATCAGCTCATCGTTGAATGTTGTAGAAGCTTCATGAAACTTCATCGAGCATTTAAGTAAATGCATGGATGAACAATGACTGAATTGCATGATGGAGTGCGTCCAGGCCGAGCATCAAAAAATCTAGGTCCAATTAGAGGAAAGAAGGCAGTGACAACTCATCAAAGAAGGGGAGCTCAAGTTAGGAAGAACAAGGAGGGTCTTGATACGATGCCTTTTTGGGGTAGGAAGGATGAAGGTAACAAGGTTTTGTGCGTCACAGGAAGCAAAGAAGCTGGCGATGGAGGAGCTCTAGGTGCCGTGGATGCAGGGGAGCTTGGAGTGTTGGGGATGGGGAAGAACACATGGGCAAATATGTCCACCTATGCCCTGACCATCACCAACTAATGGGTGGGGATTGACCATTCCTATCCTACATAAATGAACTGTTGTGATATGTGGCTCATATATTGAGTGGAATGCATGTACAATGAGAAAACATCGAAGAAAACAGCAACTAAAGTTTGCAGGAGGAAACCGTCAAACAGCTTCTCTATAACCGTCGACGGTTCTGAGCCTGTTACTTCTACTGTTTGCTCCCAGTATCCAACCGTCGACAGTATGTCTAAAACCGTCGACGGTTTGGCTTGGGTTCCCAGTCCTGGTTTTCGAATTTTGAATTTTGGGACGTTGTATAGGTTGGGTTTCGAAGGAAAAACCTCCAAAAGGGTTATATAAACATTGTATATGTTGTAACTCTGAATGTTCATGTCTTTGGACACGAGAAGTAAGAAAAACACTGCCAATTGCTCCGTGGATATAGGCATTCCTGAACCACGTACTTCTTTGTGTCATTGTCATTGCTTTCATTATAATCTATATGATTGTTGTTTTGTATATTTCACTGTTGAGTGCTGCGTTGTAAGATCAATTTATTCCGCGGTGCAATTCGTTTTTCACAACATGAACTAAAGCCCCTCCTTGTCCAATCCTATTCTATTGTTTGTTGCATCAAAGATGAGCTAAGAATCCTTAGCCTAGCCTAGCCTAGCCTAGCCTAGCCATCGAATCAAGTGCACCCTAATTCCCAATGGCGCAAGGTGATAAAAAGCAAAAATAGGCCTCATCAAAATGGATGGAGATTAGAGGAAACCACATTAGTTCTCATGCAAGCCTCCGGAAGTGTGCTTCCCAAATGGCGTCTCTATTCTTTCCTCTCGGCTATTTTAAAGTGGGTAGTGGCAATAGGGTTCATTTTAGGGAGGATGTTTGGGTGGATGAGGATACCTTGCAGCTGATGCTTCATTTGATTAAGCCCTGTACTCGTCACAATGCACCTATGAACTATTCTTCTAAGAGGGGATTGGGGGGTGCTCTCTTTCATGAGATTTCCATATTTTTAGGAATATCCATAAAAGAGATGTCAACAAGTTACCACCTTGCTTACTATGTTAGATCGTTTTACTCCATTCCGCAGGTTGATGAGAGGATTTGGGAGGTAAATTCTTCAAGTCTCTTTAATTCAAAACCTGTTTTCATCCGCCTCTTTAAAACCCCTTCTCCCAGTTTCTTCCCTTGGAGCCACATCATTGGAAGGCAAAGGTTTCTTCTAAGATTCAGACCTTCATTTGGACTGTGACTCTCAATAGAATTAATATGCATGATTTGTTACAGACACGAAGTTCCTACAAGTCTCCCAATCTTTATATGTGCTTGATGTGTGACAATTCCAATGAAACTAACACCCACATTTTCCTCCATTATCAGGTTGCAACCCACCACTGGAATGGTCTCTTGTTTCGATGAGGATTGGTTGACGCCTTGGAACATAGGAGATCTCTTGGTCATGAGATGTTTGGATTTTGGCTCAAGTAAAAAGGGCTGCATTTTATGCCAATGCATCCCTTGCTGTCTTATGAAACCTTTGATAGAGAAGATTGTGAGAAATATTTCAGGGTCGCACAACCCCTCCTAGTCTCCTATGAGATTGAGTTGTTTTCTTGGCATTTTTCTTGGCCAATTTGATAGGATTTTTTTGGAGTTTGTCGCTGTCTGACCTTCAAAGGGATTCGAAGGCAGCTCTCTTGTAATTTTTTTGGTTGTTGCTCTTTGCTTTTCAAAGGACATCTTATCCTCCTATTATTGCAACTTGTTTCATCCTTCAAAAAAAAAATTTTCTAATCCAAAAAAAAAATGAACAGAATGCAACATAATAAATTTTTAGATAATATACCCCAAAATACAGTCTTTTCAATAAATATCTGCGCAAGTATTTCTGACTATCTATAGCAAGCAAAAATGAATTTGTCAATAACATTAAAAATGCATTTTTATCAATAAAATCAAAATAAAAAATATACAATCTTCCAATAACATTTTCAGGAAAAATTGAAACTTCCTTGTTAAGAAAAATACACTCAAGAACATTTTTTGCAGTGAATATAATAATTATAAACTAAATATATATACATAACTTTTTTTATCACAGACAAGGACAATCATGGCCTTACTAACATAATAAAAAACAAATCCCTGGATGGTGAGGAAAATAGAGTAAGCTTACCAATGAAACCTTCCGAACTGAGTCTTAACAGAATGCCTTGGCAAAGCAAGCTCATCCCCTTAGGAAAATTCTTGAACTTTCAATCCCATGTCTCGATCTCCTTACAATTTAAATTTTAAAACCCCAAACTCATGCAATCAACAGATAATTTAGACATGAGAGGAGAGGGATGAAGAAGGGTGCTATGAAGATGGGAAGAACATCTGGCATCGTCGGTAAAACCATGAAACTTTGCGTGATGGATGCGGATTTTTTTTGGGGGGGGAGGGGAGGGGAGGGAGAGGGGGAGGAACAGGGATTTTCTTTGGGTGGGAAGGAAAGAGTGAATGCTAGGCTCTCACCCTTTCATAAATGGGGTAGAAGGGGTAAAAAATAGTATAGAGGCATTAACTGAAACAGTGGCTTCCCTTACTCATAATTAGGAATTAGTTCTTTATCCTCATCTCAATACACTTCAAATCACCTATTTTACATAAATAAGCCTAGAAATCTGGATTATCATATAATCCACTCAAAACCCAAGGGGGAGAGAGAGGAGAGCATGGATTGAGAAGTTTTCATTGCAATTTGCACATTGTACAAATGCAACTTCCAAAACCAACTTACCTGAAATGATGTCTTTTCTAAAAGTCAGTCTTGACGTTACCAATATGGAGAAAAACATTGCAACCCTTTCAAAGATACTATTTTCCCTACAGGGCTCACAATAAAATGATGGGCAGGGATGTTACTCAACCCAATATGTCCACATTTATAACCTAGGTCAATCCCCACCACTAAATTGTGTCAAATATTAATTAGTATGAACGCCATACCCAGCCTCACACACAGAACTTGATCTTTAACATTTTTGTTTCCCAAAAAAGAGAGGGAAGAAATATTTCTGTGAACTTATTTTTTAAGTAATACAAATAATTAGATAGAAGAGAGAATTCTTACAAGTTACAACACCATATGTCTTTTGACATCAAGACTCTAGTAGGTAGCATACAGAACATTTTGAAGAAACAAATATGAAGGAGACAAAAACTGAAAGCTTACATTGACATAGGCTTTGGACCATTATCTGGCATACCCATCCCAGCAGCTAACTCCGCGTCAAGTTGAGTATGGGGTGCAGGCCCCATCATTTGCTTTACACTGCATCAACAAGGGAGTTGTTGAAATAAACTATCAATTACATAAAAAATTTAATTTCTAGATGAAGATGCTCTCAAGCCAAGGTAGAGTTTTGAGACAAAGACCTCTTAATTACTCTAGTTTTAATGTAAAATATAAGTATGTACACAGTGATTGAACTTTACACAAAAGGTAAGGTATTCTTGAGCAAGAATGCCTGTTCCCTACACCATATATAATTAAAATATGAGCAAACACAAGTTTTTGAAGTTCAATTAAGCCTAATTGAATAAGAAGATTCACAACTAGGCTTCACAGCTCAGAGGCTGACTCTACCCAAATCAATGCTTTCAAGGCACAGGTTTGGTAGGAAGACAAGTTGGGTGCCTAATCTCTTTTTTTCCTCTTCTTCCATCTCCCTTTTTTGGCAGTTTTAGTCATTGTGATTTATTGTTTTGCAGGGGCTGGGGTAGGGGATGACGTAACCTGAAACGAATGGGGAAGAACCTGAAACAAATGGGGAAGAATATCAAAAAACAACCAGCGTTGAACTGATAATTCGCCCAAATCAAAGGATAATGCTCTGCTACTCACTGGCATCCATGTAGCCATCTAGGTAATCAGATTACACGTGGGCCTTCTCATCACCAAGTGTAGGTTCCAAGCAAATGATACATTGATAGTATGCGAGGTGTTCTATCACATATACTCATCTTCAGATAAGATTCAAAGACAAGGCTTTTGGGGTCAATTTGCCCCTCGTTCATGGTAGCTTCTACTTGTAGGGAGTAAAAGAGTTGGGTGCAACAAGTTAGATAACAGCTTTTTTAGCTTTTAAAAAACTAGCTTTTTTTTTGGAGAGCTTTAAAATAAAAAGTTAAAATTGATGCTACTAAAAGACAAAAGTTATCTTTTTTCTCTAATAGATTATCAATGTTGCTGTTTCTTTTCAAACATTACAAAATTCACACACATTATTTATGTCTCTCCTAAAATGACAGCTAAATGGTTATTTCAAACACTTCAGCCAACTTACAGCTCACTCACATTATCTTTGCTCCATGGCATGGAATGGGATGGTAATGGAATGAGTTGAAGAATTGAATGAAGAATATGCAAAAATCAAGGGATACATTTCATCTTATTCCATTTGTCCTATGTGCCAAACATATAGCTAATATCAACTTTTTTTCCAATAACTCCTCATTAGCAAATCAAACAATTTTTTCAACAACCAAAATTGGTTCCTTCTCAAAATTCCTTTTCATCACCGAAGGGAGACCAAACTAAGCCTAAAATCTGTCCTCCTTGTTTTGTCCCAATTTTTTATGGGATAGAATGTTTTCTTGGTTTCTTTTGTGTCCACTGTTTTATTTCCTTTAATTTTTTATTTTTTGGGAGGGGTATATTGCTGTCTATCCTTCAAATAGATTGGAAGTCAGCTCTATTCTAATTTTTCAATTGATTGTTTTATAGTCATTACCATTGGTGAGGACTTCTTCTCCTCTTCTCTTTACATTGTGTCGGTCTTTATGGTATTTTCTCTTACCGGAAAAAGAAACTATCCTTTTTTTTAACTAACTTGTGCCCCAATCTTTCAACGTACTTGTAATGACCAAACTGCATCAGAAAGCATAACTTGTATGCACCAAATCACTAAAAACAAGGCATAGCTTCAAAATTTTACCCACATATGTAAGTTTTTTAATAGTCCATATGTGTTTTACGGCTTGGTTTGTTTGTGGTTAAATTGAAAATTTTACCAGCACACAATGGAGCATGTTAACCCAGGCAAACTGATGTAGAGCATCAAATAGTTCTGATGAACCCCTGCACTTGCTTACCACAGACTGTAACACCCATGTAAATCACACAAACTGATTGCATGTGAGGTGTTCTATCCCATTTACTCATCTTAAGATGAGACCCAAAGACAGGGCTTAAGGGTGAGAGTTTGGTCCCCTTTTTGAAAAGTAGAAGTTGGGTGCAACAAGTTCAATAACAAATTTAAGCTTTAAAAAAGCTACCTTTTTCACAGATTTGATGCTTTTAAAAGTTGACTTTTTTCTAACAAATTATTCCATTCTATCGATGACCCTAAATTTTTCACTCACAAAGTTACCCAAACATTGGGAGTCCCAAAATGACATCAATTTTGGTTATTTCAAACATTTCAGCCAACTTACAGATTTTGTGCCAATCACTTACCCACAGTTTTATTTGCGGAATGAAATTAAAGTGGGAAAGCAATCAAGGCAAGAATGGATTGTTGTGGGAATGTGATTACTGTGTTGGCTTTTGGAAGCAGTTTTGATTCCTTTATACAGTTTGGTATTCAATGCTAACTTTACTGGAATGAAAAATAAGTAATTTTTCAAAAATACTCCTAATATAGAATTACTTAATTTTTGTAATTTTTCAAATATATGACTTCATTTCAACATTATTTTTATTGAAAATTTTGGCATTTTTTGGATCATAATATTCGTTTACATTTTCTAATAATAATAATAACATTTTTTTTTGGATTTTCTTCTTATCTTTTAAAAGAAACAAATAATAATAAAAAACTATTATTATGTCTATTGTTGTTATTTTTTATTATTTTTATTACAATAATAACAATTATTATATTATTAATAAAGTTTTATTTTTATTTTTATATTTATTATTATTCTTATTATTTTTATATTATTATTTTACAATTATTATTTTCATCTTCTTCTTTTTTTTGGATTACGCACCGGGTATCCACGTGTCCGTTTTACAGTTCACGTGACTAATCCTGCGCCTCTTGAAGTTGACCCCACAACTCTAAAGGGAGGGTAAATTCAGGAGTTCAGGGGCGGAAATGAGTCCAGGAGGGTTTGAACACCTGACCTCATGAGAGGCACTCCCACAGCTCACACTACCACCTAAACCACACCCTGGGGGTTCATCATCTTCTTCTTCTTTCTCCTTCCTCTTGTTCATTACTGTTTTTATTATTAGTTGTTTTGTTTTATTTTTGTAGCTTTTGGTGGTGGTGGTGTTATTATTATTTTTTTTATTGCTTTTATAATACAATAATAATTATTATTCCTATCATTGTTGTATTATTATTATTATTATTTTACAACAAAAGAAGATATCATTAATAGATAAAGAATCTACAAGAAGGAGAATGATATATCTCCCAAGACAAACTGAGACATTCCAAGACTAAACAAATAAAAAAACCCAAGAAAAAAGAGATTATCAAGTCAGCATATTCCTCCAATCTCTTTGAAACTCTTGAAAGCTTGCCTTTTAAAAAACCCATAACCACCACAGAGAGGCCAAGTACTTAATTTTTTCCAAAACCAGCATCTGGTTAAGTTTTTTTCCGGGAAAATATCCGAGTATTACGTTCCATACATAATCCCCATAATACTGGAAAAAAACCAAACTTCCGTAAAGTTGCCCTATCCTTCCTTCTACCAAAGCCTATGAAGGATATTTCTAAAAAAACTTCCACCGAGGGAGGGCAAACCCAGCTTTCTCCCATAATGCCAAAAAGCATATTCCATATTCTCCAAGAAAATTCACATTGCAAAAGAAGGTGAGAAGCTGTCTCAGAGTTCTTGTGACTGAGCACATATGCATCAGGGGAGAGAGCCTTCATAGTTCTCCTAGTTAATAACAAGTTGTTAGTATTTATCTTACTAAGCAAAACCAACCAAGCAAAAGGCTTTTCTAGGGGGGACCTCACAACAACAAATTATTGTTTTATTATTATTTTTACAATAATTATTATTGATATTATTTGTTGTTTTTTTTTATTATTGTTGTTGTTACTATAGTCATTATTGTTATTTTATAAATTTTATAATAGTTATTATTAATTATTACTATTACTATTATTATTACCAGCAGTGGTTCAGCTGAGAGATGATCAACATGTGTTTTTTGGAATTTAGTATTTAATATGGGATATAATTTTCTTTTGGAATCACCATTCCATTTACAAGGGAAACCAATTGAATGTGATTCCACCCCATTGGGAATAGGAATCAAGGTGAAAATCTCAATTCTACTCCAACCCTAATTCCCAAACCAAATGGAACGTTTATTCCAAGGAATGGAATGGCGTGAAAATATAATTGAACAAAAAATTAAATAAGAATATGCACAAATCAAGGGATAAATTTGATTCCATTCTAGTCTTATGTACATAACATATAGTTCGTATCAACATTTCCTTTCAACAGCTATTTTTTTATTAGGAGGTCAAACAACTTTTTACAACCTGAATCATTTCCTTTTCATCAGCTATTTCTCGAAGTTCCTTTTTCATCAACTGAAGGAGTGCCAAACTAAGCCTAAAAAATATTAACATTTTTAACTACTTTGTTCCTCAATCTTTTGATGTAGTTCTAATGACCAAAGTCTATCTGAAAGCACAACTTCAATTTTCAAGCAAAAGTACAGCTCAATATTCTCACATAAATATTACTCCAAAGTAGCTAGAAAATTACAAAAGGCATAGAATAGCTAAAAAAGGCACAAATTCAAAACTTTTAGCATGCAATGGAGCATGCTAACCCGGGCAAGATGGTGTAAAGTATCAAACAGTTCCATTGAACCTGTGCACAGATAACAGCTCAAAGCTTCCTTCCAAACAACAAAACTTTTTCCCCAGATAACCAATACAAATATGAAGTCTAAGCTTCCTTCATAGGTAATATATCCACATATGTCCATAACCCTATAACCCATCAGCATGCCTTGTCATGGGCCGAGCTTGTTCAGGGCACTATGCTTGCCTGTGACCGCTTGTCTAGTGCGTTTGGGATGGGTTTTCATCATGTAAATACTAGTATAGGGTTATTTTCTAGTAGTAGTTTTCCCCTATGCTAAAAAAGGCAGTATGACTCCTCGGTCACTTTAATGTTTCCTAGTTCCAAAGTGAGAACAACATAGAAAGCTCTTTAAGAGAGGGTGAGTGTTCATCAACTTGTAAAACTCACTAGCTATTGTCAACGTGTTTAGCCTACTTGCCTCCCTCGCTAGACACAATGTTAACGGAGGTGTTGTTAATGAATTGCATTGCTTCAATGTTTACTGCTTACTTGCCATTGCTTTCATAAGTTGCTTACTGCTTTCGTTGATATTTGCTTGAATGATAATGAAAGTGTTTTGTGGATGAATTGTGGTAAATGATAGGTTGACTAGTTAAACGAGAGGGGTTAGCTAGTGCTGCACGGTCCTTTTGCAAAATGTGTGAAATATTCGGCCCGTGACACTTGGTATCAGAGCTCAGTTAGTTGCTACATAAATTCAGTTGCCTTTGTAGTGGGATTGGGAAAGCTTTGGTAAATGACCATGGCGCCAACCAATGCTGCCAACCAATGCTGAGAGAATTAGTGTGCAAGAAGCACAAGCTGAGACGGCAGCCAACAATGTGGCCACGGAGATGGCCCAATTGAGGGATCTTGTTGATGAAGTAGTGGGATCACAAAAGCATCAAGCAAGTTTGATAGGTGAAATGTCAAAGGACTTTCATCATACTGTGGAAACCTTGCAAGCTCAAATGGCTGATTTGACTGCAAAGGTGAATTTTGTGATTCTTGCTATGGGAAACTCTAACACTAAAGGGTTTAGCAAGACCAAGGTACTAGAACCTAGGACGTATGGGGGTGCCCGTGATGCCAAGGAGTTGGAGAACTTCTTATTTGATATGGAGTAGTACTTTTGCACTATGAGGACGGACTCAAAATAGGTAAAAGTGGATACTGCGACCATGTACTTAGTTGGTGAAGTCAAACTGTGGTGGCGTACCTACTACAATGAAATTGAAAATGGATGTTGTGTTGTGGATAGTTGGGCTGACTTGAAAAGAGAGCTCAAGACCCAATTCTTTCCTGAGAATGTTGAGTACAATGCTGGAAAAACGCTGAAGGACCTCAAGCATGCTGGGTCAATCAGGGAATACGTGAAACAATTTTCTATTTTGATGTTGGATATCAAGGACATGTTGTAAAAGGATATGCTATTCTATTTTCTTGAGGGGTTGAAACCGTGGGCAAGAACAAAACTTCATAGGCAAAGAGTTCAAGACTTGTTTACCACACAAGCTGCTGCGAAACGCTTAACTGACTATGCTCGTGATGATACTGCCTCGTCCAAAGAGTTGCATAGGGAGAAATAGTGGAAAGTCTTTCAAGAAGAGCAAACCCAAAAGTGGGGGAGCCGACTATAAGACATCAACTTCAAAAAAAGCTTCATCGTCTCGAGGGTTCAACACACCCAATGGAAAGAGTAGAATTTCATGCTACTTGTGTCGAGGCCCTCACAGAGTTTTTAAGTGCCCTCACAAGGCAGCACTTAATGCCTTACAAGCTTCCACTACAGAGCAGGTAGTGGAAAGTGATAGAGAGGAGGAAGATAACCCAAGGATGGGTGCAATGTGGCTAATGAACGCACTGGAAAAGCAAGCGAAAGCACCGAAAGTTACAAAAGCAAAAGGACTAATGTTTGTGGACTTGAGTATCAACGGGAAAAGTACCCGCGTTATGGTGGATACTGGGGCCACTCATAATTTTTTTTCATAGGCAGAAGCAAGGAGACTCAACTTATCCTAGGAGAAAGATACAGGACGCATTAAAGCGGAGAATTCTGTAGCCTAGCCTACGATGGGAGTAGCCAAGTAAGTGACTATGAAACTTAGACAGTGGGCAAGTCATGCAAATTTTACAACGGTGTCAATCGATGACTTTCAAGTCATTTTGGAAATGGAATTCCTGAGGGGGACAAAGGTAGTGTTGATGCCTTCTGCTGGTTCCTTGTGTCTGATGGGAGATCACCCGGACATGGTGCAAGCTGTTGCAAAGAAAGGAGACGATGAGAAGTCCTTTCAGCCATGCAACTCAAGAAGGGGTTGAGAAAGGGTCAGCAGACATATCTAGCCACAGTGGTGGTAGATGAAAAAGTAGGCCAAAAGCAGGTGCCTACGACCATCCAAGCTGCGTTGGATGAGTACAAGGAGCTGATGTCGAGTAAGCTACCTCATAACTTGCCCCCACGATGAGGTATGGAGCATGAGATTGAGTTGTTACCAGAAGTGAAACCACCTGCTAAGGGGTCATATCAGATGACGCCTCCAGAGCTAGCAAAGTGGAGGAAACAACTTGATGAATTGTTGGAAGCGGGATATATTTGCCCTTCCAAAGCACCGTTCGGAGCACCGATGTTGTTTCAAAGGAAACATGATGGAAACATGCGGATGTGAGTACACTATAGCGTGCTCAACAAGGTGACAGTCATGGTATTAAATAACGGCCGTTACATAATGGAAAAACAGGTCACCGATTCCGTTACAGGCCGCATTAGTGGCGAGCCAAAAATTCACATGAGTAACGGCCGTTACGTCTCCGTAACTGCTCATAACGGCCGTTACACTAACGTTACGGAACGTAACGTCCGTTACTCCACGTCACGGCCGAAAGCCCCTTACAGCGTACCTTGTCTCCTCGAATCTGCTCCACTTTGTGCGTCTCTCCTTCGTCTAATATCGTCATTTGAATCCTCCAAAGTCCGAAGAACCGAAAAGCAGCTTCGAGCCTTCGAACCCTTACATCTGTCGTCTGCAAGTTGAGTTTAGTTCCCTCTTCACTTGAATTACTCTTCGATTCTTCGTCTCCTTCGTACGTACAGCTTTGATCTACTGATCTGAAGCTTCGAAATCCCTAAAACCCCCAAAATCTGCATCGTACAGCTTTGTCTTCCTCGGTCCGTCATTCATCTCCTTCGTCCAAGAACACAAAAATCAGCAAGCCTTCGATTCCTCCATTCGAAATCTTCGATTCCTCCAAAATTTGGAGGCTTACAGGTTGCAGCTACAGCAGGCTAGCAGTTCTCTCGCAGCGCAGGCTCGCAACTTTCGTGGGAGTGGGAGTCGGGAGTGGGTATTGGGTATTGGGTATTGGGTAAGTTGTAACTGGGTAGTGGGTGGTGGCCAGTGGGTATGTAATTTATTATTTCAATTTATGCTTTATTGCTTAATAATTTATTTTGTTTTATTATTTCAATTTATGCTTTATTGCTTTATATAAATTGTAAATTTCAGTTTATTTAATTAGTATATAAATTGTAAATTTCAGTTCATTTAATTAGTATATAAATTGTAAATTTCAGTTTTAAATTTAGTTTGTTTTATAATTTCAATTTCTAGTTTATATAAATTATAAATTTCAGTTTATTTAATTACTAATTAGTATATAAATTATAAATTTTGTTTGATAATTTCAGTTTATAATATAATTAGTATATAAATTTAGTTTATTTATTATTTAATTAGAATACAAATTAACAATTGTAAATTAATAATGATTGTATAAGTAGAATTTATTAATTAAAATTAAAAAAATAGTATAAAGTTTTTAAAATATAAAATTTATAGAGTTACTTAGACTCTTAGAGAGTTAGAACCTAAAACTTAGAACTTAGAAACTTAGAGTACAGATTTAGTAAAAAAAATATTAACTAATATTCTACATATTTTTTTTTTTAATACCTTGAGGTCCTTGACAATTAATAATTTAATATTAGATCTACAATTAATAATAAATTCTAATTTGTACACAATTAGTCAAGTCTCAACTCTTAAGTGACTCAAGTTCAAGTCTATTATCATTTAAATAATTAAATTGTAAGATTTACAATTCCATATTTATTTTATTAAATTGTAAATTTTAAAGTAATGTAAATTATAAAAAATATATTTTTTTTTTGTAAACAGCGCCCTAAAATTAATCTAAAAATCATAATGCCTATTAAAAAACATTTGTAGGTTGAATGAAGACCTTTAAAATTCATTAAAAATCATGTATTAATGGATTTCATGCTTATTTTTCGATTTTGGCATGGTTGTGCATGCGTGAAAAAAATTCACAACCGTTACACCTGCTTCCTATTACGTAACACCCGTGTGTCCCGAGTCCCGCGACACCCGTGACCGTTACGCGACATTACCTGCGACCGCGATTTCAAACCATGGTGACAGTGCGCAACAAGTATCCTATTCTGTTGATTGCCGATTTGCTGGATCAACTGAGTCATGTCATGTACCTCATTAAACTTGAGCCAAAGACAACTTGTGTGACGTGATATGGGGCATATGAATTCTTGGTGATGCCATTCAAGTTGACAAATGCGTCTGCAACATTTTGTAACTTAATGAACCAAGTATTTCACGAGTACCTCGACAAGTTTGTCGTAGTGTACCTGGATGATATTGTTGTCTACAATTCCACTCTAGAGAAACATAAAGAGCATCTACGGAAGGTGTTCAATAGGTTGAAGGGGAATAGTCTATATGTGAAGAAAGAGAAGTGCTCTTTCACTCAGCGGAGCATCAAATTCCTTGGTCATGCGATTGAGTAAGGTCATATCAGGATGGATACGAAGAAGGTAAGAGCGATTCAAGAATGAAAGATCCCAACAACAATGAAGGAGCTGCGCTTCTTTCTTGGCCTTGCCAACTATTACAGGAAGTTTGTAGAGGGGTAGTTGCAAAAAACTGCTCCTATGACAGAACTACTGAAGAAGGGTCGGGTGAAATTGGACGGAGAAGTGTCAGGGAGCCTTTGACGACTTTAAGGATACCATGATGAGAGATCCGGTACTTGCTCTTCCGGATGTAATGAAACCCTTCAAGGTGCAGATAGATGCACCAGACTTCGCCCTTGGAGGAGTCTTGTAATAGGAGGGCATCCTGTCGCATACGAGAGCCATAAGCTTAGTGAAACGGAGTGAAAGTACACAGCTCAAGAGAAAGAGATGCTCACAGTGATACATTGTCTCCGCTTGTGGCGGCATTACTTACTTGAATCAAGGTTTGTGGTAAAAACGAATAACTCGGATGTTAGTCACTTCTTCACACAACCGAAGTTGACACCCAAGCAGGGCCGATAGTAAGAATTCTTGACAAAATTTGATTTCTCTTTTGAGCACAAGGGCCCCGCCTAAACCAAGTTGTTGATGCACTGAGTAAAAAGACCGAGCTAGAGACCTTGCAAATGGTAACACACCTAACTGTGAATACTATTACCACGACGATGTGGGAGCGCATCAAAGCAAACTTAGCCAAAGATCCTGTTGCGAAGAACCTTACGAAGCTAACCGAAGAGGGGAAAGCACATCAGTTCTGGATGGAAGACGAAATGCTAATGATCCATGGTAGCCGGCTCTTTGTGCCACAAGCTAGGGATTTAAGGAAGACATTGTTGAGAGAGTGTCATGATACCATGTGGGTCGAACATCTAGGATGGCAGCGCACTTTGACTTTACTAAAACAAAGGTATTATTGGTTGCACATGTGTGATGATGCGATTGATTATACCCGAACTTGTTTCACTTGCCAACGAGACAAAGTAGAGCAAAGGAAGATTACAGGGCTGCTAGAGCCCCTACCAATACCATCCAAACCATAGGAAAGTGCCTCACTGGACTTCATCACCAACCTGCCCAAAATGGGAGATGCAGCGTATATACTTGTGGTTATAGACAAGTTTTCGAAGTAAGTAACGTTCGGCAGAGGAGACGGCACATTTGTTCTTCACAAACATTGTGAAGTATTGGCGAGTTCCCCACGATATTGCTAGTGACCGAGACTCAAGATTCACCGGCAATTTCTAGACAGAACTTTTCGAAATCCTCGGTTCACAGCTTGAAATCTCTTCGAGTTACCATCCACAAACAGACAGACAGATGGAGAGATTCAATAGGCTACTAGAGGAGTACTAGCGCTATTTTGTCAGCGTCAATTAGAAGAATTTGGTGCAACTACTTGATGTGGCTCAGTTCTGTTTTAATGTCCAAAGGAGCATAACAACTAACAAGAGCCCTTTTGAGCTTGTTAGAGGCCAACATCCGTTGTTACCTCACACAGTGGACAAGTCATACAGAGGAAAGAGTCTCAGGGCGTATATCTTCACCAGAGAATGGAGACAGAATACAGAGATTGCCCAAGCCTACCTAGAGAAAACTTCTAAGCGAATGAAGAAGTGGGCAGATCAGGGGAGAAGACCACAGCACTTCAACGTAGGAGCCTTGGTGTTTGTTAAGCTCAATCCTGAACAGATCAAGTCACTACAGGAACAAGATAGGAGACTACTTCGTAAATATGAAGGGTCGGTCCCCACCTTGGCCAAAGTCAGTAAGGCCTCTTACTGAATCAACCCTCCAACTTGGATGAAAGTGCATCTCGTGTTTCACGTCATCTGCCTCAAGCCATTCAACGCCAATACAGAAGATCCAAGTAGAAGTCAGTCAATCAGAGCAGATATGAAGACAATGCAACCTAGCAGACGTGAAGTTGAAGACATCCTTGTAGACAGAGAGTTCACATTCTCAAGGAAGAAGCGGCAGGAATTCTTAGTGAAGTGGAAAGACTTTGATGACGAAGAAATCAGTTGGGTTTCTGTGGAAGATATGCAATCGTTCGTGGACAAAGTTGAAGTATACCTAGCGTCAAAGTCTATGAGGACGTCGACCGCATAAATGAGGGAGCGTCACAAGCCAAGCTTGTTCAAGGTATTATGCTTGTCTATGACCGCTTGTCTCGTGCGTTTGGGATGAGTTTCCGTCATGTAAATACTAGCGTAAGATAATTTTCTAGTAGTAGTTTTTCCCTATGCTAAAAAAGATAGTATGGCTCCTCAGTTACTTTGATGTTTTCTAGTGCCAAAGTGAGAATAGCATAGAAAGGTTTTTTAGGGGAGGATGAGTGTTCATCAACTTGTAAAACTCACTAGTTATTGTCAATGTGTTTAACCTACTTGCCTCCTTCGCTACACACACAATGTTAACGGAGGTGTTGCTAATGAATTGCGTTACTTCAATGTTTACTACTTACTTGCCACTACTTTCATAAGTTGCTTACTGCTTCCACTAATATTAGCTTGAATGATGATGGAAGTATTTTGTGGATGAGCTGTGGTAAACAATAAGCTGGCTAGTTAAACAAGAGGGGTTTAGCTAGCGCTGCATGGTCCTTTCACAAAGGTGTGAAATATTCAGCCCGTGACACTATGCATAACTCCCTTAAAAAAACGCTAGACTACTTTGTTACAGGTGTTCAAAAGAGTTTGACACAATCCAATAACAGAAAAACTGAACACTTACCTCTGAGCATGTCCTCTTAATATCAAGTGTTAATTCATAATTTGCGCTGCAATAAACTACAACAGATAAGGATAGAAAAATCAAGAGTTGTTTACCGCTTCTTATGGCGCTTTGTCTTGAAATGTTCATCCCTCACTGACACATTCGAAAAGTATCGACTGAAATCACAAAAAAATAAATAAATAAATAAATAAAAGCTTATATCAATAAAATAATAAAAGGATCGACAAAAAAAAAATTAAAATCTAAGCCCATATCAAAAATTCAAAAGTTAGAAAGGAAAAAAAAATTACTCGCAGTGTAAGCAATAAAATTGGCCCATTCCAGGAAGGTCATCATCCAAGGGTAAGGGTTTCTTTTCGTTCTCAGTCTTCTGAAGCTCCTCGAACACAGCGTCCTCCCGTGATCAATCCAAGGTCAAGGAAACATGATAAAAATGCTTCTAAAAAAAACTATAGAGGAAATTTCCACGACAAACAAAACGGAGTAAAAATAAAATACAGGAAATTCATAGAAAATTATGCATGAAGGTGCATAGAAATAAGATGGGAAAGGAAAAAGGATAAAAATCACAGAAAGGATATCTTTGTGGAGGAATTTAGAGCGGCGAAATGTCTTGTGAGAATATCTTCTCTTCTTGACTTTCCTGTGAGGGCATTTTCCTCCCATTGTAGGGTTTTTGATTCGCAGAAAGAATCTCGATTGAATAACTGCGTCTGGAGCTGCGATTTCTAGGGTTTACGATAAAACCCTGGAGTGTCGAGTGCAAGCAAAGAGTAAGAGACAAAACGGAGGCGTTAAAAAGCAAGGAGCCAAGGACAAAGGTACACCCGACTCCCGACTCATGCTGCAAATGGATCCGGGTTAAAGTGGCAAAACGGGTCAACACTCTAGGGGCGTTGGTATCACGGCAAAAATTTATAGGAATAAAAATTAAAAAACTAAAAATAGCAACCATATCTCTAAAACTAATACAAATTAAAATTTTAATTTAAAATACTCATTTCCATCTTTAAATCAAATAATATTATAAAATATAATTAATATTATAAAATTACAAATAATACATATTAAAAAAATTACTATAATAAAATTAAAAATTTATTATAATTATTTTACTTTATAATAAAAATTTTATTAGACATGACAATTGAAAAATAATGAAATATATTGTAATTATATTTATTATTATTTTTTAAAAAAGTAATGTATATTTTCTTTTGATTATATTTAAATGCATATAATCATTTAATTTTAATTTTAATTTAAAAACTTATAAAATGAATAATTTAATTCAAAAATTATTTTTTAATATTAAAATTTCGAACCACCAAAATAACTAAAAATCATAAAAAAAATTTTTTTTTTTTTGGCAAATAACTGAAATCGATAGCAAAGATAGAAAACTAACAATATAAATTAATATATTTTTATATTCTATTTTTTCACTATAAAGAAACAAAAATAGAAAACTTAAAATAGCAATAATACCAAACAGGCCTCATTAGATGACTTGTCACCCATCCATTTATTTAGGTTACGATCAAATTTTAAAAAAAAAATTCCCTACTTTTGAAAATTATTTTTTAATAATTTAAATTAAATAATTTTTTAATAATTAATGCATCCAAAACATAGTTGGTGCACATGTTTTAACTAAAACTCGCTCATTTATGCGGCAATTTTTAGTCGGCATTGCATACAATAGATGATGTGGTTGTATAGTCACGATTAAAAGTCATTGAATGGTTTAATGATTTTTTGGATGGTCTAGCGATTTAATCCCTACGAAAAAAGCAAACCCACATCCCGTCCACATCGTTATGTAGAGCTGATCATCTAACCCCTCTCTCTCTCTCTCTCTCTCTCTCTCCTCTATGTTGGCCTCCATCCAGCGGTGCCCTTGGACTTATTTTCCAAGCTCACCCACACAACTCTGTCTCTTCTCTCCCTCTCTCATGCTCTTTATGTTTTTATAAGCAAATCTCACCTCTAGCCAACCTCTTCTCCTCCCACTGTGCGTCTTGCCCCTTTGTATTCCTATTCTCTGCTTCCATTTCTTCCTTTTAAGTTTTAAAATATTGCATACCCATTAACCCAACCACAAAGACAGAGGCATACAAATTAAGAGAATGAAAAAATTAAAATGAGAGATGAAAGGGGAATATGTAGAAGCAAAGAATGACAACAACAACATGTTCGCGAAGCTCCGCCACTACCGAAAGTTCTCCCATGTCCTCCTCCCCCCTTCCCCCTTCCCTATTGCCTGTGAATGCCACAACTCTGGGGAAGACGACTGTGTAGCAGCGGCCACGCCCCATCCAACGGTTGTGCACATGTTTTGAGGGATGGTATCTTTTAATTAAAATTCGCTAATTCATTCATCCATTTTCGCTCATGTTTTAAGGGGAAAATGCAGAGTAACATCTTTTAATAATTCTTTAAAAGTGAATTATTGTTATAAAAGATACAAGAAAATAAATAGAGATAAAATAGAAATTTACATGGTTTGATTATGCCTACTCCACGGAGTTTTTTTTCGATTTATCTTTTTAAAAAATATATATATTAAATAATATCTTTTTTGAGAAAATAATTCCCGGAATGCCAACATTCCGGGAATTATTTTTCCAAAAAAAATATTATTTAATATTTTTTTTTAAATGATAAACTAGGAAAAAACTCCTACTCACTCACCCTCTCCTCTCTGTCGTGTTCAGCAAAGTTTTTTGTTGTTTTATGCCAACGATGAATCTGACAAGAGTTATAAATAGATAATAAATTCTTTTGTGTAATTTTTTTTTATTTATTCGTTTGCTTTTGTTTTCGTTGCCTTGTTCCAATGCCCTCTTCAGTTAGAAGTCATCAATGGACTCGATGCCGAAGACGGCAACGATTGCGACGCCATATGGGTATGAAACGATTGTTTGAATGTCCTAAAAGCATCTAACAATTGTTTAAATGAAAAACAAAAAAGCATCATACTTCCAATAAATTAAAGAAAAAAAGAAAGAAGTTATGTGACATTAAATATCTTCGGGAATCCAGAGATAATGGTTTACAATCTAGGCAGAGCTAAGCTTTCGTGACAAAATCCAAAACCCCAAAACCAATCAAATCGTGCATGTTTGAATCACTAATGAGAAAGACAATGATTAATTTTGTTAGAATCTCCACCTTTTAGGAAACAATCAAGAATTAAAGAATCTCAATGTTTAAATATTCCTCATAGGAATAGTGCACACATGCACTAGGTATACACACACACGCACACTTTTTAAAGAAAAAAAAAAACCATGCATTCATGCGGCAGGCAAGATACACAATAAGTAAACCATCCAAGAAAAATCACTAAAAATTTACCAAAATTAACTCCAAAAAAATAGTCTTAGAATTTTTCTAGAATTTTCTTCAATTTTTAGAATATTTTTGCAAGTTTTAAAAATTTTAAAATATTTTTCTCAATTTTTTATTTTTGTGATTTTTAAATTTTTATTTTGTTGGGCCTTTTTTTTCTTATTTTTTTTATTTTCTGCAATTTTTATCATTTTTTTTTATTTATGAAAATTTTAAAATAAATTTTTTTATTAAAAAAAATAAGAGAGAAAATTGGTCATTTTGGATTGGACTTTTCAAAGGGCATTGGAACATGACAACGAAAACAAAAGCAAACGAAAAAATAAAAAAAAAAATACATAGAAGAATTTATTATCTATTTATTACTCTTATCAGATTCATTGTTGCCATAAAACAACAAAAAACTTTGCTGAACATGACAGAAAGGAGAGGGTGAGTGAGTAGGAATTTTTTCCTAGTTTATCATTTTTTTTAAATATATATTAAATAATATCTTTTTTGGGAAAATAATTTCCAGAATGATACATGGCAAATCTCGCTACTTCAAGTAGCGAGATTACGTTAGAGTCGTTCCGGGAATTATTTTCCCAAAAAAGGTGTTATTTAATATATTTTAAAAAAAAAAAGATAAATCGGGAAAAAACTCCTACTCCACGGGCGGATGGAATCAAAAACTTCATTATCTCGAGAGGAATTATAAGATGATTTGAAACCAACCTTATACAAAATATCTCCTTTTTCTTATCTCTCCTCTTCTTCCTACTTACTTAAAGTATGCAAATGTGTATACAAGCATGCAATGTGTGTGTCACAAATGAGAGGAAGAGGGTGTCCTTTTATAGGGCAATAAGGATAGCAAAACATTTATTGGGGTGGAAAAACGAAGGGGTGGTAGACATTAAACCTTTTTAGTTTTCATAACACTCCCCATTGAATGTCGCCCATATATTAACTCTTTCTATTAAAATCTTTAAGATGTCTCATTTCGATGAGATGAACCAATTTCTTGAATGTTGTAGTAGGCAAAGTTTTGGTGAACAAAACTGCTACATTATCACTTGATCGGATCTGCTAAACATCTATATCACCATTCTTCTAAAGTTTATGTGTATAGAAGAATTTTGGAGAGATATGCTTTGTTATATTACCTTTTATGTATCATCCTCTTAGTTGAGCTATACATGCAACGTTGTTTTCATATAAAACTGTTGGAACATCCTTGATGGATTGAAGACCATAATTTGCTTGGATATGATAAATCATTTATCTGAGCCACACACAATCTCTACTAGCTTCATGGATAACTAGTATTTCAGAATGATTAGAGGATGTCATTGTAATCGTCTACTTTATTGATTTCCAGGATATAGAAGTTTTTTCGTAAAGAAATATATATCTAGTTTGAGTTTTAGCATTATGAGGATCAAATAGATATCCAGCATCTGCATATCCTACTAGTTAAAATGCATAACCTACTAGTTGAGATTTGGAATCAAATGAGTAGAATAGACCCAAATCATATGTACCTCTCAAATAGCGTAGAATGTGCTTAATTTCATTCTAGTGTCGTCGAGTAGGAGTAGAAATATATCTTGCAAGTAAATTTACAGAAAATGCAATGTCGGGTCTTATACAATTGGTCAGATACGTCAAAGAGCAAATAACATTTAAATATAGTACTTCAGGACCAAGTAATTTCTCCCCCTCATCATGAGATCGAAATGGATCCTTCTTAACATCAAGTGATAGCACCATCATTGGATATCCCAAAGGATGAACTTTGTCCATATATAATTGTCTTAATATCTTTTCAATATATTTATATTGATGAAAAGAATTCCTCCATTTACATGTTCAATCTATAGGCCCAAACAATATTTTGTCTTTCCTAAATCTTTAATCTCAAATACCTGCCATTAAATAATTAACAGCTTTAGTAAGCTCTTCAAGAGTCCCAACTAAATTCTGAAATTAGGATGTATTCCCAAGAGGGGGGTGAATTGGGTTCTTTAAAAAATATTTGTGAAATTTATTATTTACTTTAACCCTTTCCAACACAAATCCTATTTCTATTAGCTATTGTACTATATCAATGGGAAGTATTCAATGTGAATGTAAGATCAATACAAGATCTGAATTTACAATATTAACACATTCAGTTAACCATGTATTCAAAATATAACTTTTAGTTTGAATCAATAAAATTTACAACAATATAATTAAGAAGAATGAATTCAGTGATTTAATACATATCTCAATGAAATGATCAATATTAAGTTCAGATTCAAGGATAATATTTCCCTTCAAAAACAATTTCTAAAAATCTCTTGATTAACTTCAGAACTTAAGCTTTACTTTGAAGATTAATTAACAACTAATTAATCTTAGATAATTTGCTAATGAAATCAAAGTTGTAATCTTTTCTGAGTTTTCAATTCAACTCCTTGATCAAATAATCTGATATATATTTTTATCTCAAAAGTATATGTAGCAAGTTCACAACTTTCAACACTATTTTTCTTTTCAACATATTCTTAAACACATTCTCAAACATCCAACAAAGTTTAGTATTCACCAAAACATGATATTCAGCAAGATCTTATGAAAATAAGCATCAAGCACACAGGTTATATCTTGCAGAAAATAAAAGTGTAGGGAAGAAGAAGCTGAACACCGTTGTTTTTACAAGGTTCGCCTGCAGCCTATGTCCTTACCTCTAGCAATCCACTGAGAGGTTTCCTCTACCAACTTCATTACTAGGTGAAGTTACAACATCTCTCCCTCAAAGGTGGAGTTCGCCTCTCTAACGAGAATCCCTTCTCGTTAGGCAATGATCCAACAATCCTGAATCGTCAAACAATACAACAACAGCAAAAACTTTGCTTGTACAATGAAAAGCTCCTCAAATGAGCAGATTAGTAATTGTTAGATTCAAAAATAATACTTCAAAATAACAATATGAAAGTTGAAGCTCAAAGTATATCACAAGAACTGATTAAGAGATTGAGTTACAAAATATCAAATTAGTTTTTCTCTGAGTTGTAAACAAGAACACAACAATCGCCTATAACGCCTCCAACCCGCCAGGCGGGGCCCGAGGTGTTATGTGATCATTCACACATCTTTGATATCATAATATCAATCACATAGAGGAAAATAATAAATAACTACCTCAAATAAAATACTAGAGTTCTATTATGTACATCCCAAAAAGTGCATCCATTCACTCCACAATACACAACCAAATTTAAAGCATAAACTGTACATATAACAATTCTTACAACCACTCACATACACAAAACTAAACCCTGCCCCTAGAGCTTTCTAAGCTCGATCACTAGAAGGACATAAAAAAAGAATAATTCGCTAGGGTGAGACATTCTCAGTAAGGATGGAATAAACTATAACACTATGTGGCAGAAGAGTTTAGTAAATAAAAAACATAGTTGTTTGTTAATCAAGAGCAACTGACAAAACACAAGTAGACTGTAATCACAATTTTGCAAGCATTATTTAACAGCGAAGGTTCCCGAGGATTGGGGAGATTACATGCACATACATGTAACACCCCTTTACTCTGATACTGTTTGTAACCTTGCCCGATTTAATTCGGGTGCGGTTACAACTAATACATATCAGGGCACTCACCTTAGTCAGTAAGCCCTTGGATAGAAAATTTTACCTCGATCTAGTTATTTGTGCAATTGAATTCATGAACATAAGCTCACACACATTCAACGTGAAACCTATCACAAAATCTACATGCATGTCTACCCCATCACATCACAGTTACCATACATTCAATTCACATTCACGCACACACATTCATAATTGAAATGCACATATCTACATCACACCTTTTACTATCCGGCCTCCTCGCTGCGTACTAAACATTCCTCTCTATCATTCTCAGTATGTGGCCTACACAGGACACTATGTACTTCTCAATATGTGGCCCACACAGAGCTACTATGTAGTACCCAGTACATGGCCCACACAGGGCTACTGCGTACTTCACAATACGTGGCCCACACAGAGCTACTGCGTACTTCTCACAAAGCTTTCACAAACAAACCTCACATGCACATTTATGTTCACAACCATACAATATTCATCACTAGGCAGTATTCATAACCAAATAGTATTCACCACCAAATAGTATCCACAACCAAACAGTATTACAACCAGTTAATTATGAAAGGTTAATCTCATGCCACACGGTTTTTCCCTAAATATGAATTATATTCAAAACCCATCATTTTCAAATGCTTAACCATTCAAAAAATCATATTATAATTATACGGCTCATATACTCGAAATTAACCAGTTCAAATTTAATAAAAAGTTGTTATAATTTATTCCCCCTTACATGTTTTTTCTGAAAACGACCCAAAATGAATGGGAAAGCAAAACCCTAGCTTTTTGCACTTGCCGTCGAAACTGATCCGGCAACCCGAGAGAGAAGAGAGAGGTGATCTGGGAGCGAGGGTAACTTCGAGTGCATGTAGATATGAGAGAGAGTCACGTGAGGGATGAGAGAGAGAGAGAGAGAGAGAGAGAGGAGTTCGGAGCTGAGAGAGAGGAATGATTTTCCTAAAAAAAATGAGTGAACTTCTATTTAGAGGTGAGCTGCCCCGCAAGAAATTGTCAACGGTTTTTCTGTGTTTGACGAAATCGTTGACATTTGGCTTTTAAAATGCCTTAAGAAGACTAAATCGTCCATTGTTTTTCTGAGAAGCCCTCAAATCGTCGATGGTTTGGTGCTGAACCAAACCATCTTCATCCTTTTTCTTATTTTTTTTTCCTTTCCTTTATTTATTTTCCCTTTTATTTTATTTATTTTCTTTTATTTTTTGGATTCAAGTTACTATATTCTCACCCCTTACAAAATTTCGTCCTCAAAATTCGTTAATTAATCATTTTTCACATACTTAGAAGTTAACTAACCACATTTCACACATTTCAATTTATTCTAGCATGTGAACAATTGCATCACTCAGAATTAAATGAAACTTATTATTTATTTGAAACATAAAAAAATTACCTGCGCCTCTAGCAGTGTTTGTCTCAGCTGGGGCAAGTGTATAAACACGTGCCGGTCCGCTACGTGGCACCAGATTGTTCCTTCAATTCTGTTCAGGAGCAGGTGCATTATTTGATGGTCCCTAGTTTTGATTAGAAGTGGGTGCATTGCCCAGCGGCTCACAACAATATTGAGCCATGTGGCCATACTTGCCGCACCGGTAAGACATAGGACCCTTACCCCGGCATTCTCCCCAATGCCTTTGATGACACCTCGCATAGTAAGAGGGTGTTGAGTTACCCCGATAGCCTTGATCACCCCTAACTAGCCTCTAACCCCCAGTATCTCTGTCTCCCCTTTTTGAACCCTGTTTTACATTTACATGGAAGTTGGGAGACATGAGTCTCTTCCTCCGCTCTGACACTTTTGCACATCTCTACAGACTCGACTCTACTACGGTGGCTTTATCCACTAGTTCTGAGAAGTCCTGTATCTGCAAGCATGCCACATGCTCATGGATCCTTTGTTCCAGTCCTCTTTCAAACCTCCTTGCCTTTTGGTATTCATCAGGGACTATGAAAGGAGCGAAGCGAGAAAGCTCCACGAACCTAGCAGCGTACTGCTGAACAGTGAGGTGCCCCTGAGTCAGGTTGAAAAATTCCTCCGCCTTCACATTCCTGGTAGTGGCAGGGAAATACTGGTCATAGAAGACCTCATTGAAACATCCCCAGGTCATAACCGTGGGTACTGCTCGCTGCTCTTCTAGTAGCTTCACCACTTGCCATCATCGCTCGACCTCTCCTGTCAGCTTGAAGGTGACGAAACCTTCTGTTCCTCAGTGCAATTCAGCACTATTAGTATCTTCTCCATCTCCTGCACCCAAGTCTCGGCCATGATTGGGTCAGTGCCACCCAAAAAAGCAAAGGGTTTTAGGTGGGTGAATTGATCAATCGAACAACCATGGTTCATAGATGGGCAGCTCAATCCCTTGGGGTCTTGCCTAATCTCTTCCCTAACCTACCGAGCTAATCCTCGCAGTAGTCTGGAGATTTCAATATCATCCCCGTTGGAAGCTCCCAACTCATTCTCCCCTCCAGCATCCACGTCTTTACCTCTGGCCTTCATCCTAAAGATAGTATAGAGGCGAGTTTAGAATTTCCACATCTTAATATAATTGCTACAGTTATAAAGCAAAGAAACCAGTTTAATATTCAAATCCTTAATCAAACATCAAACACCCAATTAACCTCAATCATCGAATCACAACACTTAAAGTATCAAAATTCTCTTTCAAAGGCTCATCTTCATAAATCAACCATCCTAACCTTCGAATTCTAATTTCAAGTTCTAGTCTCTCTGCTCGGAAGCATCACCGTTGATGGATTTACAGTGATTTTCTGAAGCTAGCTACTGCTTCAGAAAAACATAGAGGACCATCAAGGAATTTTTGCCCCCAAGCTTACAAAACAAAAACTCAAAAGTCCTTACAATATCCTAATCTACCTGTTTCCTATCCTTATCCTAGCTCGAACCTATACTCTAGTATTAATCCTCTTAAAGTCTGCAGGACCTAACAACCTAAAGCTCTAATACCACTTTGTAACACCCCCGACCCACCAGGTGGGGCCCAGGGTGTTATGTGATCATTCACACGTCTTTGATACCATAATATCAATCACACAACGGAAAATAATAAATAACTACCACAAATAAAATACCAAAGTTATATTCTATACATCCCAAAAAGTGCATCCATTCACTCCACAATACACAACTAGTATTTAAAGCATAAACTATACATATAACAGTTCTTACAACCACTCACATACACAAAACTAAACCTTGCCCCTAGAGCTTTCTAAGCTCGATCACCAGAAGAACCTGAAAATTGATTAATTTGCTGGGGTGAGACACTTATCAATAAGGATGGAATAAACTATAATAATGTATGGCAGAAGAGTTTAGTAAATACAAAATATAGTTGTTTGTTAATCAAGAGCAACTAACAAAACACAAGCAGATTGTACTCACAATTTTGCAAACATTATTTGTCAACTAAGGTTCCTGAGGATTGGGGAGATTACACGCCCATACATGTAACGTCCCTTTGCTCTGATATTGTTTGTAACCTTACCTGATTTAATTTGGGTGCGGTTACAACTGATACATACCAGGGCACTCACCTTACTCAGTAAGTCCTCGAGCGGAGAGTTTTACCTCGCTCTAGTTATTTGTGTAATTGAATTCACGAACATAAGCTCACACACATTCAACGTGAAACTAATCCCATAATCTGCATGCATGTCTACCGCATCACATCACAGTTGCCATACATTCAATTCACATTCACGCACGCACATCTATAATTGAAATGCACATCTCCACATCACACCTTTTACTATCCAGCCTCCTCACTGTGTACTGAGAATCCCTCCTTATCATTCTTAGTACGTGGCCCACACAAAGCTACTGTGTATGACTCACTCAAAAAAATGAACAGCTCGGAAGCTATCACAAGTATAGGAATTCTATCATATAATATTTAGCCCAAAGGCTAGATTGTGTCCTCAGGGAATGTAGTTTAATCTCAAATTTTACGTAATTCCAATCAGAAAATAAGAAACAAAAGGGCACTGAACATAGTTCAGATTCGAGTTCTCTGGATTGTTTGAGATTTTCTTTTGACAAATTAAAATTACATGCAATTTAAATTCTAAATCCTAATGCACATGAAATTAACACTGAGAAACGGAAATCCTACGCTTAAAATTTTGGACACAAGCTCAAAGATCAAAACCTTAGTACGCAATTCAAACATGCAACTTTAAAATAAACTCAATCAAACACAAATGCAAATAAAAATTAATTTCTAATGCAATATGTCATGCCCCGAACCCGCGGATGGGTCCCAAGTGTGAATAAAGTAACCTAACATGTCTCTGTATCAATTAAAACATACATGATACAATACTGAATGAGGGTCCAGCCCCGTGGGGTACACGGTTACCCTAAAACATACGAATACACATCCATACTCATGAAATACGCAGTGGAAAATATTCATTCTATCCATGTAACATACCATACCAGAGTCTATACAACACTAGGATATACGTTCCCATAACTACAAAACACACCCGGGGTGTCTACAAAAACCATCACGACAATCCAGTTACAAACTCGTACCTAATCAGGCACCAAATGTAGCTAAACGACACCCCCGCTTCCGGATGCTAGGATGCTAGTTTCGACTACCTGAAGGACCTGAAAACATTTGTATATACATTCGGGGTGAGACACCTCTTAGTAAGGAAGAAAATAGGTTATATCAGTGTGTGGCATACCTGTGTTATTTTACATAAATCATAACGCCATGCAATACAATACAGTTTGAAACATTTCCATACAGTTCCAATATTTTCACAAATCCATTCCAGTACATACGATACCCAAACATACGATTAGTGTCATCACACTCAAGCACTACCCTGCAATAATTGAAGCCTCACAGTGGTATTGTTGCTAGTACGGTGTAGCTCACACCCATCGATGACCAGCCGGAACACACAGGAGATATTTCACACCCTAAGATATAGAGTCGGACACTTTCACCCATGGTAATTAGCCGAGACATGGCGCAGCGTACGGTAATTAGCCGCAACATAGCTGTTTCAGCATATAGTAATTAGCCGCCACTAGTTGATTTCACAAAACCTGAAATCATTTTGGAACTCACATTCCTATACTTATTAGCGTACGGTAATTAGTTGCCACTAGCTGTTTTACAAAATACCTGGAACAATTACATATAACCATACATTTCACACTTATTTGGTATACCGTAAATCATATCGTTTTCCAATAGAAGCATACAGTTTAATACAAATATAGGTACGGTCATCTCAATAGTACAGTTAAAATACAACATACGATTTTCTAAACAAAATAGAGATGCTACTCGAAACCCCCAAATTTTCCTAAAAACTGTAACCCGAAAATCTCGCATTTTACCTGATAGATTTTCCCAAATAAGTACCCAAAACATACATACGATCGTAACCTACAGGTTTACTGATCCCGATTTCAAAAATAACTGATATAAACTGAATCCCCTTACCTTAACCTAAAATCAAACCACGAACTCTACGGCACCCAAAACTACGAACCGAGACACCAAAACCTAAACAACGCAAAACAATACTTCCTTACAATTTGTACTACTACACATATTTCAAAACAGAAATAAAAATCGAGCCTTACCTCAATTTTGGGCCAAAACCCGAAAATACTCGAAACGAGATTCCGATCCGCTATTCTCGAAGAGAATCCTTCCTTGATCCTCGCAGTAACGTCGGATTAACGAATCAGGCGACGAACCGTGAAGAAATTGAAGAGAGAGAGAGAGAGAGAACCTTCGAATTCTAGGGAGAGAGAGAGAGAGAGAGAGAGAGAGAGAGAGAGAGAGAGAGAGAGAGAGGAATTTGTTTTCTTACTCCCAAAGCAACCCCAATGATATTTTAAAGCACCCTTGACTCGGCCAACCTCATTGACGAGACGACGTCCTCGTCGATGAGTCCACCAGAAATTTCGTCGATGTGGCGATGGCCTCGTTGATGAGCCTTAGATTCCAGATTTTCTAAAATCCCTTGGCATCTCTTCGTCGACAAGCCTAAATTTCATCACTGAGAACAGAAGAGACTTCGTCGATGAACTCTGGCTTCGTCGATGAAGCCTACCCAAATTACCAATTTACCCTTCTTTCATATATTTAATCCATATAGCCCGGTTCAGGTTCTTACAACCTCCCTTCTTTACAAAAAAATTGTCCTTAAAATTTGCAATCCCTCATTACGAACTCTTTTATACTGCTTTACATACACACTTTAAGAAGAACCGGCGGCAATTTATACGCAGCCCCGTTACGATACATACATTCCCTCACTTATGACGGAGGAATACCGTGATTACATACGTACACGATCTCGGGAGCTCACAATAATATAAGACTTTTCTAGAGACTAACCACACAATACTACTACGATAACAGAGTACTACATACATACATACATACATACCTATACCGACCCTGCTATCTAACTACTACTTAGAACAATTGCGAATACTTCCGGCGTATTTTCCTTTCTAATTCCCAAGAAGCTTCCTCAACCACGTGACTTTGCCACAAAACCTTCACTAGCGGTATCTCCTTGGTATGCAGCTTCTGAAAGAATCTGAATTGGTATTTCTCTATATGCCAAAGCATCCCTAATCTCCAAGGACTCGTAACTAATAACATGCGATGGAATCGGCACTTACCTCCTCAACATGGATATGTGAAATACATCATGGATCCTTGAGAGCGCAAGTGGTAGTGCAATCCCATAGGCCACCGGAGCCACTCGTTCTAGAATCTCAAATGGTCCAATATACTTATAGTGAGGGGGGGCTTTTTCAAAGAAACATTCATCTTTGCTCCTCGTTTGTCATCATAAAAAAGGGGGAGATTATTGGTCTAACAAGACTTTTCAATCTTGTTTTGATGATAACAAATTAAGGATATTTTAACATGTGTTGTTGAGTGACTTTATTTCAGGATTAAATAAAATCACACTCATGATCATGGAAGCAAATTGGAAATTAAAAAAAACTTCTCAAAATATTGAAGCAATAAAAGATAAATGAAGAGCTTAAAGGTTAAGTGAGACTTGAAGTAAAGTTGACCTTTAAGAGACTTGAAGACTTAGAGCTAAATGAGTTCATGCTTAGAAAGATATTTGTAAGTACTTCTATCCAATACTATTTAGATATATAAAGCTCTTTAGGATCAAAAGACTTAGAGACCATCTCTTAAACAAATCCTTGAAAATGATTTTGAAAAAGTTGTATTTGAGTTTTTATAAATAAACTAGAGTTTAAAAATCAAAAATGAAAATATTTGAAAAAGAATGGTTTGTCTAGCCGACTGACCATGTTTGAACTAAATTCAGTCAGCCGACTGACAAACATAAAGAATGAAAAACCTACCCAGTTGACTGACAAATTTGAACTAGGATTAGTCAGCTAACTAACACCCTAGTCTATCCAGCCGATTGACCATTTTTAAATTGTGTTCAGTCAGCCGACTGACTATTTATTGAAATAATTTTTTGGACAGATAGAATGCTATTAGCCGCATGTCTAGCCAACTGACTTGCATAAAATTTGTCCCAGTTAAGTGAGTCAGTCGACTGACTCCAAGGAAATTTTGAAACTCAAACTAAAAGGGCTTTTCAAAATTAATTCTAGGATTTCAAATCTTTTGTGAAATTGACCAAACACTCCAAGTCAACTTGGTAAATAAGGAAACTATTTCACAAAAGAGTCTATAAATACCTCCCTTGCTCAATGAAAATATACGCTTAAGAAATATACAAAGCATTCTACGTTCATACTCTCCTAAATCTGTACGTGATTACACTCTTTCTGGGAGAACTCTATGAAATTGCTGGTTGATTAAAAGCCTTGGTTCTTATTTTGCAACTAAGTTTTCTCTATCTATAAGAAAGAACCTTTGGTGACATCTAAACCTTGAGTTTCGTATTTTCTATTTACTATTTGCTTTGAAGTATATTAAGTGTTCTAACTTGTACAAATTTGCTCTGTTTTGAGAGTGTTGTTGTACGCAGATTCTTACTTTTGTTTAGTAGTTCTTTGACGATTCAAGATTGATTTTGATCGTTGGACCAAGCGTGGGCTGTCGCTTGGAGAGATTTCTCTTCCTGAAAAATAGGTTATTTGTAATGGTTTTGTTCCACTCAGAAAGGAACAAGTAAAGTAGAATCTTTAGGTGGTTTGCCTAAGGCGAGGATGTAGGTTGGGGATAAGCCGAACCTCGTAAAAACAATGGTGTCACTCTCTTTCCCTTATTCTCTTTAAATTCTAGGAAAAATATAAACTGTGTGGATGCTATAATTCTCTCAATCATAAAAACAACGTGTATTGGAAATTAAATAAACCAAAGCTTAATTTGTTCTTGGGCTTGTGGAAACCGAAATGGAGTACGTTGGTTAATCAATATTTTGCGAAAACCGTAAGGGAGTACGTTGATTGGTTAACAACCCAAAACCTATTAACTAAAGGTTTGTTTGAATTCTGATTTTCAAAAGAGTGATTGGATGTTATATTGATTGTCAATTGAAAGGCAAATTGCATTCTCAATAGGGCTTACATATTCATATACATAGGGCTGCAAACAATCAAGCTAAATATCATATATTGATTGGTTACTTATATTGTGGTTGATTGGTTGAAGTAGTTGATTGATTGTTTATTTGTGTTGTGGGTGTGGATTGAATAAAAAACTTAAGCCTTTGTGTGATTTCTAAAAGATGTCAAGAAATCTTTGAAAGAATTATAAAAGGTTAAGAATTCATAAAAGAATTTAAAAGAAATTTTAATAACCCAATTCACCCCCCTCTTGGGATCCCTATTCTACTTTCAATAATCATGAACTCTGATACCCTTGTAATGATTACTGGGAAACACCTATGCAGTAGAAAACATAATACTGTATAATCTATATACACAATACCACAATTCAGTATTTCTCCAAAATATATGTACATAAATACATATCTTTCCAATCTCATCTATCAAAACTCCTGGATTCTACCCAAAAATACTTCTCCTTAAAAATATTTACCCTACAAATAGGGCAGTGCAACCGACCTCCCTATCTTCAAGCCTCATCTACTCATCTAGTTGGATCACCTGAAAAATGTTAATTTACTAGATTGAGACAACTCTCAGTAAGAAGAAATATGCTATTACTAGTGTGTGGCAACTGAGTTTACATAAATAATTTAATGATAAATAACTGAAACTGAGATAGCCTATAAAATAATACACAATATAATTCACACCTATGTGGCTTGAAAAATATATCTGTAATATCTTAGCTTTCTATTTAATCATACTTCTAGAAGTATAATATATCTGTTGTTATCCTGTAAATCTATATATATATATATATATATATATATGTGTGTGTGTGTGTGTGTGTGTGTGTGAAAACTACCTTGGAAAACTGTATATCATGATCTAACCCCTCATGACAGGGTTGTGCAGCCCTTTGGCGGAACTTAACTCTTGTTGGCCCACCATGTAAGAACCCGAACCGTGATAGATGGGTTTAAATAATTAAGAGAGGGTAAAATTGGTATTTGAACAGGCTTCGTCAACGAAGCCAGAGTTTGTCGAAGAAGGCCATGCATCTCTCGTCAACAAAGTTTAGAGGCTCATCGATGAGGAGAAGCCGAGGAGTTTCGGGAAACTGGTGATATCAGGATTCGTTGACGAATCCTCCATCTCGTCGACGAGAGGACTATAGAGCCTCGTCGATGGGGACACCATCTTGTCGACGAGTTTGCCAGGGTCAAAGGGGTTATAAATAAAAATTGAATTGCTTAACCATTAAGAAACTCAAATATCTTCTCTCTCTCTCTCTCTAGAACTCTCCCTACACTTCCACTCTCTAGATTTCTTCACCGATCGTCATTAGAATCGTGAATCTGAGGTTACCACAAGGATCGTGGAACGATTCTCTACAAGTTCTACGGGTTGGAATCTCGTTTCAGAGATTTTTGGGTTTTGGCGAAAAATTGAGGTAAGGCTCAATTTTTAATTTTGATCCGATAGTTTAGTAGAGAACAGTCTTGTGAGCATATTTTGTACTGTGATTTATAGGTTTTGGAACTAGGTTCCCTGTTTAGGGGCCTTGGAGTTTGGGATTTGTTATTCGAGGAAAAGGTAAGGGGAATTGTGTTTATATCGGTTTTTTTTTTAAATCAGACTCAGTGGAACGGTGGTTCACGGTCCTATGTATGTTTTGGCTACTCATTTGGGGGGATCTAACGGGGAAAACTATGGGTTTTTCATAATTACAGTTTTGGGAAAAAGTGGGGTGACGGGCTGTATCCTTGGGTTTTGTTGAAAACCGAGCGTATATTTTGATTTATATTGTGTTATGGGTGATGGATGTGCCTTGACTTGTTTAAACTATATATGTTTGGAAAACCATGATTTTAGATTACCAAATGGGTGTGGTTTTTTTTGGTTATGTGAGCATGCATGTGTTGTATTTTGGTGAAATAGGAATGAGGTTCTGAATTGTTCCAGGTTTGAAAATTCGGCGTTTGCCGAAGAGTGCGCAATACCACTAGATCAGCCAACTTTCGAGCCGAAGGGTGTGTGAACACCAGATCTACACCGGTTCAACGCTGATGCTATGTTACCGAGGGCACCGGCATTTACTGAAGGGTGTGAAATATCACCAGACTGTTGGCGGTTTACCGAAGGGTTTGAAATGTCACTAGATCACCGATTTTTACCGAAGGGTGTGAAATACCACTAGACAATCCGACTTCGAGCCGAAGGGTGTGACGACACCAGATTGTATTGCTTGTTTTGTGAAAATACTGGAACTGGTTTTGATTGCTTTTATGGTTGAACTATGCATGTTAGTATGTCATGATAACACTCATATGCCACACACCGATATAACCTGTATTCTTCCTTACTGAGAGGTGTCTTACCCTTACTGTACGTACATTTTAACAAGTCCTTTGAGTAACCGAAACTAGCGTCCTGGTGTAGGGAGCGTAGTGGCCAGTGTACTGCGATTAGTGCTTAGGTAAGTGCTAGGACTGTATTTTGGTGGGTTGCTTTTTTGGGATGTGTTGGGCACCCAGTTATACATTGTATGTTAGAGCCTGTTTCTGCTCTTGTATAGACTCTGGTATGGTACTATATGTATATAGTAAGACCTTTTTTTCGCTACGTATATATGATTGTGTTTGGATGTGTTTAGGGTGCCTAGGAACCCCATGGGTTCGGACCCTCATCTTTTGTCCTGTATCTTTGGATGTTTTGTATGATACAGGGACATGTTAGATTACATTTTCACCCCTGGGTCCCATTTTCGGGTTCGGGGTGTGACAGCTTGGTATTAGAGCCAACCAGGTTGTTAAGTCTTGTAGACTTGGTTAGGCTTAGCTGAGAGTACATACCAGGGTATAGGATGTTGGACATGGGTAGAGTTGGTTGAGGGTCGTTCGGTTGATAGATCGGGAATTATCGATGATATTTCGTGTTTTTCCTGGAATGACAATTCCATTAAAAGCAAGGCAGATCATTGATGACTTTCGTGTCGGTGTGATAGGAAAGACCTAAACCTAGCAGGGAGTATTTAACACAATTATTGTAGATCATTGTGTTAATTGTATGTGTTGTAGGGATATTGATAGATTCCTATTGTGCTACAGAATGGAGCCCAAGGATAATGACCGAGGAAGTGGCTCCGAGGAGATTGCAAGTGATGAGTCCCCTTCTGTGCCTCGAGGTTTGACGAGGCAGGTGTTACGAGAGATCGGGTGGAGTGTGAGAAGACACGAGCGTTCTCCTACTGCTGTGAGGTGCACCATTGAGAGGTTCACACACATGCATCCTCCAACGTTCTCTGGAGGACTTGACCTAACGATAACAGAGGACTGGGGGGAGAAAACTAAGAGGATTCTGGAAGTCCTACACTGCACGGATAGGAAGCGAGTCCTCTATACTACCTTCCAACTATCTAGGGAGGCAGTCGATGGTGGACTATGATGAATCTACTACAGAAGCAGAGGGGTGGTCCTGAGGAGATGTCATGGAGCCGTTTCAAGGAGGTGTTCTTCGATAGATACTTCCCGGCTTCTATACATGATGCAAAGGCGATTGAGTTTTTCGCTCTGGCTCAGGGAGTATGACGGTGCAGGGGTATGCGGCTATAGAGCTGTCTCAATTTGCTCCGTGTTTGATCTCGAGCGAGTATAAGAAGACTCGGAGGTTCGAGAAAGGCTTGAGGAAGGGTATCTGCAGACTGGTGGGTATGCTTCAAATCCGCGGGTTTCCAATGTTGGTGGATAAAGCCACGATGATTGAGACAAGTATCCAAAAGGATGGGATGGATCAGGAATCGAGGAAGAGGATAGTACCTTCGGGTTCTCAGACAGGATCTCGTTAGGGATCATGGAAGAAAAGGAACAAGGGCTCAGGCTACCGCCAGAATACCGAGCATCAGGATTCTCAGATAAGCCAGACTAGGGGTTGTTGTACCAAATGTCACAAATAGTATGAGGGTGAGTGTTGGTCATTTGAGGGTAACTGCTATAACTATGGCCAGCCAGGTCACAAGTTTTGTGATTGTCATGCACCAAAGTGAGACGTGGCTACATCCAGTATAAACCAAGGAAGCAACCAGATACCTTGGGGAACCGTTCAGATGAGTACAGCTCCCGCCAGAGTATATTCTCTTACTCCAGTAGACGCTAAGCATATAGGGAACATGATGATAGGTACCTTATTATTGTTTTTGAATAAGGCTTCTATTTTGTTTGATTTGGGTGCAACCCATTCTTTTATATCTGTGAATTTTGTTGGACGGTGTGGGGTTGAGACCCGAGTCATAAATGAGGTGTTATCTGTTACTACGCCATTTGGGAGTGTATCATTCTATGGGAAGATGTTGGTAAATTGCCCAGTGGTAATTTAGGGGAAGCTGCTACCAGCGAATCTTGTGGTATATGACATGTCGGGGTTCGATATCATTCTAGGGATGGATTGGTTGTTCTCCAGTTATGCTGTGATCAACTGTCGTAGGAAGGTAGTAGTTTTCAAACCTCCTGGGTGGCAAAATTATGAATTCGTGGGATCGTGTGTGCATTCAACGCCACAGATTCTGTCGGTAGTGCAGGCGAGGAGGTTACTCTTGGACGGGTGTCAGGGGTACCTAGCTTGTGTGCAGGAACCGTCGCGGGATGAGTAGAGACTCGAGGACATTCGGGTAGTCAACGAGTTCCTGGATGTGTTTCCAGATGATTTACTCGGTTTACCTCCGGATCGTGAGGTGGAGTTTGCGATAGAGTTATTGCTTGACAAGGCACCGATCTCTAAGGCTCCGTGTCGGATGGCTCCAGCGGAACTTCGGGAGTTGAAGGAGTAGTTGCAGGAATTACTGAACAGGGGTTTCATTCGACCTAGTGTTTTGCCCTGGGGAGCTCCAGTATTGTTTGTGAAGAAGAAGGACGGGTCGATGCAGATGTGCATTGATTACCGTGAGATTAACAAGGTAACTGTGAACAATCGCTATCATTTACCTCGTATAGATGATCTCTTTGACCAGTTGCACGGGACGTGGGTCTTTTCAAAGATCGACTTATGGTTAGGATATCATCAGGTGAGGGTCAAATCGGAGGATGTAGCGAAGACGGCTTTTCGAACCAGATATGGCCATTATGAGTTCTTGGTCATGCCTTTTGGGTTGACGAATGCTCCAACGGTGTTCATAGATATGATGAACAGGGTTTTCCATGAGTATCTTGATCAGTTCGTAGTGGTATTCGTTGATGATATTCTGGTATACTCGAGGAGTTCGGAAGAGCATGAGGATCATTTGAGGTTAGTATTATAAATTCTGCGGGAGAAGAAGTTGTATGCTAAATTGAAGAAATGTGAATTCTGGTTAAGTCAGATTGCGTTCTTAGGCCATGTGGTGACTGGTGATGGTATCTCAGTTGATCCTAGCAAGATTGATGCTGTGGTCGATTGGGTGAGGCCGAAGAATGTGTAGGAGGTTCGGAGTTTTCTAAGACTGGCGGGTTATTATCATCGATTCGTGGAGGGGTTCTCTAAACTGACTAGGCCTCTGACTCGATTGACCAGGAAGGGAGTACAGTTTGAGTAGACCAGTGATTACGAGCAGTGCTTTCAGGAGTTGAAGCATCGGTTGGTTACTACACCGATTTTGACCATTCCTTTGGGGGATGGTGGGTTTGTGATCTATAGCGATGCGTCTCTGAAGGGCTTGGGATGTATGCTTATACAGCAGGGTAATGTAGTAGCTTATGCTTCTCAGCAATTGAAAGAGTATGAGAAAAATTACCCTACGCATGATCTGGAATTGGCTGCTGTTGTATATGCACTGAAGATTTGGCGAAACTATCTGTATGGTGTGTAGTGTGAGATCTTCACTGACCATAAGAGCCTCGGGTATTTCTTCATGCAGAAGGAGTTGAATATGAGGTAAAGGCAGTGGCTAGAGTTGATCAAAGACTATGATTGCACGATCAGTTATCACCCAGGGAAAGCTAATGTGGTGGCTGATGCGTTGAGTAGGAAGTTAGGACCTGCGATTGTGTTTGTGGTTGTAACTCAGTGTCACATCAGACGAGATCTGGAGAGCTCGGATATAGAATTGGTATCCGGGGATCATCAGGCTTTCTTTACTAGTTTGGTGGTCCAGCCGATTTTATTTGAGCGTATAAAAGCTGCGTAGGCTAGTGATGCAGAGTTGACATCGGTTATGGAAAAGGCACAGCAGGGACTGGCTACAGGGTTTAACATCTCTGAGGGAGGTATGCTGAGGTTTGGGACCAGTTTATGTGTTCCGAATGATGATGAGATCAGAAGGACGATTCTGGAGTAAGTGCATCGTTCTTTGTATATGGTACATCCGGGTAGTACAACGATGTATCGGGACTTGCGCGAGACCTTCTGGTGGTCTGGTATGAAGAGGCAGATTGCTCAGTTTGTGGAGCAATTTATGACGTGTCGACAGGTAAAAGCTGAACATCAGAGGCCGGTAGGGCCGTTGCAGCTTTTGCCTATTCCGGTGTGGAAATAGGAGCATATTTCCATGGATTTTGTGATTGGATTGCCACCAGCACTTCACGGGCAGAATGCTATTTGGGTGATCGTGGATAGATTGACAAAATCTGCTCATTTCTTACCGATGAAGGTTGGATATCCTTTGAGTAGGCTAGCTGATATGTACGTGGATGAGATTGTGAGAATGCACGGAGTACCGGTGTCCATTGTATCAGATTGAGATCCGAGGTTTACTTCTCAATTTTGGATGAACTTGCAGGAGGCATTTGGGATGAAGCTTACTTTCACCCAGATTGATGGATAGTCAGAGAGGACGATACAGATATTGGAAGATATGTTGTGAGCTTGTGTGTTAGACTTCGGTGGTAGCTGGATATAGATTATGCGATTTGTAGAGTTCGCTTATAATAACAGCTTCCGGTCTAGTATCGGGATGGCATCGTTCGAGGCTTTGTATGGTCGGAGGTGTCGATCGCCTTTGTGTTGGGATAAGGTTGGTGAACGTCAGGTATTAGGACCTGAACTTGTACAGTAGGCGTCTAAGAAGGTGGGTTTGATCCTAGAGAGGATTAGATAAGCCCAGAGTCGACATAAGAGTTATGCAAATGTTCACCGCCGTGATTTAGAGTTCGAGGTGGGGGGTAAGGTATTTCTGCGTATCGCTCCGATAAAAAGGGTGATGAGATTTGGGAGGAAAGGCAAGTTGAGCCCGAGGTATCTCAGACCATTCGAGGTTCTTGAGCGAGTGGGTCCGGTAGCCTACAGGATTGCATTACCTCCAGTACTTTCGAGGGTCCACGATGTGTTTCACGTATCCATGTTGAGAAGGTATGTGTTGGATCCTTCACATATTATCAGCTACGATGAGTTGGAAATTCAGGATACTTTAGCGTATAAGGAGATACCTATTCAGGTTATGGACCGTAAAGTTAAGAAGTTTCGTACTAAGGAAATACCGTTAGTGAAGGTATTGTGGCGGAACCATGAGGTTGAGGAAGCTTCTTGGGAATTGGAAACAGAAATACACCGGAAGTATCCACAGTTATTTTGAGCACTTGTATGCTAACCTACTTTGGGTTGGCGTAGGGGGGTAGTCGTCAGGAGTGTGTGTATTGTGAACTCTTGAGATGGTTGTATATGTAACCATGGTATTCCTCCGCCATAAGTGAGGGTATATATGTGTATGTGTATGAGGGGGCTACACTGTAGTAGTCGCCAGTTTTCTTCTTAGAATGTTGTATGTGTATTCAGTGGTATGAGTTGTAAATGAGAGATGATAAATTTCGAGGACGAAATTTTTGTAAGGAGGGGAGATTGTAAGAATCCGAACTATGATAGATGGGTTTAAATAATTAAGAGAGGGGTAAAATTAGTATTTGAACAGGCTTCGTCGACGAAGCCAGAGTTCGTCGACGAAGGCCATGCATCTCTCATTGACGAAGTTCAGAGGCTCGTCGACGAGGAGAAGCTGAGGAGTTTTGGGAAACCGATGATATCAGGATTCGTCGACGAATCCTCCGTCTCGTTGACGAGAGGACTATAGAGCCTCGTCGACAAGGACACCATCTCATCGACGAGTTTGCCCGAGTCAAAGGGGCAATAAATAGAAATTTTATTGCTTAACCATTAAGAAACTCAAATATCTTCTCTCTCTCTCTCTAGAACTCTCCCTACACTTCCTCTCTCTAGATTTCTTTGCCGATCGTCATTAGAATCGTGAATCTGAGGTTACCATGAGGATCATGGAAGGATTCTCTACAAGTTCTACGGATTGAAATCTCGTTTTGGAGATTTTTGGATGTTGGCGAAAAATCAAGGTAAGGCTCGATTTTCAATTCTGATCTGGTAGTTTAGTAGAGAACAGTCTTGTGAGTATATTTTGTACTGTGCTTTGTAGGTTTTGGAACTCGGTTCGCTGTTTAGGGGCCTTGGAGTTTGGGATTTGCTATTCGAGGAAAAGGTAAGGAGAATTGTGTTTATATCGATTATTTTTGAAATCGGACTCGATGAAACTGTGGTTCACGGTCCTGTGTGTGTTTTGGCTACTCATTTGGGGGTATCTAATAGGGAAAACTATGAGTTTTTCATGATTATAGTTTTGGGAAAAAGTGGGGCAATGGGCTGTATCCCTGGGTTTTGTTGAAAACCGAGCGTATATGTTCATTTATACTATGTTATGGGGGATGGCCATGCCTTGACTTGTTTAAACTGTATATGTTTGGAAAACCATGATTTTAGATTACCAAATGGGTGTGTTTTTGTTTGGTTATATGAGCATGCATGTGTTGTATTTTGGTGAAATAGGAACGAGGTTCCGAATTGTTCCAGGATTGAAAATCCGGAGTTTGCTAAAGAGTGCGCAGTACCACAAGATCGGCCAGCTTTCAAGCCGAAGGGTGTGTGAACACCAAATCTGCACCGATTCAACGCTGATGCTATACCAGGTCACCAGGGGCACTGGCGTTCGCCAAAGGGTGTGAAATATCACCAGACTGCCGGCGGTTGCTAAAGGGTGTGAAATATCACCAGATCACCAGTTTTTACCAAAGGGTGTGAAATACCACTAGACAGTCCGGCTTCAAGCCGAAGGGTGTGGCGACACCAGATTGTATTGCTTGTTTTGTGAAAATACTTGAATTGGTTTTGATTGTTTCGACGGTTGAATTATATGCATAGTAGTATGTCATGATAAGACTCATATGCCACACACCGATATAACCTGCATTCTTCCTTACTGAGAGGTGTCTCACCCTTACTGTACGTACATTTTTACAGGTCCTTCGAGTAACCAGAACTAGCATCCTGGTGTAGGGAGCGTAGTGTCCGGTGTACTGCGATTAGCGCTTAGGTAAGTGCTAGGATTGTATTTTTGTGGGTTGCCTTTTTGGGATGTGTTGGGCACCCAGTTGTACGTTGTATGTTATAGTCTGTTTTTGCTCTTGTATAGACTCTGGGATGGTACTATGATTGTGTTTGGATTTGTTTAGGGTGGCTGGGAACCCCACGAGGTCGAACCCTCATCCTTTGTCATGTATCTTTGGATGTTTTGTATGATACAGAGACAGGTTAGATTACATTTTCACCCCTGGGTCCCATTTTCGGGTTCGGGGCGTGACACACTAGGATAAGTCAACTGAAACTCTATCAATCATCAGACCAGCCTGCTCAACTCAAAATACTAGGGAGCTTGCAATCCCTCCAGGCACGGTAACTGATCTCTCTTGTCAAACCAGCCACCTAAACCCAGATTTCTAGGGGGGCCTGCAATCCCTTTAAAGGAATGGTTGACATAAATTCCACACACTATATGAGATATGTGGTTGCACTCTAATCTGAAATAGCAACGATATCGTGCTCTCCTGACTAAATTTGACTGAAATAATTCATCAAGGTCGGATACTGTATTGTACTAGTATATATAATTATCTTACTGTTTCATCATGATTTCAAAATAACCATAATACTATATAAGTGATCTGAAAATACTGTAATATCTTACTGAAATAATTTTAATATTTGATCTATAATATCTTAACTAAATAAACTAAAATATCTTATCTATAATATCTGAATTGAATAAATTGTAATATATAAGTGTTATCGTTTTAAAATTATGAAAATCATGATATTCTGTAAATATTGTAAAAAATCTGTCTGTAAAATATCTGTCTGTATATATACTGTAATTCATAATTCTGTAAAATCTGGTAAAACATATTTCTATGCAAAAATATTGTAAATCATGATATTCTAAAAAACTGTATAAATTCTGAACTGTTCTAATATTAACTCATGCCACACAACAAAATAAACAAAAATCCCTATACTGAAATATATATTTTCTGATAATGAAGATAATTTATACTTTGTAGAAATTTCCCCGAACATATATATATTATTGATAAGATTTCTAAAATTCCTAGCATAACATATTTTCCTTACCTGACAAACTAGGCTCATTTACTGATTTCTAACTTACGCCCAAAGCGTTCATAATTTCACAATCCTGAAATTATGCACGTACATATTTCCCTGTTAATCAACTGAATTTTCAAAATAATTTCCATACTCATATTTCCTGAATTTATAAACTATTTATCATTTACCTAAATTCCTGAGAACACCCACTAGGTTCTCTAACCTGCCTACAATATAAGCCCCAAAATCTTGAATTCACAACACCCAAATTTAATCATCCCAAATACCAGTATAACAACATTTAAAACCAAATATGGGTTTAGAAAAACCTACAAACCAAATAACCCTTAAATAACTTACTTACCCTGATTTTGGGATGGTTCCCAAACCTCTCAAATCGAAATTTTGCTCTGATTAAGTTGTAGAGAATCTCGCCAAGATCATGATGGTAGTTTTTGATAATTGAACCGAGGAGAAACGGGTCCGGATTTGTAGAGAGAAGTCAGAGCAAATGTTTTTCTAGAGAGAGAGAAAAAAGAGGATTTGATTTCCTTGCTGAAATCCGGTTTTTGCATATATATATATATATATATATATATATATAGGTGACTTGACACGTGGCTTCGTCGACGAGACAAAGAAGGCAGTTCGTCGACGGGTAAGAATATCGTCGGCGAACCATTAGGTCCAAAACACCCCTTTTGGTATCTCTTCATCGACGAAACATTAAACTTCATCCACGAATCGTATAAGGGAGTTCGTCGACGAATCCAAGACATTCATCGACGAACCCAGCTTTACCTCCTTTAAATTTTCCTTTTCCTCTTTATTTAATTACTATTATTTTCCAGGTCTTTACATGGATAGCCTACGCCTCAGCCCTCGAAGGCCTCCTAGTGCCATGTCTGCAATATTATACACAACATTGAATAAGATAATTGCATATTAAATAGAATTATAGTAAATATATTTTCACTTACTTATACAAATGAGATATATAGAATGTAATATGATAACATAACATGCTTACCCCCTAAGAAATGTAGTATGATTACAAATCCTCCATATCAGTATCATCATCACTTTCTAGTATCTCATCCTCTTCAGTATAGTAATCCACCATTGTTTCATCTTCGATATCAATTTCATCATTGTTGATGAAGTCAACATGTACATCATCAATTCCCATGTCAACAGTCCCTACGTGTTCTGTCGTGGCAACAACTCTATTCAATGGTATAGGATCAACTCCTTCCTTACCAACATAATTGTCACTACGTGATGCCACACAGGAATCATATTGAGTTGTTGCACTGAAAGATGGCTCAACTTGTTTGAAAACATCCTCGAAGACATTCTTATCCCCATTTGGAACTTCTATAATATCATACAAACTTCTGAGCTAAATTTTTTGTGTCACATGTCATCCACCCTTCAATTTTGTGTCCTTAAGGTAGAACACTTGTTTTGCCTGCATTGCTAGCACAAAAGGGTCATTTTGATACCATGTCCTACTAAAATTGACATTGATAAAGTAGGCATCCATATTTATCCTACTATTTTTATTGCCCATGTCCCACCAGTCACACTTGAACAAGTTGACGAGTCTATTGACTCCATAGTTCAGCTCAATAATATAATTTAAGATACCAAAGTAGTCAATATCCTCGTCTCCTTTTGTACTTATCACATAAATTCCACAATTTTGGGTTCTTCTATGCTGTTCAAGAGACTTCGTATGAAATCTTAATCCATTGACAATGCAACTATTGTAGTGGTTAACTCGTTGATCGAGACCACATGGCAACGCGTACAAATCTTTACCTGTCGTTGGTTCTTTATTATAATACATGACTTTCATCTAGTAAAAAGAAGTTTAGATGAGTTAACCGTACCAATATAAAAACTTTACATTGCTTCAAACTAACATAAAATTTGTTACTTACACGGCTCCCAAAAAAGTTGACAAATTCTTTTTTATGTCTTTCATCAACATTCCTTTCCTTTAGAAGTTTGACTTTATGTTCACTATATGCAACAATAGTACATGTTAATGTCAACTAACTATATATAAAGTGCAAAGAATGGATTAAGAAATCACGTACTCGATATCTGAAATTATTTCATCACAATTATTGAGGTCGTAAAAATGCGCCTTTAGTAGGTCCTCTATATCAATGAAATCACATAGCCATCCACCCAATAGTCGAACATTTGCTCGAAATACAAGGCTAATGGGTTCTTCATCTTCACCATTACAATGAATGTTTGCATTTTGCTCATCATGATTGAACCTTGTGTCAATATCACATAGATACATTGAGCAAAATGCAAGACATTCATTGTCAATATATACCTCAATGGTTGAACCTTCCGGTCATGCCTTATTGTGCACATAACGCTTTAAAGTTGACAAGAACTTGTACATTTTACATAGCATTAGTGACGTATATAAATAAACAGAGGAAATCATGTGAACATTGTTGCATAATAAAAATTACCTCTCAGTTGGATACATCCAACGATATTGCACTGGTCCTGCAATGATGACCTCCCTTGGTAAATGGACGGTTAGGTGGACCATAAGATCGAAGAATGGTGATGGAAATATTTTCTCAAGATTGCATAGTATGATTACAATGTCCTTCTCTAACCATTCAAGTATGTTTAAGCTTAATTTCTTTGAGCACAACTGTAGAAAAAGAAATTTCCAACTCAATCAGCGTTGAGCAAATATTGTTAGTCAAGTATTCATAAAGGACGACTAGTAGAACCCGTTGAAGTAGGACATGACAGTCATGACTTTTCATTCCTAACATCTTACCTTCCTTCGTACTTATGCATTGAGATATGTTAGATGCATATCCATTAGCAAACTTCATTGATTTCAACCATTCAAAGAAATTATTTTTTTCATCCTTCGAAAATATGTAATATGCTGATGGCATGAGAAGCTTGTCCCCTTCACGAATCAGGTGCAACTTAGGTCGTATTCCTATCTCTTCCATATTCCAGTGAGCATTTGCATTGCCCTTTTTCTTCCCATTTATAACAAAAAATGTACCAATCACATTCTCACAAATTTTCTTCTCAATGTCCATAACATCCAAGTTCTAGCATATTGGAAGATCTTTCTAGTATGACAACTTGAAAAAGATGCTTCTCTTTGTCCAATTCACCTCATTCTCAGCACATTTCCTTTTTCTACTACTCGGTGCTTTCCCAAATTTCACATTTCTTATCAATTCAACTAGTTTAATATCTCTTCCCCACTTAGTCGATTTGATTACAACCTTCATTTAGGTTTTCCATTAAAGCTTCTATTAGAAAGAGTCCTCCAAGGATAGACACATAAGGCATAACTTCTGTCCATGCTTCAAAGATAAGAACCCAACATCCTTATTATACACTAGGTATGCTAAGTATCCTTATGTGATCCACCTCGATAGATTTTCATAAGTGGGGAAATCATTAATTGTCCACAACAGTGTATTATGTAGCCGAAATGTTTTCCTAGTTTCCACATCATATGTCTCCACTCCTTTTCCCATAGTTCTTTCAACTCATCAATTAACAGCCTCAAGTAAACATCAATATCATTTCTAGGTGCCCTCGGTCCAAGAATAAATAAAGACATGTAAATGAATGATTCTTTCATACATCGCCATGGCAACAAATTGCATGGCATCATCATAATTAGCCACATGCTATAGGGGTTGTTCATGTTACTAAAAGGGTTGAAACCATTTGAAGCAAGGCCAAGTTTGATGTTGTGAGGATTGAAACCACCTGCTATACTTGATAAAGCTCACGCTTATGATGTTCACGGAGGCTTTCCCTCCAAAACCCAACTTGTCCAACGTCCTAATTAAAAATTTGAAAACAAATGCTGAGTAACCAAGCCAAACCATTGATGGTTTATAGAGATACCATCGATGGTTTAATACCGAGAGCAAAATTGTCAACGGTTTGCAGAGATACCATCGGCGGTTAAATACCAAGAGCAAACAGTCAATGTATAGGTTTAGAACCGTCTACTGTATCACTAAATCTAGGCCAAACCGTCAACGGTTATAGGAAAATCGCCGACGATTTCCTTTTGAAAATCAGCATTCCTGTTTTCTTCATGTTTTCTCTTTGTACATGCCTTCCACTCAATCATATAAGCCACATATTACAACAATATCTACCTTGGCGAATATACACCCTTTAGGAAAAAACTGAAAACATAAACTTGCTACTCCATGACTTGACTTTAAAAAAACCTTAGAGATTAACTCCCAAGTATTAGAGTGTCAGCAAGTAGTAATTAAGGAAGTCCCTAAGTCATCTCCACGGGAAATGGTATGGTTGAATTTCAATTTTAACTATTACCCAAAAATGAGGGAAATTAAACTCTATGATCAACTAACACGTTATTTACAATGGAATGGGGTTTCTGAACATGATCCAAAGATGGTTCTTTTTCTTGCTTTTATGAGAGATGGTAAGTTATCTAATCAATGGACTAAATGATATTAAAACATAGCATGTTTAATAACCCAAGTAAGACATAATACGTAGTTACATAACAAGTTCAAAATTCACGCGCTGATATCCGTGTCACCAACACTATTTTTGTCCCTAAATTATAAGAAATTGAGGACTTGTGTTGAATGAATAGTGATTATCCTTACTTCGAGAAGTTAAACCACATTCAACAACATCATCTAATCCACTATTTCTAACAATAAATGGCCAAATATGGTGTTCATGCTCTAACGAACATTCTATCAAACGCCTTGTGTGCAACCTTGCTACTTAACCAAGTCTTAATCTCCTTGTATTTTAAAACATCCCATGAATACAAATCAAACTTAAACAGCTACGAAAAACCAACACAACCAATATAACTTATTCAATGACTCATTCAAACAATAAAATAAACAATAAAGAAATTAAACGAACAAAACAACCCAATGTTTAAACATTCAAACAATGAACTAAACATGAGAATTTCACTAATCTAATAACTCATTCAACAATGAAACAACTCAATCCAAAAATAACTTAAATGAAACAAAATCAATCCAATAATAAATTAAATGAAACAACTCAATCCAATAATAAATCAAAATACGATATTGAAATAAACATGAAATTAAAGAAATAAGAACAAAGGATGGAAGAATGAAGGAGAGGAAGAAGAGATAGTAGTGTAGCCGAATGGAGGGGTTCCTCTCTAGGTTTGGCTACTACAAACCCTTCAATTTGCAGCTTCAAAAGCCTTCCTTCAATTGCCTTCAAAATAAGCCCCCAAAATGAAGAACATAAGAATAAGGACTAGGAGAAAGGAGAGGAGAGGAGGAGAGAAGAGTAGAGAAGGGGATTCTAATCCATGTGATTACACAAGGATGCTCCCAAACTCCCAGCTATGCGTTGCCCTCTTGCTCATGGCCTTTAACCTCCACAAACTCATGACCATACCTAGTTTAAAACAATCCTTTCCTTGCCTCCTTTACTGCCCTAGTCGTGTTTCTCCTTGTTGTAGGCGCATGGGCCTATTTTGGATGGCCTATGTGGCTTCTTTCTTTATATCATGGCTACCCTTGCATCCCACACACATGTGCACATGGCCAGCACTTGTTAAAACATATTTTCCTTCCCAAAAATCAGCCCTAGCCATATGGACTTCTCCAAGTAGGCTAGTGGGCCTATTTTGATGGCCAATGTGGCTTGTTTCCTCTCAAGCATGGCTACCTTTGTAGCCCACACACACATGCACATACCTTTTAATATTTTAAAACTTTAAATCAACCAATTATAGTCGCATGGGCCTTCTTTTCGGCCCATGCTCTTGTTTCTCTTTAATCTTCATAGTCCCTTAATGAAATTAAAATCCTTCAAGTGTGTCATCCTTGTGCTTTCCATGTTCATTTCTTTAAAATGCTTAGCCTTCACCCTATTATTCCGAACATTGCCCTGCAATAATTAAGCACGAATGTCAAAAATTTATAGGCAAAGATAGGATAATTATTTCAATATCATCAATTGAGCTTAATGTTAAAATACTAGACATAATTAGGCATTTTAAAAAATTGTAATACTTAATTAATGCATTTAAACACATTATTATGCAACTTTGACGCATAATCACTCCTCCTTGACCTTAGGACACTAGGTTGAGACTGCTTCTCGTCTAGCAACTGGAGACATTCAGCAAGTCCAAGCAATGCTTGAACATATCCATGGTAACCGACTTCATCAAGATATCTGTTGCGTTCTCAAAAGTGTGAACTTTCTCAAGTATAAGTTCACCCCAAGAAATAAACTCCTGGATCATATGGAACCTCACATCTATAAGTTTGGTTCTTGCATGATACACTTAATTCTTTGCTAAATAGATGACACTCTGACTGTCACAATGCAGCTCAACTCCACCCTTGTTGTATGCCTAGCTCTTTGACTAAACCAGTAAGCCACAATGCTTCCTTGGCAGCTTCAGGAACTGTCATATACTCTGACTTAGTTGTTATAATGCCACCAGAGATTATACCATGGACCTTCAACAAAGGGGTTCTCCCACAAAGGTGAACACATACCCTGTTGTGGACCTCTTGTCATCTAGAACCCCTGCATAATTTGTATCAACATACTCCACAACTGACGGATTACTCAGTTGTTTTTCGAACATGATGCCATAGTGAGATGTACCCCGTAAGTATCTAAAAATCCATTTGATGGAATCCTAATGTTGTCTACCTAGATTTGAAAAGAACTTACTTACCACAATGATAGCTTGTGCCAGATCCGACCTTATACATACCATAGCATACATTAAACACCCCACTGCACTAGCATAGGGGACCTTTGACATGTCACGAACATCATCATCTGTCCTTTGGCACTGAGCGATAGATAATTTAAAGTGATTTGCTAATAGTGTACTTACCAGTTTTGCATCAGCCATGCTAAACCTCTCTAACACCTTCTCCACATAACCGCCTTGAGACAACGACAATCTTCCTGTAGTTCTATCCCTACGATTTTCCAACCCAAGACTCTTCTTGGCCGTATCCAAAACCTTCATGTAAAAATATTTTCTAAAGAGAGTTCCCAACTAATTAATTTTAGTCAAATTCTTCCCAACAATTGACATGTCATTCACATAAAACAACATAAAAATTACTCACTTGCATCCTATCACCCTCTTCCCTTCTGGAAGCTCCACCAACTCCCACATCTAGTTCATTTATAATGATTCCATCTCCTCCACCATAGTACTCATCCATCAATTTTCCCCTTTGTTATGCATCGCATCTTGAAAAATAGTAGGAACCTTGTTGGTAGCAATGAATGCATAAGAAACCAGATCATCAAATTCATACCTGAGCGGTGGCTTGATAATGCATCTAGGCCCATTGTGATCCTACAGGTCTCTCGAGCTATAACTCCCTGCATTATGAACAATGTCATCTCTGCCCTAAGTCTGTAACTTTACATGCATCACATGCTCATTGCTACTACAGTTTTCTGGTACCTATTTCTCTTCATCTACCTGAGTACGCTGCACCATGGTTTTCTCACAAAAAATTATGTCTCTACTGATCACCAACTTATTTGCCATTGGATCACACAGGTTAAACCTACCTTTCTTATACCCTAGAAAGATGTACCGTTTAGACATTTAATCAAGCTTAGATCTCACCTCACTAGAAATGTGCATGACTGGACATCCAAGCACTTTCAAACCAGAGTAGTCTACCATATTATCTGTCCACACCTCTCTTGCAACTTTTCCATCTAGTGACACCCTTTGCGATCAGTTAATTGAGAAACATGTCACTCACTGACTCTACTAAGAAGTTCCTTGTATGCCCTGCATACAACCCACCATGCTACTCACAAAATTCCTTGAATAGAACCAGCGTAGTTAGTTCCATTGTCTAACATGAGGATCTCTTTCCAGATCTGGTTTTTCACCTCAGCCAAAAGTTAAACCTAACAAACATCTTTGAATTTTTCCATATAAAGTAAACCAAAACCTTTCGTGAGTAATCATCAATGAAACTCACAAAGTATATATGTCCACCCTATGATGCTACTCTTACTGGCCCCCAAACATTCGAATGAATGTTGTCAAGAATACCTTCCGTTTTGTGAGTGGTTGTTTTGAACTGCACCTTGTTCTACTTTCCAAGAACACAAAACTTGTAGAAGTTTAGCTTGTATGTTTTAATACCCTTCAAAATATTCCTCTTATGAAATTCCATCACCCCATGCTCACTCATATGCCCTAACCGCATATGCCACAAAACATTGTCGTCTAACTCAGAATCTACGGCTGTAGCTCTAACTATAGCTATAGTGCCTAACAATGTATAGATGTTCCCTGCAAACTTTTGCCCTTTCATCACCGTTAGAATGCCTTTACACCCCTTCATAACCCCACTTTTAGACTTGTAACTAAATCCATTACAATCCAAAGTGTCAAATGAAATTAAATTCTTCCGTAGATCTAGTATGTGCCTTACATCACATAATGTTCTTACAACACCATCATACATTTTAATTCTAACGTTTACTATTTGAATTATTTTGCATGCATCATCATTTCCCATTAAAACGAAGCCAGGATTAACTAACATGTAGATGCCGAACCATTCCTTATTTGCTGTCATGTGATAAGAGCGCGCTAAATCTAGGATCCAAGAATCTGTGAAGTGATCTGACCCCGATGAAACTGAAAACATATCACCATCACTACTTTTTTAGTTTTTTTTCCTATACTACATTCACTGATTTTGAAGTGCCCTCTTGTTTTTCAGCATTCCCTTTATTCCATTCCGAACATTCCAATTTTAGGTGCCCTTTTTTTCCCACACTTAAAACACCAAATATCCTTTTTATTCTTGGACTACAACCAAGACTTATTACTACTCAATTTATTCCAGAATTTACTTCTCCCATGTTCCTAGTTACCCTTTACTACAAGCCCTTCACCATGTGAAATTTCATCACTGGCATTCTTTCTTTGATGAAAATCCAGCAATGTTCTTGTTACCTCTTCCAAATTCAGGGTCCTTTGCCCTATGTTAAAGTAGTAACCAAGTTCTTATACGTGTGAGATGCAGGTAAGGAATTCAATAGCATCAACACCTTGTCGTCTTCTTCGATTTTTACATTAACCCGCATTAAATCACTTACAATTTGATTAAATACATTGATGTGTTGGTTCAAATCCAAACCTTCCACTATCTTAAGCAAATACAAATTTTTCTTAAGAAATAATTTATTCATAAGAGACTTAGACATATACCGACTTTCAAGTTTCTGCCAAACAACCGCAGGAGAATCCTCTTCTATAACATGATACAACACATCATTAGCCAAACAACGTTTGATAGTAGTCACAGCCTTTACTTCCAATTCATTCCAATTTGTTTCATCCATGCCTTCCGGTTGAATTCTGTATAAGCCTTCATAATACCTTACTGTATTAACAAATCCTTAACCCTTCTCTATCATAAATCGAAGTTTTCCATTCCATTAAACTTAACAACATCGAACTTTGCAAAAGAAGTTCCAAAAGCTATTACAACAATGCTCTAATACCAATTTGTTGTGAAAATTGAAGGCAAAGTGGAACAAAACAATCTTACAAACGCAGCTATTAGCTCTAGTGGCTAAGGTTTTTCATTCTAGCCTGTTTTGATGATAACAACCTTAGTAGTTCTTAGGTTAACTAATATTTTTCCTCAAGTTCAGTTCAGATAAACAAGTCAAAACCAAAGCAAGCATAAGGGTTAGACATATATCAAAGAAGCAATAAGCAAAAGCATACACAAGGAATACTCAAGGCACAACCAACTGAAGTCTACATGAACTCTTATATGTATTGGGTTGTGTGAGAGGTTAGAACTACTTTGTAACTCTTGTGCATGTGATATGTTCAAGAATACATTGTAAAAGCTGAGCAATTGCATATACATTTAGTTCATAGTAGCTTAGAACATTAAAATCGAGTTAATACATGCATACCGAGTTACAACACTACATAAGATGTCAAAATGAGTTTCAAATCAGTTTTATCAATAAGACATCTTATATTTGGCAAAAACTACACTTGGACAAGGTTGGAACATAATTAGAACATACACATGTCATTTAAACTTGTCTTAACACATTTAGTTACTTATTTGTGTAGAAGATCAAGGGACTCGTCGACTAGTGCAGGGCACTCATTGACGAGGAGATCTCGAGATTAGTCTGAGACTTGCAGATAAGACTTGTCGACGAGAACATGGCACTCGTCGACTAGTGCATGTGTGTGACTCGTTGAGTAGTCCATGGACTCGTCGACGAGTGGCCTCGGGCAGACTGTAATAAATGCGCAGTAACAGATAGTTCTTACCTTATCTCTTCTCCATTAATGCCCAAAGGGTAGCCAGCAACATGCTCGTCTCTTTGGCCATAAATACACCCCATTAGAATTCATTTAATACATTGATTGAGCATTTGGTTGTTAAGATAATTAGTGAAACATTCATTCCAGGTCTTCATATTGCTTAAAGCTCTCTTGTGCTCTATTTTGGTTTACATATCACTTGCTAAAAAAGAGAAGTGTGAGGCTTTATTTGTATCTTCAGCTCAAGAAGTAGAATCGTGAAGGTTCTTGGTGAGCTTTCGTTAAGGTGATTCTTGGAGAACACCTGGGTTGAGGCTCTTGGTGAGCAGTTGGGTTTTGTACTTGTATTGTAAAGGCTTCTTTGTCTTGAAGGGGATTGCTTAGTGGATTTGGGAATCCTTGAGTTGGACTCAAGGCGTGGGCGTAGGTTTGGTGCCGAAACACGTTAACATTGTTGTGTCAACCTCCTCTTCCCTTCTCTCTCTTACTTTACTTGCTTGTGTTTATTTTCTTTGAAATATATTGTGGTATATTACTTTTTCTTCTTGCCAAAAAACTTTTGTGTTTGTAGAAAAATTCATTATTCGCGAAGAACATCTATTCACCCCCCTTCTAGATGCACACCCGGGCTGACAGCAGCAACCAACAGTGAAATATATAAAACAACAATCACATAGATTATAATGAAAGCAGTAACAATGACATAAAGAATTTTGTGGTTCGGCAATGCCTACATCCATGAGAGCAATAGGCAATGTGTTTTCACTATCTTATGCCCAAAGACACTTTGTTAGATAGTATAACATATATTTATAAGTTTCCTGGAGTCTTTCCCTCCAAAACCCAACCTATCCAACGTCCCAATTCAAAATTTGAAACAAACGCTGAGTAACTGAGCCAAACCATCAATGGTTTAATACCAAGAGCAAATAGTCAATGTAACAAGTTTAGAACCATCAACTGTTTCATTGAATCTGTGCCAAACCGTCGATGGTTATAGGCAAACTATCGACGATTTCCTCATGCAAGTCATCATTTTTATTTTCTTCATGTTTTCTCTTTGTACATGCCTACCGCTCAATCATATGAGCCATATATTACAACAGATCTATCCTGCCTTTGTGAAGTATTCCCACTGTATTCTCTTCTAAAACTTGATTTGTAATTTTCCTCCCTTCATCCTTGAATAGTTGATTTCATTGTGTTGGAATTGGTGTATTCTCAAGAGGAGGGTGAATTGGAATTTTAAAACTTCTTCCAAGGTTAAACCAAATATTAGTAGTATTTCGCAAACTAGGATTTTTCTAAATAGATTCCAATACCCACAAGAATTTAAATAAGCAAATAATCAAAGCAAGTATAGCAAGATCAGTTTCTCAATCATTCACAATAATGAAACATAAACATTCAGGTGCAGAAATTTAAATTGCAGAAATTTAAATCAGGCACAAGAAATGTTATTAGGGTTCAGCCAATACTGCCTACATACCTGCCTTAAGCCGCAGCTCAAGGATTTCACTAATTGCTCACTTAACGGGTGGAGCGACACCGATTATAACACCTTACCAAGATGGTGCACCTAGTTCTCTTAACCGAGTCTGAACCAGTCTGGTGCTCACCTAACCGAGTTTGAGTAATTCAGGACTATTCACAAGGCTAGTCTCCCTCTTTCGACCATCCATCGGGAATACAATAGATAATCAAATAATATGTTTCGTACAACCAAATGCTTCTTACACTAAGTAGATATGTACTGATACGCACAATACAATCAATGCACTCACAAATGATGTGATCTTAAGCTCAAGTGAGATTTTGTTAACCAATGTGTTAACTCTCAACAATACATGTATTAATATGTATATGTGAGAGTGAGACCTTTGATTTCAAGATAATATATTTGCAATATGAATATTCAAAGAATCTCTGCAACCCTAAGCAAATATCTCAACACTATTTATCAAATATTAGGCACACTAGATATTCGGGTTTAATCTTGCATGAAATGTAAATGTCAAAAGTAATATCCAAGCTTCTGAAACTTGCAATAAGGATGCAAGTTCTTAAGAAAATGTAGATTTTTCCCAAGATAGGTTTATAAAGGAAATACAATGGGAAAACTTTAGCTAACTCTCAAAAATAATATCAAACAATGCAAGTATGAGAGAGTTGTTAGCTTGCAAAATGAATATGAAGAACAAAATGATCTCTTTCTTAAAATATGTAAATAAATGAGTATGAGAAAGAAATTTTAACAATAGGCTTGTAAAATGTGGGAGTATGAAAGATTTAGCACAATAAAATTTTCAGGGACAAATTTTGCCAATCAATATGCTAATCACTTCCTAATCTAGACAAATGAAGGGGTATATATAGATATTGCTAAAAATATAACCGTTGGGGATATAGGAGGTATTTTGGAAAAAGTTTAATCAAGTTTAGTTAAAAATAGCCTCATTTACTAGAGCTAAAAATTTGACCAACCTGAGAGGTTCGGTTGACCAAGGACAAGGTTTGGTCGAACACTTTATAAGTTCGGTCGATTAGGGCAAATTTGAACTATACATTTGGTCGACCATATTAGGGCGATTTTGAACCCTTCGTGGGTTCGGTCGACCAAGGCAAAGATGTGGTCGGCTATTCATATGGCTTCGGTTGACCATCTCAAGTTTGAACTACATGGTTTGGTCGACCAAGTAGTTTGGGTTTTAGTGGTTCATGATTCGGTCGATTGAAGACAGTGAGTTCAATTTAGTATGGTTGACCAAGAGAAGTCAACATGTTGACTTCTGACCAGTTCGGTTGACCAAGGCATTTATACAGCCAAGGGTTCGGTCAACTGAGACCACTTAAAAATGTGCATTTAAGTTCATTTTGGCCTATGTACTTCATTAACCCAGTGTGAATAAGAATATGGCATTTAAGTCTAAGGGTGATGGTTCTTATGGTCATTTTAAGGCCTCTTGGGCTTATGCAACCATCATACATGCAATGCATTAAATTACAGACCAAATTATAAATTAAATGTGCTACAATAAAATTAAATGTCTTCTTCTTGATTTTTTTCTCTATACTTTATGGAGTATGTCAGGTGTATGTGCATTAAGATCCGTCTTGGTGAACATGTTCACAAACTAAATACACACATAAGATACAGATGCTTTATCAGCATCAAAATAGGGATTGAACTAAAAAAGCCAACAATCTCCCTCTTTTTGATGATTACAAATGCATCAGAGTAAAATGGGTTAAGCCAGAAAAGGCTCCCCCTTTCAATATGCATAATGTAGATTTAAATAAGATAGCATAAGCATATTAACGAAGGAAGACATTTCAACTTATATGCATTCAGTTTTAGAAGTAAGGTACAAATACATACATGCATGCAACTCAAATAATTACCCCATTTAAAATATTGTACTTAAAAAAATTCCTCCTTTTTGGTCAAACATTTTGCTCATAAAAGTTCTCCCCCTTTTGGCATCAACAAAAGGGCTAGGCTAAGTGTAAAAATTTTGAGTATAAGGAACTCCTTAGCTAAGAGAACTCCTCCTTTCTTGAAAACTTTCCCCCTTTTTAGCGTCTAGGCACAATAAAATTCTCCCTCTTTTTGATATAAAATTTGGGCATACAAAAGAAGTTGTTGTATTAAAAATTCTACAAATAAGCACACAACAGCAGTTGAAACTGGTCATTAAAAGATTTAAATGATATAAAAAACATAGTCAGACTAGAATTATCGACAAACCATTTCAGCTCAAATATTTCATAAGACTCGTGAAAGATTTTTGTTCAAAGCACACGACATATGAAAGCAAATTGATGGTTTGAGCACAATATCAGTTTAACTAGTTCGCACGCATTTTATATGTAATCACTAAACCAGTTATGCAATTTTAATATATATATAAGGCAAGAGATAAAGAGTTTTAGCAACTTTATCGAAAAAGATTTCTTTTTTTAGGCCAAGGGGTTGATAGCGAAATTTTGAAAAAAGTTATTGTCATAAAGCATTAAAAAATATTTTCCCCTTTGATGTTTTAAAAAAATACTGGGGGGTGATACATTGCTGAAAAAGAAACTTTAAAACAAGACACATGCAAGCATCAATATTCTGGTTTAGCATTTAGGCACATTCCTAATATATCCAGAATAAACAACCATATGGATCTAAAATATATTAGACGATTAAAATAGGATCATATAGCAAAGCAAATAACTATGGCATATCAACATCTTTTAAGTTATGATTTTCAATAAGAACATCACATTTAAGCACATGTCACACTTGATTCAAAACAAATCTAAGCTAAAGAGTGTTTGGTGAGCATAACAAGGGAGGAATTTAATTCTAGATGCTCCCCCTTTCGATTTGAATCCTACCTTAGATGTAATAAACTGTTTATACTAGTTAGAGAATTATTTCATTATGCCTAGTAGTATAAACCTTTTCCAAATGAGCAACTATACTGAATATGAATTAATACTATCTTTATCATCTGCCTAGTATAGTCTCCCTATAGACTATAGATGCATCAGAAAATGTATATTAAGGCATGCTATAGTGTTCATGACTCAAGAACATTCCATATCAAATCAAAAAGCTTTAAGCGTAGGGTATAATGTTCAGGGATTTCATAAGAACCTCAATTTTCAAAAGGCAAAGTGATGCATGTGAGTCTTTTATACTCTTTCTATAGGGATGGAGCTGAGCTCCTTTAAACATTTGATGATTATATGAGGATGAACTTTAATTATTCAATTGATTTTTCACTCATCCTTTCAAAAATATTTTAACTTTCATTTTATCATAATAATCTTTGTATAAGGTTTTATTTTGGAAAAAAATTACGAAATTTTGGCAGCATACCGTCTATAAGTTGGACATTTTCCCACAAAACTTATACCCAATAGATTCAATCAAACAATATATAATTCAGTTTAAGCATTGCAAGAACCTATATCCACTACTACCATGTAATACACATCATTGCATTCGCCATGCAGGAGGCATTCAAGATTAAGTTTGCAATTAGGTAGACCAGAGCATTTAACCAAAATTAACTATCCACAGAGATAATATGAATCGATAAGTAAAATGGATAGTTATGAGTTCAGTGCAATATTGTTTTTCACAAAAGCATATGGAAATAAAATATGATCATGTGAGCATTTAGTATTTATAGTCATGAAGGAGAAACACTCCCCTTGGGTTATGCGCTATTTCCATTTTATGCCTTTTTCATTTTTCCATTTTTCAAGTTCTTAGCTAGGTGCTCTAGATTTTTAGTGAGTTGAAACTTGGAATGCTTTAGGCTTAATGGACCAAAAAGTCACAATGAATATTTATTCAGGGTCATAAGCCTGCTTTACCTCTTATTTTGTAAATCCTAACGAGTGAGAGGCACAAGTTCAAATGGTTTTGGATTTTAACTGCATATGCATAGGTTTCTTTGAACTTTGATGAATTGAAACCTAGTGCAATCATTTTAGGCATTCCACACATTTTAAGTTCACAAAGCTCTAAAGGATTTAACTTAAAGTTTGAGAGCTCATGAAGGGAGTAAGGATAAATACTCTTAAATATTAAATTATCTTTATGTTCAGGAGAGTATTTAAGTGAAGCTAGAAAGGATTCAAAATATTTTCATGGTAGTGATTATGTCCTGATTAATTTGGCAAAGAGCATTTAGAAGAATGTGAATATTTAGGGAATGATACTCTTTGGTGATTTTAGATCAACCACGGCTAAAGGGTATCCATTGAAATATAATCACAATTTACAGTAAGGATACAAGCCAATGGATAGGAAGAGTCTTTGCCGAATGTGATTGTGAAAGGGCAAAGAATTCCTACACAAGAGAAAGCTTCTATATAGATCAAAATTAGAGAATTTTTACATTTAAAGTTCAAAGGGATTTTATTATTATATTCGATGAACAATTTGAATCTCTTCCAGGTTACCTCTAATTTATTGAGAATGATGACTTCTAATAAGCACACAATAGATATGGAATTTTGATAAATAGTGCTTATCTCAAGAAATTGAAAAAAGTTTTTATTAGGCTTTTAAGTTCAGAAGTGAGCTTAGGGTATATGATGATATGTGGTAAGATTGATACCCTAAGGCTCAGGCTTGTGTAATGGAAATAAGCTTAACTTGAGATATTTATATTTAAGCGTGAGTTAAGAATTTTGAATTGTTTGCCAAGCAAAAATGCTTTGTCCATTTGGAAGTTGATTTTAATTTAGCATGCTCCTGAGATGTTCTTTTAGATAAGATTTATGTATTTCATCTAAAAAATGAAAGGTTTCAGATGTTTAGTTATGCTTTCAACCTTTACTTTGAGCAATCTTCTTTTTTAGTTCAAAGTTTGCATGTTATAGCCAATATTTTCATATCTTACCCAATTATCATGATGTATGTGCATTAAGTTCAGATTGGATATATATAACTTTGAATTATCATATTGGCTTAATTATCTTCTAAGAATCTTAGTATGATAATAATATTGTATGATGAATGCATGTACTAAGATTTTTCATTTCAAGCCCTAATCACTTCCTAAGCCTTTTAGTCATTACAACCCCTTATAGTTAATCCTATGCTCTAACGAAGAATAATTATTTAATTTCTATTGGAACCCTTCCTTCCTCTTGTCCTATGGGACTAGACACCATAATTACCCTCATCATTTCCTTATCTAAGCCTCTATCACTTTTTGATGGACAAGTGAGCTGAAAGTGCCATTTCATTTTTTGACATAAGCAAATTTTGTGTATCTATGAAGGATCATGCTTATTTATTCTATTTTGCTCGATGAGGCATTTTTATGACAATGGGACTTACAATATGAACCCTTTTTGAAAATATTATTTATTTTGATTCCTAGGGGTTGATTTCGGTTATCTCTTTCATTTGTGGTTTTGAAAATCATTTCAAAATAGTCTTCAATTTTTCTCTTCAAGCAAACGATTTTCAAGACCTTCTAAATCTTTTTCTTCTCAAGGATAGCATGATGTTTGTAATGACTCGGAATTTTTGCTATTATTTTTTTTCCACATAATAATTATCATAATAACTCTGATACCATGACATACTAACAAAGTCAAATTCAACTCGAACCCATAGGTACCGGGAATATACCTATCTATGCATACATGTCATCTACGCAACCGAAACTATAATTTGCAAAATCATATATATATACACACAATAGCAGAGTTCTATTATGTCCATAAATACAAATATATTTATCCCCAAAAAAGAACCATAATAAAAATCCACCCTGAACACAACCCTGATACTTACCTTTTAGACAAGGTAGTATAAAACAGCCTCCTCTACCTCAGAACTCGGTCTGCTCTTCTATCTGGGTTTCCTGAAATGTTTATAATTCTAGGGTGAGACACCTCTTAGTAAGGGATATAAAATAATATCAGTGTGTGGCATCATGAGTATCACTGTGTTACGACATATATTGTACATGGTATATTATATCTATTAAATAAGGAAAATTTGTACATAAATCAACTGCATTTAGTAAATCTGTTAAAAACTATTAAATTTTTGTATACATCAAAAATCATTTGCTATATATATGTTTAATCCAGAAATCACACCTTAGATGGATAACTAGCTGATGTCATGTATTACCCTCACATGACTGGGTTGTGCAGCCCATAGGCGGGACTTAGGAATGGCTAGCCTACCACACTAAGTCAAACTTGTTAGTCTGTAAGTACAATTGGCTTGCCCAGCCTGGTCCGGACTGCCAGGGGGCACCTGCTCCTACATTGATGCATAATCGACTATTTCACTCCCACACTCTGTTTGAGATGTGTGGTAGCACTGCCTGAACTGATAGCTACGGTACTGTACTCTGAATCTAAACTAAGTCATCTGGATTCTGCTATCACATAATATTTAATTAATAATACTATTATGAATAACTGTTTCAAAATCATGTGTAACATCTATAATGATAATATTTTTCGAATAACTATTATAACATGTTTAATGACGGCATCTGCGTCGGCTGAATATCTTGGCATCTATAACGTCTGAATATCACAATATACTAGAAGTATAATTACTGTACTGTTTATAGCTTTTCTAAAAACTATCATTAAATCATGCTTGTTCTATGTTTTTTATGAAATATTCTAACATGCTATTAATTGCAGTAAAAATCTATACCCATGCCACACATAAGTGAGTACTATTCTATAGCATATTATCTAGCCTGAAAACACATTTTACTGAAAAAAATAATATTAAATATGCTTTTCAAAGTTTTCTCAGTTCCATCTCAGTATTCCCAAAACTATACATATTTTATGAGTTAAATATTGAATATTTAATAATACATTTTTTGAAAATATCTGATTTAATTTATCCCCTTACCTGTTTCCTGAAAAACCTGCTAAAATCCTAAACCACGTGTACAGCGTCCCAAAACTCCAAACCCTGAAACCACATCAACCCCAGTTTAAACAACTCAAACTCCAATATATTAGCATCTAATACATTTCCTAGGACCAGAAATACTCAATAAAAACCTGCTAAAATCCTAAACCACGTGTACAACGTCCCAAAACTCCAAACCCTGAAACCACATCAACCCCAGTTTAAACAACTCAAACTCCAATATATTAGCATCTAATACATTTCCTAGGACCAGAAATACTCAATAACCATGAAAACCTTAAAATAACCCATTTACCTTCATTTTTGGAATGGTGCCCAAGAACTCCAAACCAACAATCTGCTCCGGTTAAGTTGTAGAGAATTTCCCTAGGATCAACGTGGTAACTTCTAATAATCGAAACGGAGAAAAACATAGACGGATCGGAGGAGAGATGGAGGGAGGGCTAAATGTAGAGAGAGAAAATGAGAGAGAGAGAGAGAGAGAGAGAGAGAGAGAGAGAGAGAGAGAGAGAGAGTGAGAGTGATTTTTTTTTACTGGAAATTCAATCTGAGCATATTTATAGATGACTGGCTACATGGCTTTGTCGACGAGACTCATGTACTCATCGACGAACCGCAAAAGGGGTGTTCATTGATGACGATAATTAATTCGTCGACGAACCCTTAATGGCCTAAATTTTCCTGCTCTCGACATCTTTTCGTCGACGAGATACATGTCCTCGTCGATGGGTCCAAGCAGGTAGTTCGTCGATGAGCTTAGGGCACTCGTCGACGAAGCCCTGTCGGTTTTCCCCCTCTAAAAATTTACTTCTTTTCTCCTTTCTTTTCTTCCCTTTACTTATTTTCTAATTAATTAATTTCAAAATTTAAATTTCCCAAGTCTCTACAATGTTCCTTTAATTCTTTTAATTGTATAGTTATCCCCTTATTCTCATTTTTCAAAAATGTTTTCTATTTATTCACCCTAACTAGAAGCTTATGCATTTTTTATAAAGCATTTTTCCAATTTTTCACACAAAGACATGCTTTCATTTATTAATTTAGCACATGATTCATCACAAGAATTATTATAATCATTAACAAATGAATCATTGCATGCAGTAATATCATTAAAAACAATAGATGACTCATCATAAGTTATATCATAAATTTTTTCATAAGAATTATCACATGCATTATCAACAAAACTATCATATTCAATAGATGATTCGACATATAATATGTCATAGAATTCAGCAACAGAATCATCTATAGAGGTTGAGATAGGATCATATACCTTTTTATCTGTTAGTGCAATTGCCCTATCATTTACCACTTGTTGAGTGGTGGTATTATTCTCCCGGGATTCTCCATATTTCCTTTCGAGTTCATTCTAGATTTCCTGTATACTCTTACATGCCATGATCTCAAGAAAAACACTAGAGTCTAATGCACAGTATAACATATCCATGGCATATGAATTAATCAAACAAAATTCATTTTCATTTAAAGGCGCACAATTTCCTTTGACAGTTACTTGTCAGGCCCTCTAGTCTTTTGATTTTATAAAAACACTCATTCTAATTTTCCAATGGGTGTAATTGATACCACAAAATATAGGAGGTCTAGTAGGAGACTATCCCTCACTAAATGGGGATACACCAAATTGAGTCATTGCAATTTTTTTGTAAAAACGTTTAAGTCTAGTGCAATGAGGTTTTGATACTAATTGTTGGAATTGGTGTATTTCCAAGGGGGTGAATTGGACTTTTAAAATTTCTTCCTAGGTTAAACCAAATATTAGCAGTATTTCGTAACCTAAGATCTTTCTAAACAGATTCCAATAAAGAATTTAACTGAGCAAATAATCAAAGAAAGTATAGCAAGCTTAGTTTCTCAATCATTCACAATAATGAAACATAAACATTCAAGTGCAGAAATTTAAATTGTGGAAATTAAAATCAAGCACAAGAAATTTTATTGGGGTTTGGCCAATACTGCCTATGTCCCCGCCTTAAGCCGCAGCTCAAGGATTTCACTAATTGCTCATTTAACGGGTGGAGCGACACCGATTACAACACCTTACTAAGATGGTGTACCTAGTTCTCTTAACTTGGTCTGAACCAATTCAATGCTCATCTAACTGAATCTGAGCAATTTGGGACTATTCACAGGGTTAGTCTCCCTCTTCCAACCACCCATTGGGAATACAATAGATAATCAAATAAAAGGTTTCGTACAACCAAATGCTTCTTACACTAAGTAGATATGTACTGATACGCACAATACAATCAATGCACTCACAAATGATGTGATCTTAAGCTCAAGTGAGATTTTGTTAACCAATGTGTTAACTCTCAACAATACGTGTATTAATATGTATATGTGAGAGTGAGACCTTTGATTTCAAGATAATATATTTGCAATATGAATATTCAAAGAATCTCTGCAACCCTAAGCAAATATCTCAACACTATTTATCAAATATTAGGCACACTCGATATTCGGGTTTAATCTTGCATGAAATGTAAATGTCAAAAGTAATATCCAAGCTTCTAAAACTTGCAATAAGGATGCGAGTTCTTAAGAAAATGTAGATTTTTCCCAAGATATGTTTATGAAGGAAATACAATGGGAAAACTTTAGCTAACTCTCAAAAACAATATCAAACAATGCAAGTATGAGAGAGTTGTTATCTTGCAAAATGAATATGAAGAACAAAATGATGTCTTTCTAAAAATATGTAAATAAATGAGAATGAGAAAGAGATTTTTACAATAGGCTTGTAAAAGTTGGGAGTATGAAAGATTTAGCACAATAAAATTTTCAGAGAAAAATTTTACTAATCAATATGCTAATCACTGCCTAATTTAGACAAATAAAGGGGTATATATAGATATTGCTAAAAATATAACTGTTGGGGATATAGGAGGTATTTTGGAAAAAGTTTAATCATGTTTAGTTAAAAATAACCTCATTTACCTGTGGTAAAAAATTGACCAACCCGAGAGGTTCAATTGATTACTTTTATAAGTTTGGTCGACTAGGGCAAATTTGAACTATAAATTTGGTTGACCATTTTAGGGTGATTCTGAACCCTTCATGGGTTCGGTCGACCAAGGCAAAGATGTGGTCGGCTATTCGTATAGCTTTGGTCGACCATCTTAAGTTTGAACTACATGGTTTGGTCGGCCAAGTAGTCACTACAAAAAAATTGATTTTTAGTGATGAAACTATTAGTGACAGATTAAATTTCGTCACTAAAAGTAGGTACTAGTGACGGTTTCAGCAACCGTCACTAATATGGCACCACTAGTGATGGATTTGAAACCGTCACTAATAGTTTCGTTACTAAAACTTGAAAAATATAGCGGGAAACCATTTTTCCCGCAAAAATTATCCGGGGAAAATATTAGCGACAATTTCTGCGGTATTAGTGATGAATTAAATCCATCACTAAAAGCCATTTATTAGTGACGGATTTGGGAACCGTCACTAATACTTCAGTTATTTAAAAAAATTAGTTCAAAGTATTAGTAACGAATCTGAAGATTCGTCAATATTAACCTCTTATTAGTGACGGATTTGAGAACCGTCAATAATACTTCTTTTATTTAAAAAAATAGAAAAAAATTTAGTTTAAATTATTAGTGAAGAAAGTGAAGATTCGTCACTATTAGCCCCTTATTAGTGACAGATTTGGGAACCGTCACTAATATTTCCCTTTTTAAAATAAAAATAAAAATTTTTGTTTCAGAGTATTAGTGACGAATATATATATTCGTCACTATTGGCCCATTATTAGTAACAGCTTTGAGAACCGTCACTAATACTTCCCTTATTTAAAAGAAATAAAAAAAAAATTCGGACTGTTAGTGACGAATTTATATATTCATCACTATTGGCCCCTTATTAGTGATGAATTTTATAACTGTCACTAATACTTCTCTTATTTAAAAAAAATAAACAAATTTTGTTTCAGAAAATTAGTAACGAATATACAAATTCGTCACTATTGGCCCCTTATTAGTGGCGGATTTGAGAATCGTCACTAATACGTCCCTTATTTTAAAAAATAAAATAAAATTTTATTAAACACTATTAGTAATGAATTTTAGGATTTGTCACTAATAGTGTTACACTGAAAAGTTGCACGCGGGTTCCCCAATCTAGCTTTCCCTCCAAGCCTCCTTATTTCTCTTCATCTCTCGGATCTTTCTCTCTATCTCTCTATCTCTCAATATCTCAATCTGTCTTCGTCTCTCCGGTCTCTCTCAATCTCTCCATCTCTCTTCGTCTCTGCGGTGTCTCTCTCTCAGTCTGTCTATCTCTCTTCCTCGCCACCGGCATTGATGCTCTGATCTATCCCTGACGCCTTCGCTGAGGAGGTCAACTGCCAGAGGCCTTCAAGGTATATTTTCATTCTCTCCGGTCTTTCTCTCTCTCTCTCTCTTACTCACTTTTAGTCTCTCCATATCTCTCAATCTCTCTATTCTTTCTCTCTCAGTCTCGCCATCTCTTCATTGCCGCTGCTAAGGCTTTGGGTCTGTCCGGGTTGTTGACTCTGTGAGTCCAATCCATTTTTGATAATGACAAATCACTTGGTATTTGATCTGTGCATTGAGTTTGTGAACAGGAACTATATTAAGCATGCATGGAAAGATAACGAGTCATGGAAGCCATCAAGTAAAGGTTACAAATCTTGGCAAGATCCGTGGAACTCAAAGAGTACGAGAATCAAGATGCAAGCGGCAAGGTTCAAGAACTTCTTGGGAAAGGGTACTTAGAACTCACATACTTACATTGTTATATGATTTAATTTAAGGCTCAACATAACTTAGAATGATTTTAGGATTCATGCATTTCATATACATCATTAGGGAACTTCCATGGACTTAGAAATGTGTTTAAAATCATGAAAATTTGTTTTCTAAAAGACCCAAGAAAAGGAGCAAAGCATAATTTTTAAACTAGAAAATAAAAATTGAGAAAAGGGGACTTCGGTAGCCTGACCTCAACTTCAGTCGCCTGAAGAATTTCTTCGGTTGCCTGAAGATTAAGTTCGGTTGCCTAAAGAATTAATGGGAAACACAGAACCTAGCAGAGGCACTTCGGTCACCTGAATTGAGGAGCTCAGGCACCTGAACTTGCCACTTTAGGAGCCTGAACCCCACTTCGGTTGCCTGAAGTCGCGGGAAGGTTTAAAAATCAGATTTTTATTAAAAGGACTCGCGAGCTTTTTCTTTCATCCTACGATTGAGATCAATTCTAAGGGTAAGACACTATATATACTGAATATCTAAACCCTAGAACAAAGGTTAGACACACAAGAAAGAGAAGAACACACATTGTTGAAAGAGCATTGAAAATTTGCTCCTATTGTTATACGATTGCCTACACTTCAATCTCTAATCTTCAAGATTGGGCAAATCAATTCAGATTCTCGAAGGGAACTTGTTTACTCAACTGTACTTCAATCTAGTATTGAGGTTTGATCTTTCAAGTTTTTATTCTTAAGAACTTCTCATCTCATTACGTGTTCTTGATTATTGTTAGAAAAGTTTTGATCCTGAGTGTGCATATAGGTATAAAAATTGATTTTTGAAAAGATCATTACTTGAGAAAGTTTGTTAGCTCGGTTGATTGGTTTTTGATTCAAGAGTATATAAATATACATATATATTGTTCATAGAGCTGATTATTGAAAAACCTATTTTGATTAAAAGATTGATCTTGAAAGTGCCTATACATATACATAGTTATTCTAAACAAGATCATTACTTGATTTAGATAGTGTGATTGATTGAAAGGTTTATTCAAGTGTGTGTTTTCTAAAGGAACTATATTCTAGATATATTAACGCTTGAATAAATATCCTTGGTACTTATAACTATATATTCTATTGAGGGATATTTTCTGAAAAACAATATACTCAGTTTGTGATTGAATACTTGAAAGAAAACTTTGTGATTTTGGTTGATTTAATATTCAAGACAAAGTTTTTATTAATAAGTTCACATCAAACATATTTGTGCATTTTTGTAAAGTGAACCAAGAACCCTAGTATACTCCAACGCATTTTAAATATATCTCTACTTAAGAGTTTTGGTTAAATAGGGATTTGTGTGTTGAAGCATATCATACATAAAACGATTGTATTGTTTTCATACATTCATGAGCTTCAAGTTATATCATATGTTAATGTATTAGGAAATTGAATTGTATTCACAAGCTTTTGTTAAAAGCATTGTTTTGAGTGTTATTTTTTAGATTCTATTGTATACACGGTTCGGTGTGTGAACCAGTGTGTGAGGAGAGAGCTGTATCTCTTGTAAGCAGCGGAGTAGGAGGGAGCTATGCCTCTTGTAAGAAGCGGATTGTAAGGAAAGCTCCGTCCCAATTTAAGGATCAGGGATTTGGTGAATTCTTGAGTGGTTGCTCAAGGTGAGGACGTAGGCCGAGTCGACTGAACCTCGTAAAACTGTGTTTGTCTTCTCTTTTCCCTTTACTCTTATTTTCAGCATTGCATTTATATTGTGTATATTGCATGCATAGGTTGGATAGTCTTACACATAATAAATTGAGTAACAAGAATTTATTGGTAAATATATAAGAAGGGTTTAAGCGGTAAATAAGTGTCAAAGAATTTTTAATACCCAATTCACCCCCCTCTTTGGATTACACCTAATTCAACATTTGGTATCAAAGAGGGTTTCGATAGACTTGATAGTTAATTTATAAAATGATCACATGACACACATTGGTGTAACTCCATTCAGTGAGGGACACTCATCCACTAGGCCACCCATTTTCTGTGGTGTAAATTACACCTATTGGAAACGTAGGATGAACATATATCTACTGAACATAGATTGGAAGGTTTGAAAAATAGTGACTAAAGGAAATCACATTCCCATGAAAGTAATTGATAAGATTAATGTACCTAAAATTGGAGATGAATATACTGAAGAGGCTTGGAAGTTAGTTCAAATCAATGCCATTGCCATGAACTTACTTTTATATGCATTAGATGTCAATGAATTTAATAGGGTAATGACATGTAAAACAGCTAAATAAATTTGGGAAAAATTAGAAGTTACATATGAAGGCATTAAGGAAGTCAAGGATAGTAGGATAGACATGCTCACTAGTGAATATGAAGCATTTAAAATGATGATTGATGAATCCATACAATCCATGTACACTAGATTCACACACATCATTAACTCTTTAAATGCTCTTGGAAAAACTTACCCTACTTATGAGTTGATCATGAAAATACTCAGGGGATTACCTCTAGTGTGGGAAGCGAAAGCTACGGCAATAGCATAAGGGAGAAATCTCAAGAAGATGTCGGTGGACGAACTCATTGGATCACTCATCACCTATGAGCTGGCAATAAACGAGAGGAAAAATGAGTAAAGCAAAGCTAAGAAGGTCACTGCACTTAAGGCATCATCAAGCTATTCAAATGAAGGAAGCGATTCCAAAACGGATGATGACATGGCCTTGTTAACAAAGAAGTTCGGGAAGTTCTTGAAGAAGAACAAAAAGTTCAACAGAAAATTTTGGAACTCTTAATCGGAAAGAGGAGAGCAAAGCATGAAAAAAAAAAAGGAAGATCCACCAACATGCTACAACTGCCGAGAAGTTGGACACATCAAGCCTGAGTGCTCTAAGCTCCTAAAAGCTTCAAAGAAAAAGAAGAAGGCGCTGAAAGTCGGCTGGGATACACACAGCTCTAGCAGTTCAGAATCTGAATCCAGCGACGACGAGGTTGCCAATTTGTGTCCAATGGCACATGATGACCTTGAGGTACAATCATCTTTTTCATCATCTTCATACTATTTTAGTGAATCTAAAAATGAAAATGATATGATTTCATATGATGAACTAAAACAAGAATACTTGTACACTATTAAAATTCCTGAGAAGAAAACAAAGAAAATTTCTGAGTTGAGAAACAAAGTCAAAGAACTTTCAAATATAGTTGAACACCAAAATGAATCCCTTGCATCTTTCATAAAAGATAAAGATTTGAAAATTGAGGAGTTAGAAAAGGATTTGAAAGATAAATCTGAAATTATCTGTAAATTTACTGAAGGACAAAACAATTTTGAAAAGCTCCTAGGATCTCAAAGAAATTCCTTAGAAAAAAAGGGCTCGGTTTTAATGGTAAGGAAAATATAAAGAAGAGACATCTTTATATGAGGTATTTTACAAAAGAATGAAAGTCATATGTTCCAACTAAGAATCATTATAGAAATACTACATGTTTTAAGTGTAGAAGGTTGGGTCACATACAATTCGACTGTCCTTTCAAAAACAAAGATGTAAAAATAAAGAAAATATGGAAGGTCAAAGGTCAATCTAGCACTAACCCCCCTAGACCCAAGACAATCTGGGTACCAAAGCTAGTTGTTTAATTGTGTCTTGCATATTTGCTTAAGATTAGCATCCTCAAAAGATAAATGGTATATGGATAGTGGATACTCACCCCACATGACCGGGGATAAAGCAAAATTCATATCCATCATACTCAAGGATGAAGGGTTTGTTACTTTTGGAGATAATGCTAAGGGAAGGATCACAGGTGTCGGTAAAGTCGGTAATGATTCCTCACTCATTATTGATGATGTTTAATTAGCTGAAGGTTTAAAAAATAATTTATTGAGCATAAGTCAACTATGTGATAAAGGCTACAAAGTATCATTTGAACATGACAAGTGCATAGTTGAACACAAAACTAACAGTAAGATACTATTCATTGCTAAGCGTCATGAAAATGTATATATCACAAGCTTTGATAACTTAACTTCACAGAGTGTGACATGCTTATCTGCTATGAATGAAATAAGCTGGATTTGGCATAGGAGACTAGGACACGCAAACATGGATTTAATCTTAAAACTAGTTAAGAAAGAATTAGTTAAGGGACTGCCTAAGACTAAATTTGTAAAAGATAAAATCTGTGATGCATGCCAACTAGGAAAACAAGCTAGGACAAGCTTTAAGAAGAAGAAAGAGATGTCCACTACTAGGCCACTTCAAATGCTACACTTAGACTTATTTGGACCAAACCCAATTCAGAGTTTAGGAGGAAAATCATACGCTTTTGTCATAATTGATGACTTTTCAAGATACACATGGGTACTATTCTAGGGATACAAAGATGAAGCATGTGAAAAATTTATAAACCTGTGCAAGAAAGTCCAAAATGAAAAGGGATACACAATTACTAAAATTCGAAGTGATAGGGGTAGAGAATTTAAAAATCAAGGCATGGAAGACTATTGTAATTCATTAGGAATTGCCCATAATTTTTCAGTTCGTAGAACACCACAACAGAATGGTGTAGTTGAAAGGAAGAATAGGTCTATACAAGAAATGGCCAGAACTATGCTTTACGACCATAAATTACCTAAATACTTCTGGACCGAGGCAGTGAATACCGCTTGCTATGTGCTAAATAGAATTCTGATTAGACCATCACTTAATAAGATTCCTTACGAATTATGGAATGGTCATAGACCAAACATATCATATTTTCATGTCTTTGGTTGTAAGTGTTTTGTGCTTAGAGACAATGAGCATCTAGGAAAGTTTGATGTGAAATTAGATGAAAGAATCTTCCTAGGGAATGCTTTGGATAGTAAAGCCTATAAAGTAAATAACAAACGAACATTTACGGTCATAGAATTTATTCAGTAGTGTTCGATGAGTCAAATCCCTACTCCAAAAGAACTGATGAAGATGAAATTGAATTAAACAAGGAACTAGAAGAACTACCAATTGAGAATGATTCAAAAAAGAAAAATGAACTTAAAGAACCATCCATTGAAATTGATCAAACTACAAATGAGGTTAATGAACCACCTAGAGAATGGAAATACATAAAGTATCATCCCATAGATCAAATAAAGGGTGAACCTACATGGAGTAGCCACTCGCTCCTCCCTTAGGAATATGGTTAGTTATTTTGCATTTCTTTCTCAAGAAAAACCTAAGAATGTGAGTGAAGCTATAGAGGATGAATCTTGAGTGTTGTCCATGCAAGAAGAATTAAATCAATTTGAAAGAAACAAAGTATGGGCTTTAGTTCGCAGACCAGAGGATAAGTCAATCATAGGGACCAAATGGATATATAAGAATAAGAAAGATGAACATGGAGTAGTTGTGAGAAATAAAGATAGATTAGTAGCTCAGGGATATAATCAAGAAGAAGGTATAAATTTTGAAGAAACATTTGCCCCTGTAGCTAGGATGGAAGCCATACGAATGCTTTTAGCATATACAGCTTTTAAGGATTTCAAGTTATATCAAATGGACATCAAAAGAGCATTTTTAAATGGCTACATAAATGAAGAAGTGTATGTAGAACAACCCCCAGGCTTTGAAAACCATAAGAATCTAGATCATATGTATAGACTGACGAAAGCCTTGTACGATTTAAAGCAAACTCCTAGAGCTTGGTATGAAAGGCTAAGCGGTTTTCTATTAGAAAATGGATTTATTAGAGGAAAGATAGATACAACCCTGTTCATCAATTCTAAGAAATATGATATTCTCCTAGTACAAGTATATGTAGATGACATCATATTTGGCGCTACAGATAAAGAATTATGTAATGAATTTGCCAATACCATGCAAAATGAATTTGAGATGAGCATGATGGGTGAACTAAATTTCTTCCTAGGACTTCAGATCAAACAAGAAAATCATGGAATATTCATAAATCAATCAAAGTATATTAGAGACTTACTCAAAAAGTTTAATACAGAAGACAGAAAAATACTAGGTACACCTATGAGCGCTTCATTGAAATTAGACAAAGATGAACAAGGTATACCAGTAGACGTCAAGCTATATCGTGGAATGATAGGTAGCTTGTTATACCTGACTGCCAGTAGACCAGATATAATGTTTAGCATATGTTTGTGCACAAGATTTCAGTTTGCACCAAAAGAATCTCATTTGCTAGCTGTTAAACGGATACTTAGATATTTGATAGGAACTGTGGACATTGGATTATGGTATCCTAAATACACATCCTTTGAGATTATTAGTTATTCAGATGCTGATTTTGTGGGTAGCAAAGCGGATAGGAAGAGCACTAGTGGTACTTGTCATTTCTTAGGACACTCATTGGTCTCTTGGTTTTCCAAGAAACAAAATTCAGTTGCTTTTTCCACAGCTGAGGCTGAATACATAGCGGCAGGTAGTTGTTGTGCTCAAACGCTTTACATGAAACAACAACTAAAGAATTTTGGATTAAGTTATGAAACAACCCTATAAGATGCGATAATACGAGTGCAATAAATATCTTTAAAAATCCCATATTACATTCACGAACTATGCAAATAGACATACGACATCACTTTCTTCGTGATCATGTACAAAAAGGGGATGTAACACTAGAATTTGTATGCACGGATGAACAATGGGCAGATATATTCACGAAACCACTTGCAGAGGATAGGTTTATCCAAATTAGGCGTGAATTAGGTCTCACGCATAGTCGAGAGGTTGCTTAGAATCATGTTAGATGATATAATTCAGGGGGAGCAACATCATTTACGATATAATCACTTGGTATTGCATTAATAAAAAATTGGACACATTCAAAACCTTAAGATCTCTAAGGGGAGAAGAACATAAGGGCGCGTCTACTCATGTTTTATTTGTTTACACCTTTTTGTTGAAGTCAAAAGGGGGAGAAAATTTGGAAGCAAAAATAATAAAATGGAAGCAAAGAATGTTGCTAAAATTAATTGCAAAAGGGAGATATGTAAAGGGGGAAAAACAGTTGGTTGATGTCATAGTTGAAATATCATGAGCATATTTGTTATGAGCATATTTCATAATTCATTTGGATTTAGACTAAACACCTTGTGTATGAACATGAGCATATTGTCATTCATTGATTAGTTGATGCATTAATTGAGGGGGAGCCATGTTAGGTGTAACCCATTATATATTTTTGCTTGTGCATTTGTCATCATCAAAAGGGGGGAGAGTGTTGACTGTACGAGTCCAATCCGTTTTTGATAATGACAAATCACTTGGTATTTGATTTGTGCATTGAGTTTGTGAACAAAAACAATATTAAGCATGCATGGAAAGATAACGAGTCATGGAAGTCTTCAAGTAAAGCTTATAAATCTTGGCAAGATCCATGGAACTCAAAGAGTACGAGAATCAAGATACAAGCAGCAAATTTCAAGAACATCTTGGGAATGAGTACTTAGAACTCTTGTACTTACATTATCATATGATTTAATTTGAGGCTCAACAAAACTTAGAATGATTTTAGGATTCATGCATTTCATGTACATCATTAGGGAACTTCCATGGACTTATAAATGTGTTTAAAATCATGAAAATTTGTTTTATAAAAGACCCAAGAAAAGGAGCAAAGCAGAATTTTTAAACTAGAAAAGAAAATTTGAGAAAAGGGGACTTCGGTAGTCTGAACTCAACTTCAGTCGCTTGAAGAATTTCTTCGGTTGCCTGAAGATTAAGTTCGATAGCCCGAAGAATTAATGAGAAACACAGAACCTAGCAGAGGCACTTCAGTCACCTGAACTGAGGACCTCAGGCGCCTGAACTTGCCACTTTAGGAGCCTGAACCCCACTTCGGTTGCCTGAAGTCGCGGGAAAGTTTAAAAATCAGATTTTTATTAAAAGGACTCGGGAGCTTTTTCTTTGATCCTATGGTAGAGATCAATTCTAAGGGTAAGACACTATATATACTGAATATCTAAACCCTAGAACAGAGGTTAGACACACAAGAAAGAAGAAAACACACATTGTTGAAAGAACATTGAAAATTTGCTCCTATTGCTATACGATTGCCTACACTTCAATCTCTAATCTTCGAGCTTGGGGAAATCAATTCAGATTCTCAAAAGGAACTTGTTTACTCAACTATACTTCAATCTAGTATTGAGGTTTGATCTTTCAAGTTTTTATTCTTAAGAACTTCTCATCTCATTACGTGTTCTTGATTATTGTTAGAAAAGTTTTGATCCTGAGTGTGCATATAGGTATAAAAATTGATTTTTGAAAAGATCATTACTTGAGAAAGTTTGTTAGCTCGGTTGATTGGTTTTTGATTCAAGAGTATATAAATATACATATATATTGTTCATAGAGCTGATTATTGAAAAACCTATTTTGATTAAAAGATTGATCTTGAAAGTGCCTATACATATACATAGTTATTCTAAACAAGATCATTACTTGATTTAGATAGTGTGATTGATTGAAAGGTTTATTCAAGTGTGTGTTTTCTAAAGGAACTATATTCTAGATATATTAACGCTTGAATAAATATCCTTGGTACTTATAACTATATATTCTATTGAGGGATATTTTCTGAAAAACAATATACTCAGTTTGTGATTGAATACTTGAAAGAAAACTTTGTGATTTTGGTTGATTTAATATTCAAGACAAAGTTTTTATTAATAAGTTCACATCAAACATATTTGTGAATTTTTGTAAAGTGAACCAAGAACCCTAGTATACTCCAACGCATTTTAAATATATCTCTACTTAAGAGTTTTGGTTAAATAGGGATTTGTGTGTTGAAGCATATCATACATAAAACGATTGTATTGTTTTCATACATTCATGAGCTTCAAGTTATATCATATGTTAATGTATTAGGAAATTGAATTGTACTCACAAGTTTTTGTTAGAAGCATTGTTTTGAGTGTTGTTTTTCAGATTCTATTGTATACACGGTTCGGTGTGTGAACCGGTGTGTGAGGAGAGAGTTGTATCTCTTGTAAGCAGCGGAGTAGGAGGGAGCTATGCCTCTTGTAAGCAGCGGATTGTAAGGGAAGCTCCGTCCCAATTTAAGGAGCAGGGATTTAGTGAATCCTTGAGTGGTTGCTTAAGGCGAGGACCTATGCCGAGACGGCTGAACCTCGTAAAACTGTGTTTGTCTTCTCTCTTCCCTGTACTCTTATTTTCAGCACTACATTTATATTGTGTATATTGCATGCATAGGTTGGATAGTCTTACACATAATAAATTGAGTAACAATAATTTATTGGTAAATATATAAGAAGGGTTTAAACGGTAAATAAGTGTCAAAGAATTTTTAATACCCAATTCACCCCCCCTCCTGGGATTACACCTTATTCAACACCGGTTGCCTTCACCGAAGAGATCAACCACCGGAAGCCTTCCAGCCTTCAAGTAGGTATGTTTGATTTGACGAATTTGATGTCATTTTTGTATATGGAAAAATTTCAGTTGGGGCTAAAACACATTGGAAAAATTGTTAAGTTTTGCAAGTAAATGTTAGTTTGCTTCAATGCCTGCAAAGATGTTAATTGCATTTTTATTTTTATTTTTTTTGCTTCTGTTTTTCCATTTCTTCATTTATTTTGACTTTTTAGAGGTTCTTTCTATGTTTAAATTTCAGGAGTTATAACTCTTTGCTAAGTTCTAGTGTTAAGTTTATCGAATTTTTGGCTTGATTGTTGAAATGAGATTTAAAAATTGTGTTGGACGAAAAAGAAGTTGAAATTGCAAAACTAATCTAGAAATAAATTCTTTTTATAATGCAGGTTTTTGCGTAAAGATGTAAATAGTGTTTATTTTCCATGAATTTGTTTTGTTCTTTTCTAGGTTTAATTTGATGATGTCTGAGCACTAATATTATTTGTTTTGTTCTTTTCTAGATTAACAATAATTAATGTTGCTGTGATATCATATCGAGATTAGCAATAATATATGATGCTATGATTTTGCATCATGATTCATGACCAAGTAATAGCACATTAAAGCTCTTCCATGGAACCATCTTAGGCTGGTTGTGCTACTTTTATGTTTTCCCTAGCATTCATTTTCTTTTAGTATTTGAGATTGCATTGCCCTTTTTATTTGTTATTGGATTGTGTTTAACAGGTTATGCCACTTTACTCCTTTTTCCTTGGCCTATTTTTTTTTTTTTTCCCTTTTTTCCTTTTATCTTGTGAAATTCCCTGACATTCTTTAACTTGTTATTGATTTGACTTTTGAAGTGGTGAATTTCATAGCCATCCTTTTATTCATAAGACTAAGAACCAAAAATATAACACACTATTTTAAAATGAATAAACATTAGCAGGTAATTCATTTGCTACAAAATGCATAAGGTGGTTTAAAGTATATAATAACTAGAAAGAATATGGTCTTTTAGGAAATATAAATGATACATTGACCGTGTAATAGAGTTAGAAAAAATTAAGGACAACAATAGAAAAAATAATTTGTTCGTGAAAAAAATAGCTTTTAGGTTTTCAATTTTTAATTTTGTAACTTCTAAAAAACTAAAAGTTGATTTTTAGAAACTAAAAAAACTATACCAAAATTAGACCTACCTTTATCTTTTAAAAAGGACAAGACAAAAGAGGGGCATCAAACTCATCCTAAACAGCTTAAATTTTTACCGTATTATTTATGAATTAATATATTATAATCATATATATATATATATATATATATTAAAATGAAACGCTCACATGAACAAGTAACTAATAATTTTACTTGGTTTAGTAAATGAGTTTTAAAATTAAATTTATGTTGAACTTTTTTAATAAGTAGGTGTGAATATTTTCTCCTAATTTTATTGTTAAGTTTGCCCCTTTGAAAAAAAAATTGTTTTGAACTTAAATTGTAGGATTTCCTCTTTACTATCTAATGCCTTCACGAAGGGAGCCTTGGGCAGCCTCAAAGCTGTAGAGGGTTCAGGACCCACCAAGGGGAGAGTCTTCTTCCAAGGGCCGAGCTATACTGAGTAAGTACGGAAGGATTTCAGATGAGACGAGAGCACCAAGGGTGACTCTTGAGGATGTGCTATTGCCCCCGACACGTTCTGCTACTCCACCTAGTAGAGAGCAGTCCTCAAATGTTACCCCAGGGCTTACAGAGGACATGCCCGCTCATTCGGTGCTATTTCATACGATTAGGTCGACCATGCCGTATGATTACGATAATCCACCTCCGGCGAACATTCCTGACCATTTGCTGCCTCAAGCCACACCCATACAGGAAACCACCACCTTCCCCTCTTACCCCTAAAATGCATCGTCTTCTGGAGGAAATGGCGCAGGACCGAGATGCCGCTAGAGCAATAGCCTCATCTTGTTGCTCGTGCAGTTTCGATTCTGATTTGGACTCTGATTAGGATAGAATAGATGCTTGGGATATTTTTATGCGCTTTCTCTTTTGCTTATGTATTGTGCTCATGCACCCTTGTGCTTTTATTTTATTTGTTTTTTTTGTTATTTGTTTTTTATTGCATTCTATTTTACCATGCTTTTGAATGGCTGTACGCGTGCTTCAATGTGTCTATCTACATTGTATTGCCTCTAAAATTAATGAAAATACATGGAGCATTTGATTTCTACCTGTATTTTGGGAGATATTGGAAATGTATTGCTTCTGCTGTTAGGACTTGATTTATCTTTTCTGCAATTTCATAATTGCATAAACATTGAGGTTAGCTGCTCAAATCCTGGTTTGAAAAATTAGCTTCTTTATAGAACCATGTGCTTTGACAACATAGGCAATCATCTCTTCTGATAAAAAAAATCACATTTCTCATCTTCACTTGTCACCCCTTAAATTAGATTGATAATTATTGACAATTAGTTATTGATTATTATCTTACAAGTCTCGGCATCTTAAATTACTCATTTTTTCTTAAACTGGAGTCACTTCTAGTTATTTCTAGAATCTAGCTATTTTTATTTCTACCTTTCATTGCATCTCCATTCACCACTTGGTCATTCCATATCCACAAGTTGCATGCATGAAATTTGTCTATGTGCATGTACACATGTTTGCATACAATGAAACTTCAGGCATCCATCTACCCCATTTAGTGATCTGGATTTTATGAGTTTGTCTACTAAGGAAGGTTAGATAAATTCTATTGGACTTCTATGGACGCTTAAGAATTTCCTAACCTCTAATTTATACCATTAGAGATGTTATTTGGACTTTAGAGGTTTCTTTTTTGTAAGTGTGAACATTCTTGGATTTGTTTAAATTAGGAATGTGAACAATTTGCCATTGCATATCTATTTAGGCTTATAATTGAAAATCAAAAAGACTTAACTAAGAACAACAATCTTCAGTGTATAGTGAAAGGTCAAGAACTAAATGTTATACGAAGTAAAATGCCAAATTAATTACTGTCATTTCATGTATTCATTGAAGATTAGACCCGTCCAAAAATTGTTACTATACATTCATACCTAATCGTACATGTGAGACAAATCAATTGGTATGTTTCAATTGATTAATAGTCATACTATGTTGACTAATAATCACTTCAACATGTTAATTATTTTTTTCACTTACGATTAGTAATGTTTGTATTTCAATCATTCTTGGATTGTCTAATTGTCATTATATATTTCGAGCACATCTCTACTTGTGTTCTCTGGTTGCATAGTGGGGCGTCGTGACAATTTGTTAGTGATGAAAAACTAGCAGCATGTTCACTTCCCCCATCTCATGTACTTGGAGAGACATGGGGAGATGCTGCCGAAATTTATAACAACTACTACGAAGGAATTTGAGCGATTGATCACAATGTAAATGCAACATTCCTGAATGTGATAGGATCCGTACCCTTTAGAGTATGATGGTTGATTATAGGATTCACGATGCATGCGTTATAAACATTATGAGAATGTAATGAACACCATTTACTTGAACATGTTATAGGGTAATTAATAAACATGGACAAGAGTTGGATGAACGCTTGGGGTAGGTTTTTTCCAGAATACGTGAAAAGGGATACATGATTTCAAAGAGTTCGCGCATCCTCGTGCAGACAAAGCCGGTAGAATAAGGTGTCCTCGCAAGAAATTCCAGAACATAACAATCAAACACATTGATTTTTTCCATTCACATTTATTAGACTCTGGAATGGAGAAAAGGTACACAACATGAGTGTTCCACGGTGAAGATTACGCAGTTAAGAGCGATGATGATAACGATGAAGATGAGGGGGCAAATATAGTAGGTGGTGATGCCTGTTCGGAAGGGGTAATTGAAATGTTAGGTGACTTGCAAAGAGGGATTGCAATGGACACAGGTGATGTGCCTGTGTTGCGTACTGGTGATGAATCTATTTCAGCAGGTATCGTACCTTCCGATGCTAGTACGTTGAATCGACTTGGTAAACAAATTGCTAATCTCATAAGGGATGCACGGGTGCCCCAATGTAATTACCCAAAGAGTAATAGTATTTAAATAATGATTAAGAGGGTGGAAAATGGAAACAAGAAGAGAAGGAGGCAGTAGGCCTCGTCGAAGAGGTGACATGTCTCGTCGACGAGGAAATGCCGAGAGAGATTTTTGGCAGTCTAAATTTCGTCGATGAGGAGTGGGTTTCATCGACAACATTTTTAAAGGACTCGTCGACGAGATGACATGGCTCGTCGATGAATCCAGCCCTATAAATAGTGAAAACTCGGATTTTTTGATGAAATTTAGCGCAAGAACTCCCTCTCTCTCCTCCCTTTGGCTCCCTCTCCTTCTTTCTTCGATTTCGAGCCGGATTTACGCCAGTTTGACGATCTAAAGTCACTACGACGCTCCTGGAGAAGTTCTCTCCATATCTGCTGGAGCGGATCATCAGTAGAGCTGAGTTGAAATTTGTCCCTAAGTTGAGGTAAGACTTTTTATGCAAAATTTGTTCTTACCATAGTTGTAGGAAATGATATTTACAAAGAAATACTGATGTTTAATTCTGGGGGTTATCGTTTTTAGGGCATTAATCAAGAAACCCTATGGGTGTTAGACCAAGATTTTTAGGGGCTTTCTCAGTAGTCAAGTAAGGGAATAAACTAAAGTAGTTATTTTCCATGCAAATTATTATTATGTATGAGTAAATTTATTTTCAGGAAAGCATGTATTATATATGTATATTACAAAGGAAATGCACGTCTGGGAAAACACTGCTATTATGTTGAAATGTATATATATATATATATATATATATATATATATGAGATGCTAGAAATTATGATTTTTAGAATATAATGTATGGCTTTATACAGAAAATGTGTGGCATGAATATTACTTTACGTGAAATGTATTACGATATGACTTTGTTACGAATGAAGCATATTTTCAGGAATATGAAATGTTACAGTACAAGCGATGTTGAAAATACATGATAATTGATTTATTGTCAGAATGATATATATGAAATGATTTTAGAGCAAGGCCGTATAAATATATGAAATGATTTCGGCACGAGGCCATATGTATGAAATGATTTTCGGCGCGAGGCCGTATTTATGAAATGTTCGGCGCGAGGCCGTAATTATAAATGATGAAAAATGCTATAATATCATGTATTATATGTTATCGGAACCCGAATGTTAGTTTAGTTCAGTTCAGGAGCATGGTACCGTAATTTATAGATCAGATATCTATGATCAGATTGGTGCTAACCACCCCACGAGGGGGTGGGAGATGGATAGTCGATGTGGCTTTCAGTAGAGTATAGACGTCCACTTGGAAGTCCGGACCAGGGTGTGGTGGGCCCATCATACTTACAGACATTTTTGACTTGGCAGTGGTCGGCTAGCCATTGTCGAGTCTCGCCTTCAAGCTGCACAACCCGTCATGGGGGGTAAAACATAACATCAGCTAGCCATTCATCCTGAGTATGTTTTTAGTATTATTAGATATATCAAACGATTTATGAATGATATGAGTTACTAGAAAAATATGAAAGTATATGATGATTCAGTATGTTATGACGAATGTTACAGATATATGAAATGTATTGTATATGTATAACTGCATTATATATTCATGTTGTCACACAACTGCATTTAGTTTATTTTCCCTTACTGAGATGTGTCTCACCCCTGAACTTAATTAATTTTTTTCAAGAGACCCTGAGAGACCGGCGGGTCGTGGCCGCCGTTGAGTGAGTTGAGCTTCCCTGCTAGAAGGGTAAGCTTTGATCCAGGATCAGGAGATTTTTGGATCCTAGGTCTATTTTGATGTTTTGGAGATTGTATTCAAATACTGTATTTTGGGAATGTAGTAGACTTTGGTATTATGTAATTAATGGTTTGATAAATGTAATTTATTTTTACTGCTGCTTAGGTTTTCGCTGTTTATCTCAGGCTATCCCCGCTACCCACGGGTTTGGATTAACGTTATTATTATTTATGTTTATTATGTGATAAGTTAAGCAGGTCGTTACACCCTATATCCAAACTGTAAAAAGTTATCAAAATTAGAGTTTCTGATAAAGTTGTTTCATGCAAGGACAATGCATAAGTTATCTTAGAGCGCATTCAACATGCATTTAAGCCTCATTAAGGTAGTATTGCCTGATGGTGAAACACTTCCCAAGTATTTTTATGAGGCGAAGACATGCATGCGTGAATTGGGTCTCGGTTACACTCTAATACATGTGTGTAGGTATGATTGTGCACTCTTTTATGATGAACATGAAAATGCGAACAAGTGCCCAGAATGTGGTGAACTAAGGTATACAACTAATCAGAAGAAGGGTAAAAGATCCCCAAAAAAGTTTTGCGATATTGTCCATTAATGCTGCAACGATTGTATATGTGCAAAAAGACTGCTACAGATATGAGATGACATCAAGAGAAACGTCCTCAAGATGGAAACACCCTTAGCTATCCAGTGGATTTCGAATTTTGGGCCGATTTTGATCAAATGCATCCGTAGTTTGCTAGTGATCCTCGCAACATCAAACTTGGCCTTACTTCATATGGGTTCAATCTTTTCGGTAACATGAACAACCCGTATAGCATGTGGCCAGTTATGATGATGCCATACAATATGCCACCATGACGATGTATGAAAGACCTTTCATTTATATGTCTTTGTTCATTCTCGAACCGAGGGCACCTAATAATGATATTGATGTTTACCTGCGTCCGTTAATTGCCGAGTTTAATGAATTATGGGAAAAAGGAGTGGAGACATTCGATTTGAAAACCGGGACAACATTTTGGATGCATGCTGCAGTCTTGTGGGCAATTAATGATTTACCCACTTATGGCAACCTCTCAGGTTGGAGCACAAAAGGTTACTTAGCATGCCCAGTATGTAATAAGGATGCTTGGTCCTTATCCTTGAAGCATGGCCGCAAGTTATGCTTTATGTGTCATCATCGTTTTCTACGAACTGGACATCCTTGGAGGACTCGTGGCATCATAAGCTTCAATGTAAAACCTGAACGAAGGTCGCAACCAAAGAGACTAAGTGGGGAAGAGATATTAAACCAGTTAAGGTTGATCGGAGATGTGAAATTTGGGAAACCACCGACCAGTAGAAAAAGAAAACGTGCTGAGTGGGAGTTGAATTGGACAAAGAGAAGCATCTTCTTCGAGTTGCCATACTGGAAAGAACTTCTACTACGCCATAACTTGGATGTCAAGCACATCAAAAAGAACATTTGTGAGAATGTCATTGGTACATTGCTTGATATAAATGGGAAGATAAAGGACACCGCAAATGCTCATCGGGATATGAAAGATATGGGAATGCGGCCTGATTTGCACCTGTTTCGTGATGGGGACAAAATTCTCATGCCATCAGCTTGTTACACATTTTCGAAGGATGAGAAGAATAAATTCTTCGAATGGTTGAAATCAGTGAAGTTCTCCAATGGATATGCATCGAACATAGCTTGATGCATAAACACGAATGAAGGGAAGATGCTAGGAATGAAAAGTCATGATTGTCACGTCCTTCTACAACAAGTTCTACCCATTTTCCTTCATGGACACTTGACTGAAGATGTTCGCTCAGTGCTGATTGAGCTGGGAATCTTTTTTTGACAATTATGCTCCAAAAAATTGAGTATAAACATACTTGAACAATTAGAGGATGACATTGTGATCATACTATAAAAGTTGGAGAAAATATTTTCACCAGCATTTTTTGATGTGATGGTCCACCTAATCGTCTATTTACCAAGGGAGGCCATAATTGGAGGACCGGTTCAATATCGTTGGATGTATCCTATTGAGAGGTAAATTATAAAGTCATTGTATAATGGTCACGTGATTTTCTTGTTTTTATTTTCCTTTTCTTTATTATGTCTACAAGTCTATAATGTTATGTAAAATGCATAGGTTCTTGTCCACTTTGAAGAGGTACGTGCGCAATAAGGCACGGCCAGAAGGTTCAATCATCAAGACATACATTGACAGTGAATGTATTGCATTTTTCTCAATGTATCTACATGATATTGACACAATGTTCACTCGTGAGGAGCAAAATGTAGATGTTCATGCTATTAATGTTGAAGATAAAGAACCTAGGAGTTCTATATTTCAAGAAAATGTTCGGCCTCTCGTTGCACAAGTTTACGATTTCATTGATATGGATGACCTACAAAAGGCTCATTTTTACGTTCTCAATAATTGTGATGAAACTGTTCCATATATCGAATACGTGGTTCCAAACTACTTACTTTGCATTGTATTTACATATGCATAATTATATACTTAGTTGACATTAACATGTACTACTGTTGCATATAGCGAACATAAAGCTGAACTCATAGCCCAAAATGAACGGAATGTTGATGAAAGACATAAGAAAGAATTTATCAATTGGTTTGGGAGTCGTGTAAACAATTGGTTTGGGAGTCATGTAAGTAAAAAATACTGCTTGAGTGAGAAGCAATGTATGTTTCACTATTGATGGTTTATTCTTATAAACTCCTATTTATTTAATAGATGAAAGTCATGTATTATAATAAGGAACCAACGACAAGTAAAGATTTGTATGTGTTGGCATATGGCCCCAATCAACGAGTTAACCACTACAACGGTTGCATTGTCAACGAGTTACGATTTCATACAAAGTCCTTCAAACTGTAGAGAAGAACCCAAAATTGTGGGGTTGCGGTGCTAGGTACAGAAGAAAATGAATAAATTTACTACTTTGGTGTGTTAGACGACATTATAGAGCTTAGCTATGGAGCCAAGAAACTCGTCCACCTGTTCAAGTGTATTTGGTGGGACATCGGCAATAAAAATACTAGGATAAACACTGATGCCTACTTTACCAGTGTTAATTTTAGCAAGACCTAGTATCAAAATGACATTTTCATGCTTGCGACACAGACAGAACAAGTGTTTTACCTTAAAGACACCAAATTGAAGGGTGAATGGCATGTGGCCTAAAAGATTCCTCCCTAAAGTTTGTACGATATTACAGAAGTTGCAGATGGGGAGATGAGTGCCAATGAGACTACATTCTAAGAAGATGAGTCATCTATTAGTGCAACAGCGCAATATGCTTTAAATGTTGTCAAAGAAGGTGCCGATCCTATACCATTGCATAGGGATGGTGCCACGGCAGAACACGTAGGGACTGATGACATTACAATTGAACCTTCTGTAGACGTTCACTTTATTGATGATGAAGAAAATAATGGGGAAGATGAAACAGGTGTCGAGTATTGTACTGAAGAGGAAAACACTTTAGAAAGTGAGAATGATACCGATATTGAGGACGTATAGGGGGGTAAGCATGTTATGTTTGTCACTATATATCAGATATGTGTAAATAACTTAAAATATATGTATTATGCATCCATCTAATATTCGTACTTCTTATATTTACTTGTCTAATAATTTGCAAATATGGCACTAGGAGGTCGACGTTGGAAACTTCCTTTCAGGCACACGACTACATTGCATAAGGATGATCTGACATCCTCGAGACCGGAGGAGCCCGTCGGTCCTGATGTAACAGCACCATTGTTTGAGCCATCGGCACCTCGGCAAGGCATGGATACCACTCATACGACTGATACGCAAGGTGAGTTGCCAACCGTGATGAGCAGTGTTGGTATGGATACGATTAATTTATTTACATTTCAACTATTGATGTTAATTATTCACGTGTATGACTATAATGATGTTCTTAATTTAACTCTGCTTTTAGCATCTACATCCATGGTCAGGTCAGGTTGTGGTGCAGCGAAAAACATGTCACTGAAGAAGCACCTGGATAGGAAAAAGCAATTGATTCAGATTGATATTCCTCTAGGATACACCGCCCTGCTGAACGATTGGTGCACCGCATGGATGAAGGAGCTCGGCATTATATGCCGACAGTATGCTCCAGTCACGGCCTTCAGTTGGCCACAGGTGACTCAGGAGCAGCGCATGGTTCTTTACATGCGCATTTTGGTAAATATTCCCAAACCCTATAAAGTTCTTTTAACTTAAATGTTTTTTTTACTTTTGATATACTAGCCAATTAACAACTTTCTAACATTATAATTGTATTACCTATATATGCAGGAGGAGTTCGATATGGACATCCTCGAGGATGACCATGTAAGGAGGGCGGTTGATGTCCAATTGTACAATAAATTTAAGAGCTATCGCTCGAAAATGTATCGCTCGAAAATGTGCGAGCATTTTCGAGCGATAGGAGGTAAAGTAGATGTGCGGCCATACGATAAGATATCTCAAAAGGATTGGGAGGTGGTGTGTCGCCATTTTTGCGACCCACATTATTAGGTGATGTTTTTTTATTATAAGCACTAATTTTTCACAATGATGTTGCTAATAAATCGTCATTACATCTTCCTTGTAGGCCATATGTCAAACAAATGCTGCAAACCGCAGCAAACTCCCTACGACGCATTGCGGTGGATTGAGGTTATTCGTAAATCATCGATAGGTAATTACTATATATAAAACTATCTGACCATTACATGACATAATACTAATGATGTCTTATATGATAATGTAGCGTGATCCCGGTACTGACGTAGAGGAGCCGCTGCTGGATCTTTATTAGAGAACACACCAACGGCAATCGGGGGAGTGGTGCGAGGGAGCGTAGGACAGACATGTAAGTGAAACAAAAGATTTAGTTTATTACTTGATTCGAAACATCAAAGTTGTAGTCTTACTTATTCCTTTTTATCATTTTCATGACTGAATTTAGGCACGGATGGTCGAGCTAAGGGATGCACCTGTTTTAGAGGGGAGTCAGCACATGACAGATTTCGAGATCACTTCCCAAGTGCTTGGGCAATGAGCAGGGGGCTGGGTGAAAGGTCTTGGAAGTGGATACATCACCCCAACAACATCATCATCCATGGATGTGGTGACTCGTGCAGACATGGAACGAGGGCGTTGAGAGGCCGAGTATAGTGAGCAGGAGATGGCTCGACGGATGCAGATGGTGGAAATAGAGAACGCGTAATTGAAAGACACGGTCTCCAGCTTTCAAACCCAGCTGCAAGCCATGATGGATAGGCAAGCGCATTTCAAGGAAATGATGCGACAATCTCGACCAAATGATGTGGGTGGCTCCTCTGATTAGAAGGTATGTATGGTACTTATAGCTTAACATAGTACTTGTGCAAAAGTATTTTATGATTTTGTTTGTGTTATAATATATCAAAATTTTCAATGATTAACGAATACTCATACTAGCTCCTCTAAAGAGCTTTATACGTTATTCTAACTTGGACACTAAAAACCATTAAGCTGAGTGTTAGGGGGTGACAGTAATGGGATAAATTGTTTTTTTTTTTTTTTTTCGGGGGGGGGGGGCGGCCCGGAGATAGCATTACATGTATTCTCTAGAAAAAGTACAAATTCAGGGAAGAACTAAAGTCTCATATTTGGGGCAATTTTTATATTATGTAGTTATCGATAGTTTCATGAATAGTGCAAAAAATTAATATTACAAACAGATATGACTTGAGAATAATAATATTTTTTTATCTTTCTTGTTTCAAAAAGTTCCATTAGTGTTGTACTTTTTGGATGCATCATCCTTGTGAACAGACCGTCCTTGTGGATGTGCCTATGCATCCTCTCTGCGGATTGAACCTCCTTTTGGATGCGTCCTCCTTATGGATGCATTTTCGTTTTCGATGTGGCTTCCTTTTGAACGGACCGCCATTTTGGATGTGTGCTCCTTCTAAATGCATCCTCCTTATGGATCCATCCTGCTTCTGGATGTTGTCATTTCTAATTACTTGATATAGTTGCATAATGCATACATGTTTTTTTTTTTTATTATTATTATCATAGTTGTATATCTTGTTCAGTTGGGAAATTTTCATATGATAGATATTCATCTTGTACGGATAATAGCTTTACGTGCTATTTATATTCTGAATTTAATGGATATATGTACTACTGTTGTGAATTGTTGATTGCTACATGATTGCATGCTAGTCTAGAATGCCTCTTGCAAAGCGGATGCAGTTGATGTGTATTGCATGCTGGTAGTGGATATAGATTCTCGTGTGCCTTGAACTTCTTATAAATGACTTATTTCAACCTATCAGGTATAGGTTTTATGGAAAAATGTCCAATTTACTGACGACATGTTGCCGAAATTTCATTAAAATTTTTTCCAAAAAAAAAAAACCATATACAATGATAATTATGATAAAATGAACGTTAAAATATTTTTGAAAGGATGAGTGAAAGTTATGAATCATAAGAAATGAAGCAATGTAGGCTTAACTCATTTAAAGAAGCATTCATTTATATGTTTTTGGTCCGATAAGCCTAAAGCATTCATTGTCGAGCCTAAATCATTGAAAATATTAGAAACATTTGGCTAAGGATTTGAAATTTTGAAAAAGGCATAAGTTGAATATATACATAACTCAGATGGAGCATCATCTTCATAATTATTTAAATTAAATGCTCTCATCATCTCATAACGTTCATGTCCAAATGCCTAAATGAATAACAATACTACACTGAACTCAGTACCATCCACTGTTCTCTGCTATTTATATTATGAATTTTATGGATACATAAACTACTGTTGTGAATTGTTGATTGCTACATGATTGCATGCTAGTTTAGAATGCCTCCTGCATGACCGATGCAGTTGATGTGTATTGCATGCTGGTAGTGGATATAGGTTGTCGTGTGCCTTGAACTTCTTATAAATGATTTATTTGAACCTATAGGAAAATGTCCAATTTACAGACAGCATGCTGTCGAAATTTCGTTAAAATTTTCCTAAAAAAAAAATCATGTACAACAATAATTATGATAAAATGAATGTTAAAGTAATAACGATTAGATTGACATCTCCATCAGTCCTAATTAAAATATTGCGTAGATAAGGTCAAATTCTAAGTTGGATTCGTCTAACAAGTGGACAGGTAAATGTAATCTGTATATATTTCAATGATTTTATTTGTATTTATTTAGTTTTACATTTTAATTGAGAGGAAAAAGTCTAGTGTCACGGCAAGAGAGTAGTTGAAGCAGGTGGGATGCACTCTACTTGCTATATATATATATATACTCTTCTTATACCATGTGTGCCAATGATGGTTACAACCTGTGCATTATAACCTTACTCTTGTTTATATGTATATTACAAAAGATTGGAGTCATTCTAAGCATTTTCTTTGCAACGAAATTACTAGCAAACTTTATATGTATGTTATTTTGTATGTATATATATAAATATGCACGTGTGGATTATCATTTTGTCCTAAATTAGGAGTAACTTATCTTTCATTTCCTTTCATTTTTCTCAATTTCCTTCAAAACTTTTCAAAATGCATCTATCTAAAAGGAGGAACATGTAATGAAACATGACTCCTATTTTAAGTCCTCTCCTATTTTAAGTCATATACACATTTTCCCTTCTATTCAACTTATCTGATTTCTCCAAAATTTGTTTTATTTTTTAGGATGACAAACTGATTAAGAAGAATACAAATTAAATGATTAATTAATGAAATTTTTAAAGACATAATTAAAACCTGCTCTCGTAAGCACCTAAGCTTATCAAAAGGGCAATAGAGGACTCAAATATTAGACATAAATTTATTTAATTGGAGATTAGGGTAAAAGCAGGACAGACTAACCTTATGTCCTAAAAAAGTAATTAACTATTTGAAAGGTCCTAAACACCATCATAGAAAAAAATTATAAAATAATTTTCATGACTAAACCTGATTAGCAAAGACTTTAAACACTAAAAAAAAAGATAAAAATAACCTCCATAACTAAAGGTGTCTCAATCTTAAGATAATAATTACACGTATGGTTAATGAACATTAACAAAATCTCGGCTGCTAATTCAGCTACTTTGGCATTTTCTATTATTAGTGTTCTCTTTAGTTTTTCTATTGATTTGTTGGCTGCTCACTGTTTTTATTGCCTTGTTGGTTTCCTGTCTTGGGTCTTCCTGCACTTTTGTATCCTCAGCTTTGTTTATTAATGAATTCACTTGGTTTTACCTTTCAAAAAATTAAAAGGTAATTACACATAATATATATAAGTAGTTGCAAGTATAGTTGTGTGTGTATCTTCTCATGACTATTCAAAGACTATTTCATCCCTTCAACTTTATAGGTTACTTTTCAAGTGTGCAACTCAATGGAAATATGTGAACTCAGTGTTTAGCTTTAAATACTGACATTATTTTTTTCATTATTGATATTACTACCGTACAAATTATGTAATATGCATGATTATGAAATCTTTGTGAATTTGTTATATCGTATAATTATTTTCCTGATTATACTAAGCGCCAGCTCTCCTCCATTTGTATACTATTTTTTTTTTAATAACTCTTAATTTGTAGGATTCTCGGCTGTCATAACATCAGTACGATGCCATGCATACATACACTACAGTCGTCAGATGCAACTTTTGACTATTTTTTTATAATTTTTATTATTATTTGAACAAATGGAATCTTTGTATTTTAATTTGAATTTGTACTAGTATTTGTATTTGAATTTTGAATATTTTGAAATAATTTTTGTTATCTAAACTTATGTTATTTCTTTATTTTAATTGAATTTGTATTTAAATTCGAAATTTTGAATGATTTATGAATTTTGTAGTAATTATGGTTTCATTTTATGTATTCAAAAATGTAATTACAAATTTTTATATAAGAATTGAAGATTAAAAAAATTAGTATTAAAGATTTTTTAATTTTTCTAATTATTAGTAAAGGATTCAAATTCATCACTAATAGCATTCTATTAGTGATGAATTTGAATCCTTCACTAATGTCCTTACTATTAGTGACGAATTTATAATTCGTCACTAATACCATACTAATTAGTGACGAATTTGAATCCTTTACTAATACCAGAGTATTAGAGACGAATTTGTAATTCGTCACTAATTAACGAATATGAATCCTTCACTAATGCCCTAGTATTAGTGACGAATTTATAATTCGTCACTAATACCCAACTATTAGTGACAAATTTGAATCCTTCACTAATGCCCTAGTATTAGTGACAAATTTGTAATTCGTCACTAATACCCTTCTATTAGTGACGAATTTGAGTTCAGCTGTTCTAAAATTTATAGTAACGGTATTAGGGTTTTAGTGATGGTTATGATCCGTCACCAATATTCCATTATTAGTGACGAAATATTTAATTCGTCACTAAAAGTTAGTAGTAACGGTATATATAGCAACTATTTCAAAACCGTCACTAATACCTTGATTTTTTGTAGTGAGTTGGGGTGTCAGTGGTTCATGATTCTGTCAATCGAGAAAGGTGCGTTCAATTCAGTATGGTCAACTGAGTGAAGTCAACATGTTGACTTCTGACCGGTTCGATCGATCGAGGCATTTACACTACCAAGGGTTCAATTGACCGAAACCACTTAAAAATGTGCATTTAAGTTCATTTTAGCATCTGTGCTTCATCAACCCAGTGTGAATAAGTATATAGCATCTAAGTCTAAAGGTGATGGTTCCTATGGTCATTTTAAGGCCTCTTGAACTTATGCAACCATCATGCATGTAATGCATTAAATTACAAACCAAATTATAAATTAAATGCAATACAATAAAATTAAATGTCTTCTTCTTGATCTTTTGCTCTTTACTTCATGGAGCATGCCAGGTGTATGTGCATTAATATTTGTCTTGGCCTCAATTTCCCTTAATCCTTAAGCGTATGCTGAAATATGAACATGTTCACAAACTAAATATACACATAAGATACAGATACTTTGTTAGTATCAAAACATGGATCGGACTCAAAAAGCTGACACTTTGAAATACTTGTCATTGCTCTTGAGATTTATTTTCCTCACATTTTATATCTAACTGACTCTAGAGAGTATCTTCTACTCCAACTTCTTGTTTTTCATTTAACCATTATTCATGAGCCTATAATGATACCAATAATTCTCCCACCTTTATTACAGTCAAATCCTTAGATTTCTCAATTGCAGTCACATGCAATATAATATTCATAGCAGATTATAAGAATCCAAAGGATTTTCTTCATAATTTGAAAATCCTTTACCTCTTTGCCATTATAACTTTCATCTAATTGATAATAACTAATGTCAGCAAAAGTAATAAGAAATCAATTATGACTTCTCCATTTATAAAAGTTCATACTGTCCTTGTAGAATCTTGAACTACACCTTTTTAGTTATTTCAACATCATGATATAACTTTAATATTGCATGTCTCCTTCAGAATTTTTGTGTGAGCAACCTTCTCAAAATTTGATGGATGAATTGCCTGAAAATTATAGTATCTCGCCTTTATATTTCTCTTGTGTGGTCGCAATCAACACTGTTTTCTATTCTAGTGTCAAATTTGTTTTATCTTGCAATTCTCTATAACCTTGATCTAAAATATCCTAAATATCCTGAAATTCAAAAAATAATCGCATATGATTTCTCCAATGCTCAAAATTTGTTTTCCATCAAATCTCAGAACTATAGACTGAATTGATGTCATCTTGATTAATAATTCTAACACTAGATGTGGGATCCTTAAAATTATTTTGTAAAAATAAATATTTCATTAGAATAATTTAGAGCAATTCCTTGACTCATACAAAGAATGATCATTAAGAATTATGCAGGCTAATACATAAGACTCCTTAAATACCTAGCGTTTCTTATGCACACCACATTAAATATAGAAACCCATATAATAAATAACTAGAAAATTTGGTTTATTTCCCGTGTATTGCAATTACTCTATTTTATACACTATATATATTATGAATAAATCTATACTATATACAAAAGTATAAATAGAGTAAATCATTTTGTGGCAAGAATATTTTTTTTTCTTTTGAAAGTAATACCAAACATTCCTAATAGAATTAAATTTTATGCTACATATAAAAGTATAAATAATTTGATTATTTTGTGACCAAAAGTATCATAAACTTTTAAAAGAAACATCAATATTGCTAAGAAATAAACTTTTACACCATATATCATTATAAGTTGTGTAAATTATTTCATGAATATATATATATATATATATATATGTGTGTGTGTGTGTGTGTGTGTGTGTATCCTTATCATTTGAAAATAAAATGAAATATTACTAAAAAGGTAAATTTTTAGCATAAAGTAATTCAACTAAAAATAGATAAAATTATTTAAAATGTCCAAAAATTATTGCTTGAACATGAAAAAATTTTCATTTTATTAAAAAAATAAAATAAACTAATATATGTTCTAATAGCATATATGCATATTGATATCTATATCTATATTATGAATTCATAAAACTACAAATAGGTTAAACCTTTTATTTAAAAAATATCCTTATATTTTAAAGGCAAGATAAGTTATTTCTAAAATAAAGTAAATTCGATCAAAATGAGATAAAAATAAATTCATAAAATATATTTTGGATAAATTACATCTTTGAAACTGAAAAAAAAAACTTTATTTGGTTAAAAAATAAAATAAACCAACATTATATATAAATCTAATAGTATATATACATAATTTAGGAATAGTGTAAATCATTTTCTATAAAAATAAAATATATTATTTTTTAAATTTAAGACAGTAATTTCTAGAAAAATAAATTCTATAAAATTAGATAAACTTACATCAGAATTTTTGTTTCAAACAAATTAATATTTGCACCTAAAAATAAATTTAATTAAAAATAAAATAAATATAATAGCATTATGAACACTAAACAAAAGATGTATCCCAAATTAAATAGGTAAATTGCTCGAACATCTTCTAAAATGTCTAACTTTATTTAGATAAATATAATATAATTTTTTAAAAATAAATTTCAGAATTAAGATTATAGACCTACAAGCATTCCAATAATAAATTTTAAAATAAATTTAAAGAACTCCTTAATTGATCATTAAGTAAACAAAAATAAAAAAAAATTATAAATTTTTTTAGGCAGTAAATCAAAGTTTATAATTTTAATAAATTTATTATTGTTTTCATTAGAAGAAGTCACATATTGAAATTTTATACAAAATAAAATAATTAAAATGGGGTATTTTTTTAATTTTTTTCTAAAATGATATGTAAATACTAAAATTTAATATTTTGCACGATTTTTATTATAACTTTCTTATCCTATGATATTTTATATTTAACTTGATTCTTTATCACAATATTAGGTCACATGCATTGTGATTTTGATTTATAATTAAGAACCGATTCGCTACTTTGAACATAACCAATAAAATTCGATCATTAGTTTTAGGTCCAATTCTTTTCTCTTTTGACATAAAACTAGTTTTGCCTTACCTAAAGTACAACCCCATGCTTTCAAAAAGTGGCTCAAATGGTTCAGTCCAATTTGGCTATTCATTTAGGCATCAAATAGAATTCATTAGTGCTTTGAGATATTGATATGATGAATAACCAGTTTACTCAACATTAAGCATAAGGAGTATAAGGATCTAAAAAAAATCTCTTTTCATTTTATAAACTTTAAGGTGTATGAAATTTCATATTTAATTCAATAGATACTGATTAAGGTCAGAGATAGAATGGACCTACGTAAAGATAACATCTCTTCAAAAAACTTTGATAGTGCTTCTAGATCAGTCATAGCACATGGAACCATTTTCTTATCTTTCTATCAAGATAAAATATGGCAGACTAGCTGATATTACTACCAACTAATGAAAAAGCCCAATGCAAAAATGCATGTTGGGTTTTCAAAATAGTTTAAATTATTTTGATAATAATTTAATAATTAGTTTGATATATTTTACCAAGAAGGTCTACTGTTCAAGTCCATATAACCCTAATATAAATAATTTAATATAATAACTAATGACTAATTCATATAACCATAAACTAGAATATATAATTCTAATTAAATGCTATTGAATGTAAAAGTAAAAATCAAATTCAAATACAAGTATAGTTTTCATTCCTCATCATTTTTTCTTGTTTGGAACTCGACAATTGGTTCATCAAAATAAAATCATTCCCATAAACTCGTTCACTAAAATTATACCACATACTTTGTTCACATAGTGCACTGAGAGGTTTAGTATCATACTCTCTTCCATGGTTGATTCTTAATCTTTGATTTTCTTAATTACCATATTTATTTTTCAACTCAGTTTTAAATTTAGGAAAAGTATCTTTAACCTCAATATAAGTTTTACTTTTTTCTTTATTTAAACTAGCAACTAAAGTAGATTTCTCATATTTTAAAAGATGATAATTCACATGTTCTAATGTACCATGACAAACATCCGAAGAATCAACTAAGAAATTAGAAGTACTTACAATAGCCATAAATTCAGTATTAATGATGTTGGTAAAAAAAAAAATGTTAGCTGCAGTAAGTTAAGAAAAATTAAGGGGAAAGAAAAAACACCCGATCATTAAAATTTGAGACGTGTAAAACCACTATCTTTAAAGTTGAATGTGTACCTTTGAAGATGATCACTTCGTGGAAAAGATCACTTGATGTATGGTGAAGCACTCAGCAAAACTTGCTGTATGGATGAACTATTAGGTCATCCTTAAGAGAAGATGAGAGGAAAAAAAAAAAAAACACTAACAGCAGCAACAAAGAGAAAGTATGTATCTCAAGAAGAAGGAGAAAGTAGAAAATTGTTCTGAAGTTGCCGAATGATCGAGCAGGAAAGATCACTGTTCATGCAACATCAAAATCATAACCAAAATTGAAAAATATATAAGGAACATTAAGATGAAAAAAATTTCATCATAAGAAATTTAAAACGACAATAATAAACAGGTCACCACATTTTCATTAATCCTATAAATCGTTGACAGTTATGTATGGACTAGTTCTCCAACATTTTTAATTAAGTAAATTGAATGGGTTAAAAAAGACAATTAAGTAAATTTTTTAATTTCATCTTCATCTCTCTTCATTATCTAGCTTGAATATAAAAATCTAATTCAATGCAAAATGCATGTTAGGACTCATTTACTTGTAAAAAATAATTTTGTTTTTCGTTTGTAGCTTTTTAAAATACAGCAAAAATGTAAATGTCTTCTGATTTTCCAACATTTTTATAGAATAGTGAGGAAATACTTTATATTATTTCTCAATTTTTCTATAAAAATGTTAAAAAAATAATTCTGTCATTTTTTTTTTTTTTTAAATCACGACTAAATAGAGCCATAACTTTTGATATTAAGGCATGAATAGACAGCGTGTGATTTGTATATTTTATTAAAAGCAACAATAACACTTGCCCTAATTCCAATAATTTGATCCTCTAGCAAAAGCATAATATAAAATTATGAAATGTAAATTACATCTATTTTTATATTCCTATTGCATAATATCAATATGCGAAGACTGTTGCAGGTGATTCTCACTGGCGAGTGTGTGTGTACGTGTGTATATCTAGATATTTGTCAAACACAGATACCAACAAAACCAAGCTCCTCTTAGTATGTGTGTGTTTGTGTGTGTGTGTGTGTGTGTGTGTGTGAGAGAGAGAGAGAGAGAGAGAGATCACAAACAATGAAGATCTGGCTTTCATACCTAAGCAAAAAAATTGAATTCGCATGTTTTTCAAAACTACTGTGTTTGCGTGTGAAAGTGATTGCGCGCTTATGAGAGAGAGAGAGAGAGAGAGAGAGAGAGAGAGAGAATGACCACAAACAATGAGTAATGTGGCTTTCATAGAGAAATCGCAAATAAGGGATGTATTTCTGGAAACATGAGTGTGAGTGTGTGGAAGGAGATCAGAAATCATAATAATCAGAAATTAGCTTTCTTACCAGAATTAAAGTAGGGTTGAAATGTTTCTCGAAACACCTGTTTGTGCGGAGATATATCTTAGAGAGAGATCACAAATAAATAATGCATGGGAATACATATAGACACACACACACATCTGTAGCTTTCTTACCTTAACTAGAAATTAAGTTGGGTTGACATATTTTTCCAAACACCGACCTGTATGTGGAGAGAGAGAGAGAGAGAGAGAAGCAAGATGCATGGCATTTGTGTGCAGCCACGCCTGCACCTCTTCCTTAAGCTATCTTATTAATGGGAGATGGACGTGGATGGATCATGGATGAGGTGCAGGTGCAAATGCAGACAAATGAAACCCATCTTCACCAGCTGGCTAGCTTGCTAGCTAATAGCTATACACACATATATACCAGGCATATATAAAGATAAAAGAAGAAACTAGGAGCGACAGAGAGAGATGATCGAGGAGGAGTCACGAGGGAGCTGGGGGGATGGGCTAGGCTATGTGTCGCTGCTAACTTTTTCAATGTGCTGTACCAAGTTGACACTGATGGAATATTGTTGTATATGTAGGGGCAAGGGTGGGCGTGGGCGTGGGCGTGGGGGTGGAGGTGGGCGTGGGGGTTGGGATTCAAACCCCGAAGAGGCAGTAGCACGCAGTCACCACGTGATGCACGCACCCATGCACGTGGGCGTGATCACCCCCTGCCCAATCAGAGCCTGAAACGTTTCCATCACCACCCACCGCACGCCAACCTGATGTGATTCCTCTGGGCCCCTGGCGGCATTTCCTGAACCTGAATTATTTCATCCTCCACTTCGATCTCCACCCCTCTCCGCGTTCCCGTTTATCTTTCTTTAAAAAATATATATTAAATAATACCTTATTTAGAAAAATATTTTTAACCAAATCTCGCTTATTGAGAAAATGATGTGGCGTTGCGTGGCAAATCTCGCTGGCTCATCCAACGAGATTTGCTTTGGAATTGGGATTCGCTTACCCATCCGTCGTCGGATGCGTGGCAAATCTCGCTACTTAATCCAGCGAGATTTGCCCCGTCCCTTCAACAGCCTTTTCTCCTTCACTTTTGTGCACAAACAGAGAGCAAGGGGCTACCTACATGGTTACACAGACGTTGTAGAGAGACGAAGAGGAGCAGGTGACCGTTGTTAAGGACAGAGGGTAGCAGAGGCCGGATGTGTTGCAAGTGACCATTGCTCGTCGAACGATCATCGTGAACGTTGAGAAATACCTATATAAACAAAGGAGATGGGGTAAGTGGAAATGTTTACCGTTTGCTCTGTGTTGATAAAATTGAAATTCATATTTTTAATTGAAGAGTTTGTTAGTTAGATTGATCAAAGTGTTAATGTGCCGCTCTCTCAATTTGCTGTTTGAAGGCTTCGTTTGGAAACACCCAAATTTGAGGTTAGGATTTTTCTTGGTGATTTATTATGTGTCATGTGAAATTTAATTTTTAGTATGTTGTATGTATGCCGAAATTCATATGTTGTATGTTGTAATTTACGTTTATTTTATTTATTCTTTTATTTTTCTTAGTATAAAGAATATGAACCTAAATTTTTTTATGATACAACAATCAGTATATTTGTGTACTGACAGACTAGAAAATGAGTATCAAAATATTTTTTTTGTTTGGCATGATTCTCAAGATTGATGGAAATAAAAATTCATCATATTCAATATAATATAAATATTCTAATGTAATGTTAATAAGGTTCATGAATGCTAAAGTTAGCAAATGCTTTTAAATTGAAATAATAATGAAATTACTTTTATCTTGTAATTTGAAATGCATTTATAAAAATTCTTATTATAATATATTTAGCAATAACTCTTAATAATAACCATAATAAATAAAATAAGTTAGTTAATATATTATGATTTTAATTACCACAACAACAATTGCGATCTAATTATAATGATTAATAATAGCAATTTCATGATAATATAAATTAAAAAAAATTAATAGAAATAACTAATATTAAATAATAAAATTAAAATATGACAAACAATGATAATATTGTTAATAGTAATTTAATTAATTGATAGTGCTATTGTTATTGTTAAATAATAATAATAATAATAATAATAATAATAATAATAATAATAATAATAATAGTTGTTGTTGACCCTATGGATCATTCTTAGTTTTGATAATGACAAATACTCTGACATTTGATGGCTTTCAAGTTTGTGTGCAGGTTCTTATTGGTAAGTTAATTTTTTATGGCACCTGAAAACTTGAAACCTGAAAACCCTGAAGATTAGTTGATGTTATAATTTATATTATCATTCAATTCGAGTCTGTAATAGTAAATAGTCGGTCGACTACGCCAAATTTTTGGGACTATCCCAAAATGGCCTTAGAAAAGACCCTAGGTCTTGCACAATGACTTAAGTAAGTCCCCAATATCACTCTCTATATCAAGGGAAATTAAGTAAGCAAAATTTGGATCTTAATTGAAAATCATGAGAGGGGTCGGGCGACCGAACAAGTCAACATGTTGACTTTGTGTTCGAGCACCCGAACCACTTTTGAGTGTATCTCCCTCAGGTACCTGAACCTGTGTCAGAACACTTTTCAACTACCTAGGCGCCCGAACGATCATGTTCAAAAAGGGTTCGGGCGACCGAATTGGTCAGTTTGGTTAATCGAACTTGGCTTCGGGCACCCAAACCTCGGACATTTGGCTACTGAATTTGGTTCAGCCACCTGAGCATAATTTCGGGCACCCTAACCTTTTAAAAATAATTTTATGGCTAATTCTGTTCGAGCAACCGAACTTAAGTTCAGCCACCCGAATCTCTCGGATAAAATTATTTTGTTAAGAGGTAAATGGGGTTAATTTTTTTCTAAACCTCTTTTAAACTTTTCTAATTATTCCCATTGGGTCCCCAACGGTCAAAAGTCCTTCCTTGCCTATAAATACCTGTTCATTTGCAACAATTAGTAAGGATTAGTTAAATTGATTAGGGTCAAACTCTCTCAAATTCAAAAATCCTTCTTTAGCCTATAATACTCCAAAACACTTATACACATCATCTTTCTTGATCTTGCAAGTGTTGTGAGTATATTTTGTGTGTTTGTGCTTCATTTATACTTGCTAATACTCTCATTAGATTATATTGATTGTTTGATTTTATTGAGAGTAGAAGCATCAAGTTCTTCCACTAATTTAACTTGATAAATCTTGTGTGGGAAGACTTTGAAGGTTGTGGTTCTTGTATTGTCATTGCAAGTTACCTAAACTTATATTTTTGTGTGCAAACATCATTTTCAAAGCTTGTTTTCAAACAACTCTTGTGCTTGCTACATTGAAGAAAATATTTCTAAGTTTGTTTGAATATTATTGCTAACATCTTTGAAACCCTAATCTAACATTGAGATTTAGTTTATCTGGTTTTCAAAGAATAGCTTGTTTGATACACTCTTGTGCTTGATTGTTTATAGACACAACCTTGAGTGTTGATTGCATACGTAGAGCACTGAGCTTATAATTCTTACATCATTGAGGTGCATTGATTATATTGTACTGAATCGGTACATATCAGTTTGTGTAAGAAGCGTTTGTTTGTATGTAAAATTTCATATCTGTTGTATTTCAGGTGTGGGCCTGAAGAGGGAGACTAGCCCTTTAGAATAGTCCCGCATTGGCTTAGACCCGGTTAGGAAAGTTAGGCGCGTCATCCTAGGAAGGCGTGTTGGTTGAGGTCAACCCCGTTAATTGACCTAGTTGTAAACAATGCCGCTCCACCCGTTAAGTGAGCATTAGTGGAATCCTCAGACTTGTGAGCTAGAGGCAAGGACGTAAGCAGTATTGACCAAACCCCGATAACATACCGTCTGTCTATTTATATTTTCGCACTTTATATTTACCGTACATGTATGTTATAGTGTGAATTATGCGCATGATTTAAATTTTTGCATATTATATTTATCTACACATTTGGGATTGCATAGAAAAACCCTAGGTTGTGATATTCTGCTAACATTTGTTTGAACTTAAGAATAAGTTTTAAAATTTCAATTCACCCCCCGCCCCCCTTTAGAATACAACAAAGCTAACAATTGGTATTAGAACCTCGTAGCATTGACTTAAATGTTTTTGCTAAAGATCGGGATAACTCACATTGGTGTATCCCCATTCGGAGAATGACGATCACCTTCCAGTCCTCTATTGTTTTGTGGTATCGATAACACCACTTGGAAAATTAGGATGGACATATTTATAAAATCAATGGGTTGGATGGCCTGACGAATGATTGTTAATGGGATTCGCATGCCCTTGAATGAAAATGATATTAGGTTAATGCATGTGAATTCATATGTCATGGACTTATTATACTGTGCTTTAGATTCTACTATTCTACTTGAGTTTGTGGTATGTCATAGTGCACAAGAAATCTGGATGAACTAGAAAAGAAATATGGAGAATCCCAAGAGAAAGAGATAGTAACTCCTTCGAGTGCTCCAAGCTCAAATGATCAGGACGAGGTAAATCTTGAGCTAAAAATCAACGAGGAGGTATATGATTCTCACTCTAGCTCATTAATGATTCATGTGATGCATGTTGTGATGATTCTTGTGTCAAATCCTATGATATATTGTATGATGAGTCATCTATTGGTTCTTTTGATAATATTGTTAATGATGTATGCGATGATTCTTATGAAAAGTATTGCAACATATCGTATGATGAATCATCTGATAATCTTTGTGACAGTCCTGTTGAACAAGCATGCAATGATTCATATAATTTGTGTGATATATCTTATGATGAATCATGTGATGAACTAAATGTTAAAAACATGCCCTCGTATGGAGAACTAGAAAAGGCTTCATTTAAATTTCATAAGTTTCTAGTTAGATTGTCTAAGCAAGAAATCGTGGTGAAGAAGGAAAATAAAAGATTGGCAAAACAATTAAGAGATTTGAAAAATTATCATGCCATCCTAGAAAATAAAAAGTTTGTGAAAGTGTTGAAAATCATTTTCTTAGAAATAAAAACTGAAGACTATTTTAAAATTATTTTCAAATCCTCTTGTGAAAAGAATAACAATGATAAACCCTTGGAAGTTAAAAAGAAAAATATTTTCATAAAGGGTTCATGTTCTGTTTATCAAACCCATGGTCATGTCTCATCAGGTAAAAACAGAATAAATAAGCATATCCCTTCATGAAAATCCAAAGCCTACTTATTTCGAAAAATAAAATGGCACGTTCAATCTACTTGTCCATCTAGAAGTGCCAGAGGCTTCGATAGGAAGATGAAGTGGGTAATCATGAAAGCGAACCCCGTAGTACCTTTGGAAAAATGGATCTAGATTAATATTATATAATCATCTAATCCATCCTTAGTACCTAGGTTTAGGGGTTAGTAATGCCAATAGGCTTGGGTGGCTTAGGTTTAAAATGTAGAAGCTTTGTATACACAGCCACTTCCAAATGGACAAGGCTTCTATGCCTGGTATATAATTCAAAATGCTTAACTCACACATAAATATGAAAATCTTAAGGTTAAGTATACATTGTCCATAGCTCAAGCTTGTGGTTGACGAGATCCATATATATCATTTAATCCTAAACCCATCCTTGAACTTAAAAGCCTTGAATAAGTAGCAGTCATTACACTAGGCTTAAAACACTATTGATCATAAATGACGAATATATATTGAATGCTTCTCATAGCCATAACCAAATTAGGGACATCCACTAAGGAAATCAAATCATCTAGTTAAATCAAATATTTCTTTTGTGCTTAAAACATAAAAATATTCTAATTTTGGTTCACCGTATCTTCCACAGGAAATCCTTACCAAACCACGATCATATTCGGTAAGGTTTCACCCATTCCTTGGTTCGTATCCTTGCTTCTCTATGTGATCATATCTAAAGGATACATTCCAATCACCAAAGAGCATCGGTTACTAGTTATTCATATCCTCCACAATGCTCTTTGCCAGAATAAGTTAGGACATATTCTTTAAAATGCTACTAACTTGTACAATGTCCTGCTACTACCAAAATACTCTTC